>NW_012155729.1:2163829-2164726 GCF_000956105.1 Propithecus coquereli | reverse complement strand
ATGACTGTCATCAGACCAAGTAGTAGCGCATCACCGACACCCCAGACTCCTTCGTCACACCCTTCGAATCGCAGCCCCTCGAAAGGCAACCGCTATTCTGACGTCAATCATTGCAAATGTATTTCGCTAGTTTTTACTTTATGTAAGCGGAATCGCACGGTATCAGTGTGTCCGGTGGCGTCTTTCATTGCTGTACACGTTCCACGGTGTGAACGTAAAACAAGGTAGCAGGACCCCAGCGATGGACATTTGAGCTGCGTCCAACTCGGGGCTGTTATGAATGAAGCTACTGTAAACATTTTCATCAGTATCTTTTCTCTTGGTACTTGGTACTCATTCCTCGTGGGTGTGTTCGTAGGAGAGGAATGTTTGGCTGTTGGCGTAAGCCTGAATTCTTTTTAGGATGTATGTACAAATAGTTTCACGAAGTACCTGTACCGGACAGGTTAGGGTCCCACCGACATGGGTGAGAGTCCTTCACTGCCGACACTTGGAATTGTCTGACACTTTGTTTTGCTCCTTTTTGTTTGTTTGTTTGTTTGTTTGCTTGCAATTTTGGCAGGTGTAGGTGCTATCTCATTATCATTTATTCCTCGTCATTTTAGTTTGTGCACGCGGCTGATCCTTAGTGCTGATCATACAGTGTGCTTATTTGGAGGGCGTGTGCCACGTGTGTGTGTTTGTGAGTGACTGTCAAAGTTTTCTGCCTTTTTTTTTAAAATTGGGTGTCTGTATTTTTCTTATCAATTCATAGGAAGTCTTTATGTATATCTTATGTATGAATCTTTGTTGAATATGGATAATGCAAATAATTTCTACTTTGTGGTCTGTCTTTTCATTCTCTTAATGGTATATTCCGAAAAACAGAGTTCTAATTTAAAGAAGTACCAATTATCA
>NW_012155729.1:2138088-2163149 GCF_000956105.1 Propithecus coquereli | reverse complement strand
TTCTGATTTAAAGAAGTACTAATTATCAATCTTTATATTTGTCGCGAGTGTCGTGCATGTGTGTTTATTGTTTTAGAAACCTGTGACTTCTCCAGGGTCATGATGGTGTTTTTTTAATGACAGCGTTGAGAAGATCTGTTTGTTGGTCTTTCTCATTTAGATCTAAAATATACCTGGAATGACTTTTGTTTATCATGTAAGGAGGGGAATCAAAGTTGTTTTTTTTTTCCGTGTGGACATACAATTGATACAGTCCACATTTGCAAGAGTGTTTTCCCTCAATGCATAGCAAAGACGTTTTTTCTCTTCTTTTTTCTCCCCCACGAATCATGTGACCATGTACGTGTGGGTTTGCTTCTGGACTCTCTATGGTATGACGTTCATCTATTAACATCTGTTTATTCTTGCGTCAACCAAGACCACGCTATTTTTATCGCTGCAGCTTTCTGATAAGGTTTGAGATCTGAAAGTGTAAGTCCTCCGACTTTGTTTTATTTTTATTTTCAAATTTATCTGCACTATTTTTGATCTTTTTCATTTCCATACACATTTTAGAATCACCTTTTCACTTTCTAAAATATAATGGCTGGGATTACAAAAGGAGTCACATTGAAGCTTTAAATCAGTTCAGGAGAACTGACTTATCCACACTGTTGATTCTTACAATCCTTTACCAAGGTGTTCCCTTCTATTTTCATAAGACTTCTTTAATATCCCTCAGTAATGCAGTTTTCTGTGTAAAAGACTCTTACACAGGTTACATTTAGTCCTAGAGATTTGATTTCAGATGCTACTGTAAATGTTACCATTTTAAATAGAATTTTCTAACAGTTCATTAAAATGTATTGAAATGCACCTGTTTGTAATATTGGCCTTTAATTGGTAACCTGGTTAGATTCACTTACTTATTCTAATAGATTACCTATGTACACAATGTCTACGCAACATGACAGCTTTATTTTTTCTTTCCAATTCTCACAAATTTTCTTTTTTTTTTTTGTCTTATTGCACTAAGTGGGACCTCCAGTAGACTATTAAATGGGCGTCATTGTGGTGGACATCGCCATCTTGTTTCCGTTCCACAGCAGAGAGCTTTTAGAGTTTTATTATCAAGTATGATATTTTCTTTTGAGATAATCTTTATCAGATAAAGGAAATTTCCCTCTGTTCGTGGTTTGCTCTAAGTTTTAACCCGAGTGGATGCTGAAAGTATCGAGTACTTATTTTACACTTGTTGAGATGCTTGTGGGATTTTTAATGTTCATGTGACGTCACCTTGTTTGAATTTTAAATCGTAAATCAGACATACATTCATAGGATAAACCCAATTTGGTTGTGATATGTGATGCTTTTGATATGCCACTGGCTTGGTTTGTAAATATTTTGTCTAGGATTTTTGCATCTACGCTCACGAGAATAATTTCCTGCAATTTTCCTATTTTGTAATGTCCTTGTGAAGTTTTGCTGTTGAGGTTATGGCGGCCTCGCGTGGAGTCTTTTGCCGTTTTCCAGCTGAGTTCCTGCAGGACCAGTATCAGTTCTTCCCTAAGTGGTTTTAGTAATTTAATGCTGCCGTCTTGTGGGACTCGATTTTTCTTATTAGGAATGTTTTAAATTACAGATCCAATTCTAGCCACAGAAATAGGATTAGAAAGATTTTCTACTTCCTCTTGGTTTAGTTCTGGAAAATTGTGTTTTTCAAGGAATTTATTCATGCCATCTAAAATTTCAAATTTATTTGTAAAACCCTGTGACTGTGACTAAGTTAAGGAGATTATTCCGAATTATCTCGGGGGCCAACGCGATCACGAGCCTCCCTATGCGAGCAAGAGGGCGGCAGGAGCGTCAGCCGCAGGGAAGACGCGGTGATGTGGGCAGAGCTCAGAGACGGGACTGCTTTTGTCTGGTTCATGGACCTTCAGCTTCCTCTACTTCTCCACTTCGCTTGTTGGGAAGTTCTCGGTGACAAGTGGCACCAACTCTCCTGGTTTTCTTCTACTTCCACGGTTCCCGGTCTCCATGTTTTTAGCAGACTTGTTCTCAATCCGACAGTGAGTCAGAGGCCGGATCTGCACCTTCTCTGCTGCTGTCTCTGCATTCTGTTCCTAAGTGCTCGCACTGCCGAGGCTTTGGGCGTCACGCAGACCACGCGACAGCTCGCAGATACGTGTCTCCAGTGCTCTGAACTCCAACCAGACGTCTCAACATCACCACACGCCCACCGCGGAGGAGCCCAGATTTTGGGCCCCACCGGTCGCCCTCCCTTTCCCCTGCCCCCTCCTCATCTCAGTCCGTTTGTCATCTGCCCTACGACTTAAACCAGGCCTGGGGTTATTTTCTATTTCATTTTAGTCCTTTGTTTAAAATGTAGTTGCCTTCACATTATTCCTCAAAAAAGAAAAAAAAAGTGAAAACAACAACAAGAAAACCTCCTTACCAAGGTCACAAAGCCTTGTAAGACCTGACCCAGACCCCCCCACTCTGGAGCTCCTACCTGCGCTCCCAGCTGCTCCAGTGGGCTCTGGACGCTGGGCCAGGGGGTGCCAGGCCAGCTCCTCCCTCCATCCCATTCCTGAGGCCTCCGAGGAGATGCACCATCCCAGAAAGGCCCTCTCGGGCCATTCTCTCTGCGAACGCCTCCCTCTTCTGCCCCCCACCTGGGCACCAAGGCTGTCTTCTTCCTAACGCAAGAGGTCTTCGTAGCATTTGTCCTGCCCTGTGCTCTGCACGCCCGGCTGGGTGGGAGCTCCAGGAAGGCAGGGACCACGCCCTTGGTCGTCCCAGGGTGTGGCGTTGAGCGAATGTGAGACCCGTGGAGGGGATGGTCAGAACGCTCTTTAGGAAGCTGAGAGACACCGCTAAGAGCAGTTATTTCTGGGTTATGGGATGCAGAGTGATGTTTTGTTTGTTCTTCTTACTATACTTTACTAGATAAACCAACTTTGTGTTGATCATATAGTGCGTTTATAATCAGAAAAACAAAACCAACAATAAAAATACACAAAAGAGGCATTTATTATGTGGAATATTATCTTTGAAAACTTGTTTTCTATCGTGGTGCCAGAGGGTTTTATCCTTGCCTAATTGGAAAGCCACAGCTATCCAGAACTGTTCTTTGCCCAAACCCTCATTTAGTTAGAGTTTTACTGTCTGTTCTATAACAAGGTTATTGCTTCTAAACACTGCGCACGCGCAGAGAGAAGGGAGGGTCAATACTTCTAATTTCTCCTTTAATCTGGGTCCACGTCGAGGGTTTGCATTTATGCTTGGTCTTTTTTATTTTTTCCTTTTCCTCCTTTCTCCTTGATTTTCAAGAAGGAAAGAGAGGTTTTGGGGTTGTGCGTGTGTGTGTGTTTTGTTTATTTGTTTTTTTTTTGTTTTTTTGTTTTTTTCATTTATCCTACAAGGTTTCAAATTAATTTAAAGGGCCCTGGTTTGGACATACTTGCCTTTCTGCCCAGACGGTGTAAAATTTCTTAGGCAAACTTGCTGCTGACTTCCCAAAACAGTAGATAGTAAATGTGGCTCAGCATGTCTTCAGTCCAAACAGATTTATTCACGTGGATTCACAGGTGGGTCACATCTGCACTGTTGTCTTAGCCTACAGTAACTGGCAGCTGTACTGTATCCCACATCAAAACTCTCCCCGAATCCTAATAGCCCCGACGACAAAGGCCAACATTACTGGACACAGGCTCGGTGCCAAGGACCGGTGCACCTTTGCACACCTTTGCACACCTTTGCACACCTTTGCACACCTTTGCACACCTTTGCATGTCAGTCTCACCGTCTCATTCCACCGGGGAGGCGATCGGCCCCTGCCGGCACCTGGAACTCCAGCTCTTTCTCCCGTCACTGCTGGTCCTTTCCTGCACTGTCCCACCTCCCCCAACTGTCTCCCTCAAGCTTCTTCCCTAAAGCAGGGAAGAAATAAAAACAAAGCCAAACCAGCGTGATGACTCACTCGTGGGTCGAGCACACTTTTGCTTTGATTCTGCACAGCGTAGACGGCTCATTCTGACACAGCTTACTGCCGTCTCCAGGGAACAGACGACAAAGTCACTCTCTTGAGGAAATGCAGCTGCTCTTAAGAAGAAATCACTTTCTCCGTTGGGGTTGCCCGTTTGGAACTTTCCAAGGCTCCGTTCAGAACCACCACATTCCAGTTCCCCGTCGCCATGTCCTCCACCTGGGCACAAGCACCGTGGGTCAGAGTCCCGAGTGTGGTTTATCCACAGCCCGCTTCCCACGGCCTGACAACGTGCCTTTAGTAGAAAGTGCTCTGATAAACCCCGAGCTGAACACTTAGAATATATCGGTACATCACAAACAGGACGTGGTGGTCACGCACGGGACGGAGACCAAGCCTGGGAACACTCGCCAGTCTGACGACACGAGGTCCGTCGATGTTCACGTGCCTCCGACAAGAACGGAGATAATTCACACTCGACGCGGTTGCTTGAGCAGGTCTTGGCAGAGTAGCAGAGCGGAAGCACACGAGGACTTTGGAACACGCAGACCCGTGGGCAGCCAGCAAACATCTCTCTTTTTTTAAATTTTTTTTTATTTATTTTTTTATTCCAGGGTATTATGAGGGTACAAACATTATGGTTACACTTTATGTCTTTGCCTCAGCCGAGCGAGGGTTAAAGGCATGCCCTTCCCCTCTACAATGCTCCCCGTGTCCTGTAGTTGCGGGTTTACCCCCCGCCAAATCCCCTTAACCCCTGGGGAATATTACTGCCATGTGAACACCCTAGTGTTGATCAGTTAGTACCAATTCGATGGGGAGTACAAGTGGAGCCCGTTCTTCTGCTCTTGTGGTGCCTCACTTTTGAGTGCAACGTAGGAGACAACACACAGAGTCTGCTTTGGACTCCCCGAAAAAACTACACGACCGGTTTCTCAGTGTTAGCAGTGTGGGGACGAGGGGAAACTCCCCCTTCGCCCCGGAAGGTTGGCTGGAAGGTCAACTCACAACAAGGAAGATTAATAAGAAAGAGAGATTTATTTACCGTGCACACAGGGAGAATCACAGAGTGATCACCCAATTTCCCAGTGGGGCCCAGAAGTTTATATACCCTCATTTTAGAGGGGAGGGGGCGATGAGGAGTACAGGTAATTCTGTTTAGGGGCAATAAATGGTTGCTGGGGAGGATGAATGGATGCGGGGGAAACAGATTGGCTTGTAAATTGACTCTCTTATTATAGAAAATTAAATTCACCTGAGAGGTGGGTATTATATTGAAAATGGTCTAGGCCAGGTCTGGTTGCATGCTCGATCTTCTTTCCTGCAATATACTGAGATGACTGGGAGAGAGAGGAAAGGCAATTGTTCTTTTCGATGGGCTCGTCTGGTTTTATACAGATAGAAGGAAAGCCCCCCCCCAAGGCCTGTTGGTCTCTGAGGGCCTTTCATTCAAAATACTCTTTATATCAAGAGTCCTATTTTGGGGTGACTACTTCCTGAGCTCCGTCAACAGGAGCAGAGATGATAATGTCCATTCATTATTTTCTCCTCCACGCTTTGCGATATGATTTAAATTCTTGAAGATTCTGAGCTTTGGGGTGGATTGTTTCATGAGGCAGAGAACTCACAACAAAGCCTTACGTAATTATTTCTTCTATGGTGGAAGAGTTCTGGAAAGTAATCTATTCCTGGGCAAGAAAATGGACATCATAATCGACCAGAGAGATTACCCCCCTTCATATACAAAAGCAAGCAAAGATCTGAACACCGAAATGACAGGTCTGGGAAGAGAAGGGACAAAGCGCGGAGGCCCCGGGCGGGGAGGGAGAGACGACACCCTCAGGTGAGTCAGCTCCTCCAAGCTCTAATTTGCGCTGATGAAGACGAGGATAATACCCGTTCTGATGATGCCAGACAGGTATCCCTGTTATGAGACCAAATGACATGCTTCACATGAAAGTACTTAAGCAACCATAAGATACTATTTAATTCCACCGCAGAAACTTCTGTTCATGAACTTTGAAGCAGAAGATAATTAAAAATAAATCAGTTAAGAAAAATCAGTCCTCGAAATTTATTTATACAGAGCTTGCTTGCAATACGTTCCTAGAAACAATGTTTGGTTTTCAAAATAGCATAGATGTGTACTCTGTTTGGCTGTAACATGATAATTGTGTTTCCGAGAAAGCTTATACAGTTTAGCATTGTTTTATAAACTATTCTTTCAGTGGGAGAAGTTGGAGATATAGGTTAGATTATATCAGATTTTTTTTTTTTTTTTTTTTGAGACAGAGTCTCACTCTCTTGCCTGGGCTAGAGTGCCATGGCATCAGCCTAGCTCACAGCAACCTCAAACTTCTGGGCTCCAGCAATCCTCCTGCCTCAGCCTCCCGAGTAGCTGGGACTACAGGCGTGAGCCAGCACACCCAGCTAATTTTTTTTTCCTATTTTTAGTTGCCCAGCTAAATTTCTCTATTTTTAGTAGAGACAGGGTCTCGCTCTTGCTCAGGCTGGTCTTGAACTCCTGAGCTCAAGCAATCCTCCTGCCTCGGCCTCCCAGATTGCTAGGATTATAGGCGTGAGCCACCGTACCGGCCTATATCAGATTTATAATTGCAAATCTATTTCTAGGTAGACATTTTAGTAAAGAGGTGATTTCATCATTGCAGATGTATAAATTTCAGCCCAAACAACATTGGTGCTGTCATCACGTGGAGTCACCTTTCCTCTCTGCTTGACACCAGCGCCATTCACAGGCTTCTTACGCACACGTTCTAGATACCTTTGTCACTCGCTGTTATGACGTTTGATGCACAAAGCCACTCTATTGCCTGGACAATACCTCTGAGTAACCACCAATTATGACTTTTAGGGCAAACTCCATTTCTAAAATAATCCACCTCTTTATATCCATTTAAAATTACATAACCTCTTACTGTGAAATTAATGGCTGTATTGACACTTATTTCAACATTTCAAATAAAATTAACCTCCAGAAAACACATTTCCAGGTTAGGCTGAGTAGTCGTCGTGATGGCGATGATATTAATAATAGCAATAAAAAGCTCCTTCTTGCTACGTATTCCAGGGCCTCAGTGTCATTTAGGGAGAGAACCCCAGAGCCGGGCGGGGGCGGGGGTGAGTTTCCAACAGCCCGGAGTTTGGAGCCGGAGCATCCAGAATTTGAGGCCCAGCTCCACGTGGTGGGGTCACACGCAGCACGGGGCTGATCTCGGCAGGCAGTACTTTGTCCGTATACATTGCACAAAACCATCAGAGCCTTCGGCGCCAGGACCCGGAGCAGAAGCGAAGTAGGGCCCCAGGGTCTGGGAGAACTGAAGGTTCTGTGGCCCATAGAGAAAGCAGAGCGGGACACAGCCTGCCATGGGACCCCCCCACCTTGGAAGTCACTCGGACCACACTTCTGCACGTGGGACAGGAGCTGCTGAGAACAGGGCTGCAGTTAGAAAAGAAGAGAACTGCATCCGAGAGTTTCGGGCGGAAAACGTTCCTCCTTTACGTACAGAGGTGTCGGCGAGGAGGTGAGCCCTGCGGTGACGTCCTTCCAGGAAGAAGCTGCTGTCCCAGGGCCGCTGTCCCCACGCCTTAGACAGTCGGGGCTTGAGAGCTTCCGTGGACTTCTCGTCTCTGAATGAGGGACCAGCCACTCCCGGCAGGGGGGTGCCATGTCCACTGCGGTGCGGCCCCTGCTCAAACCACACGCACACACATGCGCACGCAGACATGTATCCATGCACACGCAGCGTGTCCAAACTGACTTTTCCTGAGCAACACCCCACCCCGTTCAGAAAAGGGGCCACCAATTCTTTACGTTAATTTTACTTGTCCTAGTCATCATTTGTTTAAAAGTCAATGTGCCTCCAAATTTCCGGTCTCACGAGTCAGGACATCTAACTCGCGCATCATAAAAGGCCCGTGAACACTCGGAGCTGTTGGTTCATCTCCACTTTTATCCTCAGTCGCTTTGCCATGGGAAGCTCTTGGATGACCCTGGAGGCTCCCGAACGATGCACAGGAATATCCTACTGTTACGTACAGCACGTGGTTCCTCCCTGGGCGAGGGCTGACTCCGCTTACCTGACCCAGCAAGGGAAGCAACCACACCGCCTCACACACCTTCGCTGGCGACGATGCGCCATTTCTTTAAAAGGGAGTCCCAGAAACATTCGAGGACTTAGACTTCAAGGAAGGCTAATCTGCTAAAGGTTTCCTTCCGTCTCTCGACTGTGGCGCCTAACAAGTGACCTCAAATGTGCACGGTAACATTTTTGTGAGATGCCTCTGACATCACTGTGTTTTACTGTAGGCGATGATTCACGGCCGGCTTTTCAGGTTTCTTGGCGCAAGGGTCTAATTACCGACTTCATGCAAAACCAGCAGCAGGTTGCGGCAGGCTGAAGAGCTGCACAGGCAGAACATGAGCACGGTCTCCTGACTGATGTTGGCGGTGAGTCACAGGCGGCCAGCCACGAGCCCAGGTTCTGCCCATGTCTCGGGGCCGCTGCGGCCAGGACACTTCCCACCAGCATCCGCCTCCTCTCCGCCCGGCCGCGTGGGCCCTGAGGGCAGGGGGTGCCCCGGAGGGTCGCCCGTTCCGTTCACCACCGTCCTCCTGCTCACAGACCAGGACAGGGCGGGTCACCTTACTCCTTCTCCATCTGTGTAAGATGAGAAAGGTCCCTTGACGTTGTCTCCTGCCAGATCCCTCCAAGGGACGGGCGGGAGACAGGACCAAGAGTAAAGGCAGCTGGCCCCAAACTGCCACCGAACTGCCGGCATTTCTACCCCAAAACTACTCCTTTTGGAAGCTAACAACTATCCCAAGCAAATCTTCTCTTTTTTCTCCAGTTCTGTTATTACCATTTTTATGTACTGAGCAAAAGAAAGTCGGTGTGGAGAAGGCCAGAAGCGACTGCTTGTGGGGCTTGACCGCAAAGAGGCATGGGGCACCTTCTGGGATGAGGGAAGTATTTTATGTGTGTTTGGAGCGATGTCCACACAGGGTGGTCATACGGTATGTTGTGTGAACAAGAATAAAGCCTTTGGGCACCCTGGCAGATGAAAATTGGGCATATTTTTCAAATTATTAGAAAATAACTAATTAAACCGCTTTTTAAATTATTTTGCGAACTTTCAATTCTGTTTTGCTGTTATTTGGGGTTTTTTTGTTTGTTTGTTTTCTGTTTTCTATGGCAGAGAACTATTCTCCATTTATGTTTTGCTGTTGTTAAAGTGAAAGAAGATAGAAGCTTCAATTATCAGAAATTCCCTTTTTTTCCTTGTAAAGCTTGTTCAACAAGGTTTTGATGGTAAATCTGCATTTTGCAGACGTACTGTTAAAATTTTCACTTTCCTATTGCTGTCTCAATTCTACCCACTAACGCAATGTTAAGAATGCATCACGGTCTCTTCCCTGTCATTTGTAATCTTGCCTTGGCATCCTGGGCTGAAACTCCACGCTGACCTCCTCCCGCAAGCATGAGCCTTGTGCAGAAGGGAGCTAATAACCAGAGAATCGTCAGATAAGTTATCCGTGAAGATATCAAGACGTGTTTGTGTCCAAATCTGAGCTTCATAACTTTGAGTCACTAAGAAATTCAGGGCTCTAATGAGAAACAAGCGAGTTGCAAGAGTAAGCTGAGGAACGGGTTGAGCAAACATAGTAAGCAACGTGGCAAAGAAATAGAACACGGAGGTTCCTAAGCCCTAAGACCGAATTTGAATTTCACGTGGGAAGGGCTTTGCCAGAGAGATGTTTTAAATTCAGTATGTCATTTTAATTAAATTACAACTCTGAATTAGACATAAATCAACCAGACCGGTTTGGGTTTCATTTTTAGCACAAAGAGTCTATCATCTTTTGCATTTCATACAAAGCTAATTAAATATGGATTTATGGCTCATGGCACCTTGAATTATGGGAGGACTTCCAGAACTTGCCGACCCATTGGGAAGGGAACTATTTTGTGTATAATAACTGAATGTCAGACATTCGCCATAAGCACTCTGCTTCTAAAAGCTAAATGTATTTTCTGGGTGTGTAAACAAGTCTCATAAAACTCTCATTGTTTCTCATCCCTAGTAGCAGTGTAAATGCACCGCTAATTGAAACTCTTTGTTGGCCGCCAACAGGATTCCGACACAATGGCTCCTGTTCCCACGTTCGACCCATCCCCGTCTGGACCAGCACAGGCCGGTGAGAGCACACGTCATTCCCTCATTCGCGGCCTCCTCTCCCCTCTCCGTCCCCAGCACAAGTTCGTTGTTGAGGATTTGCAGTGCTGGTTGCGGTGAGTGAATATATTTGAGCTGAGTTTATCGAATGCCTTACAAATCCCATGGCAGCTTGGTCTCCTAACTGCTGTGACGCATCCTCTAGAGGGACCTGCCGCCCTTAGCTGGGGGTTCGCACGCTCAGGTTGGAGAAAAGAAAAATATCAAATAAAGAGGACCTGCGGCTTCTTCCCACATCAGAGGTAAGCCGTGTCCTTGTGCAGAGCGGTGGGCCAGGGATGCAAGAAGAAAAGTCCTGATTTTCCACAACTGGTGGAAATTAAATGCAGAAAATCTGCTAAATTGTCACAAGCCACGCCGGTGCGCATCTCGCCAGGGAGCCGCAGCTCTGCTGCGCAGAGGAGGGTCGAGCAGGCCTCCCGCCTCCCCCAGCCCCACTGTGGCTTTTGAGAGGCCGCAGGGGTCCGTACACTAGAACATATCCGGATTCTTTTAAAAATAAGAAGGTAATCACAACAGTTTTGACCAGAAAAGAGAATCTTTGTTGAGAATCCATTTGAAGGGGGGAAGCCGCAGTGTGGGACGTCTGAGGTCGTGCGAGTAACAGTGAGCGCAGACGGTGAAGCCCTCGGAAGAAACCTGGGCCGTCCCCAGGGCAAGGCCTCCTGTGGAAGGGACCCTGTTTCCATCCATCAGAGGCAGCCTGGGGCCAGTGGCAGGGGGTTTCAAACTCGGTTCTAAAAGACGAGATTGTCAAAATGCCCGTGTATGTTGTTCTGTGGTTTTGATCTCACGCTCACACACACACACACGTTCCAGAAATATGGGTTTTGTTTCTTAGCAAACAATAAATGAATAAATAAAAATTCTCTTTTGAAACTCAGTGCATAGCCTGTACCAGGAAAGAGAAAATCAATAATAAGTCCCACGACCTGTTGCCATTTTGAGGCTGAAGTCCCGTCTGGAGCCGGGGGCAGGAAACCCCTTCTGCCTTCAACCCCAGCCGGCGTACACGCGCCCAGAGCAGCTCTTCCCAGCCGGGTGGCGGGACGTCAGGCGATGCTCACCGACAACGCTGCCCGCGACCGTGCCCGGTCCTCTCTCATCAGGCTAAAGCACAGCGCTGGCCTTCACCGACTGCGCCCCGCAACCGCGGCGTGGTTAATCACTCGAGATGTTTCATAGCGACATTGCAGTTGCATTGTTTCCGATTTTTAAGTAAAAGCAGTCACCCTGAGGAAGACACTGTCGTGTCTTTATTGACACAGCAGCAAATACAGAAACACAGGTGCCAAATCGCAGGGACCAGCCACACACGGGGGGCTCCACACCCACGGGCTCTGCTTCCGTGCGTTGAACCAACTGCAGATGGAAAGCATTCGGGGGAAAAAAGAACAATGAAACAATACAAATAAAAAACAATATGGTATAACAACTATTTACATGGCACTCCATTACTCCATTGTTTCAGATACTCTGGGTAGTCCAGAGAGGGGTCAAAGTGTAGGGCAGGGTGCATGTAGGTTGTGTGATACGCAAATACGACACCATTTTTGTGGATTTTCGTGTCCGTGGGTGGAGGAAAGGTCCCAGAACCAATCCCCTGGGATACCGAGGGACGACTGTATTCAAGCTGAAACTCGAGCCCTGTGTGAGACAACACTCCTTTCCCAAGGTGGTACCACCAGCCGTGCATGTTTTCTCCGGGGAGCCAGACACAGAGCTCGCCACTGAGGAAAACTCGAGAGTCATCCCCCCGGTGACTGAGGTGTTGGTGTTTGTCCGCCTTCCCTGCCCACACCACGCTCGGAACCAAACTCCTCAGACAAGAGCAGACATCACAGACTCAGGAACCGGCACTTCCCGGGTGCTCGAGTGGGCGGGGTCGGAGGGCGGCTGCCCGCCTGCGGGAGCTGCTTCTGCTCAGGGCCGGAGCAACGGGATGCTTTGTGGGCCTGAGTGGGGACCCCCCTGCACCCCGCCCACTCTCGGGCGGAATGGGAAGCGCTGGCTCAGCTGGAGGCTGAACTAGTAGCCTCGCTGTGGTCTGTCCGGGCCTGGACTCGGCAGAACTTTCTTGGCCTTGTGCAAGGGTGTAATGAGTCACGCCTTCCACAAGCATTTTTAAACAGGGGAAACGCCTCCCTGGTTGACATGAGGTTCTCCTATGAAAAGAGACTGTGTCAAAACAACAACCCGCTCATCCCCTCTGTGTGTCTTTCATTCGTCCTGCTTGAGTCTGTGCTGAGACTTGTTTTAACTGTTAGAAGCCTGGAATCCAATCCTGTTATAAATCAAAAGGCCAAATTCTCTTTGGGCAAACAAATTAGCACCTCCCCTAACACTAGGGATGAGGTCACAGGCCGAAGGAGACCTAACCTGCTTTGCAGGTTTACGGCAAGAAGTGCTGTACCTGAACTAAAAATTTTTTTAAAAAAAATTAAAGAAAGAAAAAGAGAAGAACAAAACTAGCTTGGCCTGCCCCTCGACCGACCGTGACACCCATGTCCTGGGTGGGTGGAATGTCACTCTGCTCCCCACAATCATTGTTAGCATAAAGTGAAACACAGTCACTTTTGCATAATAGCATCTCCAGGTTAGTGTGACTCGAGGTGGCCCCCAGAGCTCCGAAAGTGACTACCCAGTCGTACCCCGTATGCTTTGCCTCAGATGAAAAGTTCCGTTGTCATGGCGCTTGGGGTTCTGCTCTGTGTCCCTGCCAGCCCCAAATCAACCCTGCACCCCTGCACCGGCCACCAGCTGGGGCTGAGAACTTTCTCCCAAAGGAAGGAAGAGCAAGACACGAGGGTCAGCTGCGGCGTGGACTGTTTCTGGTTAGATGATTCAGCCCATTTCTGTGGATTTCCCAAGACGCTTTCTGAAACTCTGCTGAAAAGTATCTCGTGTTCTTGGAGCCAATTAAACGAAAGGCAAACCGCCGAGTGCTTGCCTGGTGGAACAGGCCAGCTGGAAAACTCTGATTCACGGGGCGACCTGTCCCGGGAGCAGACAAGCCCTGGGTTGCCGGTGAAATTCTAATTCCACATACTCTGCCTTCCTGTGGGGGCTCGACGACAGATCGAGGGCGGCTTGGCCGCAGGTTTAGTAGCCCGAAGGCTCATGACACTAAGATATTTTACGGGGTTTCGGGGACCGTCCTCTCACTGACCGTGCCAGGGTGTAGCAATTGCGTTGGTCAGCATGGATTTGCCATTGTCACTTTTAAAAGAACTGGGAGGTGGAGAATGCTTGTTTATTTTTATTTTGTCTTAATTTTAGGAGCTAAGTAATCACTCAATGGATATTTTCTTTAACCATTAGCAAAAGTGATTCACATGCTGTGTTGCGGTCTGCTTTCCTCCCCAGCGCACACGCCCACGGTCCTCCGGCCGCTTACTCACAGCGCAAAACAACACGCACCGAAGCTGTTTTTCACCAGCCACCGTCCCATGCCAGGCTTTTCCCGGCACACTCATGCCGGTGGAATTCCCAGCACACCCACTCTTTGTCCCTGTTGTTATTGTTGTTGTTGTCGAAGTTGTTGTTGGGTGTTTTCCTCTGAACTGGAAGGGAGGGAGGGCTCTGTGCTCTCACAGGTCTCCAGGGCAGCTGGCAAAACAAAGAGACGGGTGTTTCCAGCACACACGGCCCCGCCCAGCCCTGCGATTGGAGCCTGCCCTGTCTCCATGCTCAACCACATGGCAGCCCACACACACACACACACACACACACACACACACACACACACACCTCCTCTCCTCACAGCAGCTCCATCCCTCTGCTACGTGGAAGCTTGTTCCCGGCTGTCTGGGAGATACCCTTTCCTGTGGCATGGGTTTTGAAATTTGCAATTTTGCAGAGAAGCCACACGGTCAACGGCATTTGCTAGCTCTTGGGAAGGTGGTGGCTGTTCCTGCCCCTACTGCTCTTCTTTCTGGAGCTGAAGTTTTGGCCTGTGCCGAATTCCCGAGTTAGAAGGAATGCACGGACTTGGGGAAACTTAGCTCACCAAAAGGAGGAGTGGCACGGTGTGTTTTGCCAAAAACCATCTGAAATTTCCTGTTTTCCAAGTCTCGGCTGGAACTTTACCTTTTAGGGTCAAATTTTCTCTGTTCCTGGGAATCTGCAGCTTTCTATTCCTGATTTCTTTAAGGATTCACAAACAGTATCCAAAGGGCTTATTAAAAACGCGCAAATGCCTTTCCAACAAAACTCTTTGTGAGCTAGACTCGCTGGACTCGAAACCACATTCATTCAGTTTCTCTTTGTGCATTCCCCAGCTTATAATAAAGGTGAAAAAATGCAAACAGGCATGTAAAGAATATCACTTTGCTCTTGAACATGGTAAAATAAATCGACACATAATAATCTGTAACCATTAAAAAGTTACACTAAACACCTTATGTTTAAAATAACTTCAGTCAGTAAGAATCTAGATATCATAATTTTTACTTTATATGATCTTTAGCCACATATGAATGTTATAATATATAATGTATATATACATAAAATAAAATATGATGACGCTTTTATAGACATAAAGGGAAAAACTGAGAAAGATGGATATTTTTATATTTTCAAGAACAAAGTCGAATGGTTCCTCAAAGATTAAAAAATACATATTGTTAGTTGTTTCTGAATACAGAAACAAATGCGACCACAAACCCTCGATGATGCAAAATTGGATCCATAGAAACTTCCTGAATCAGCTTCGAATCTACAATCTCCTTACACCTTTCTTCAAACCTTCAACCGACTTAATGCTAATTTTAGTTGGCACATAGCCTTACGAGCAAGATCATTTACTCTACAAATTTCCTCCATCAAACTTGAAGTTTAAAATAGAAACGCTGCACACGTTTCCTGAAAAATCACCCTATAATTATTCTGGAAAATGCTCCGACGTGTCACATATTGTTGATGCAGAGTAGGTGCCATGAGCCCTCACAGCCACCCGCCACCGCCCTGCACGGGCTTCAGAGCAGAAGAGAGGCGCGTGTCCCGTGCAGCTCTGCTCCCCAGGGGTGCCCGTCCCCCGTTTGGGTCCTGTCATTCTCGTCTCCCGTGAGGGCATCTAAGTTGAAAAGTTGGAATCGGTTGGAACTCGTGTTCCTCCGGCTGAGTTTTTATTCCTGAAGTCTCTGTAATGCTGAAGTTAAATTTTTATAAGCAACGTTGAAACACACTTTCTGTCTTCAGTTTCAGGAAGACCAAGAGCTGTTTTCAGCCAGACACGCGGGACCACTGGGTCTCACTGGATCTCTGTCTGCGCCACCAGGGGGAGGTTTGTCATGAGGAGATTCCTTGAAAAAATGCTTATCAACTTGATAGTTATAAAACTATAATATTAGTAACTTCACCTTACTGATGACGGAGGCTTAGAATTTGAAAAGAAAGTCTTTGTTAACATTGGAATGTGTTCCGTACTTGTGATGTACACAGACCAACCCAAGTAAATTCCAGAGATGACTGTTACCTGCTCTTCGAGCTGCCTGGGGGAAGATGGTGCAGTGGAGCTAATCCCAAGGTGGGCTGGGAGAAGGTGGGGAGAATACTCATCCACCAGGCTGACGTGCAGACAGACAGGAAACTGAGTGCAGGAGAGAAATAGCGATATTTGGGCAACTGTAATGGCTGTGGGTAATAAATTATCTTTTACCTCTGACCCAGGAGTCTCTTGTCCTCTGCCAGCAACGGTGAAACTGCATCAGGCTAACACGTTAGCTTATAAATAGGGTAAAGTCTCAGATACTCGCAGCTCTTGACAAGAAGAAATCATCCTAGAAATAGAGAAAAGTGACAGAGAGGGGAGGTATTTTTTTTTCACCTTTACCTAGAACTAGATTTTCCATGCACCAGTTTGTAGAATAAATACACCAACGAATGCTTTATCTGAACACGTAAGAGTCTAGATCCAAAAAAGCATAGAAACCAAAGACACTGCAAAATTTTCTTGTTAGGTATTTTTGTTACAGAGGCAGCTGTTTGCAGATAGGTACTCATTTGAACTAATGCTATTATTTGTATCTTGTATCTCTATTTTACTTGTATTAATATGTATATCAGCTATACATATTATTCCAGATGACTCTTTAGAAGTTAAGGAAACTGTCCTGACTGTCCCATGATGCATCTTAAAGAATGGACACACTTAAAAATGTCTAAAAATACATAGCACGACCTCACACCAGACAGAAGCAAAGAACAGACTAAAATGTATTGTCACACACCAAGAGTGCTCAGCCTCATCTGAGGTGTGGGAGCAAGATTTTAAACTAGGTTCTCAGTCCTAACTGTATCAGATGTTGGTGAGATTACATCACAACGAGAATCTCCCTATAAATATTAGATATGGAAATATAACCTTTGAGTTAAAAAAAAAAATCAAAAAGCTAATATCACCGGGCTGGGTGCAACAAATATCAATACTATCTCAGCAAGGTGACCTCGTGGAAACTCCTGGGCTTCCCGTGATGGAACAAGTTGGTTAGAGTCATAAAAGTAAATAATGGTTTCTGCTCGTCTTGGGGATTCAGCCAGTTAGTTAAGTGGAGTCCCTGCTGGGCTCGCATGCCTGAGAATCTACCCGATGCAAGTAAGGACAAGAAAGGTCATTTTTCCGTAAGCAGTTTCATTGTTTTGACTTTAATCTGAAGCAAAGTATCCCTCTTCAATACAAGCGAAGAGGTTTAATCATGCAGGGCACTTTTCAAAGCCACAACTATGATATTATGCCAGAATATTAAAATCACATTCAACCCGTGCCTCTTGGTATACTTGATTATAACATGGCCCTCTTCAGATCAGATAAAACAGCTGTGACCTATTATTAGTGAAGAAAGCAGAGCCGGGACCTGAGTATTTGTAAATCTGAAGCTCTTACCTGCAAATAACCAAGATCCAACCATACATCTCTCGCAATGAATATTCCTGTACTGTCTCCAGAAATAAGGGGTACGGCCCACAACAGATTTCTATTGGTGTCAAATGGAATGGGAAATTAGAACCAGAAGGAATACATAATTTTTGCCTAATTTTTATTAGATCTGATGCGACATCCCCACTTGGTCAGATAGTCTGTCACCACGGAGCAGAGGACTGTCAACAAGCCTGGGAAGAAAGTTCTGCAATTGCTCCACGCGACAATGGACCCTGACGTGCAGAATGATTAATATATGTCAGAGATTCACGTCCAGGGTTTCTGTCTCCGAAGCCAACAGGGATCGGGGCAGGAGGAGCATCGCACAGCTCCAGAGACATGAGAAGGTGGAATCTGGCAGGACGGCAGGCAAAATAGCAAGAAAGTGGGGAAATCGGTTTTTCCCATTTTCTTTTGTGTGGAATTTAGACTCGTATCCATTTGAACTCTCTGGGATAGACAGGTCTCTCCGACTTGCCCACGAAAGGCTACTGAGTGCTGAGAGGAGAAGGCATTGGGTCGTCCAAGGCGGGGAAGCCCCTCTTTGGCGCAGTTCTGGTCCACGGGCTGCAAGGGAAGCTCGCTCAAGGACTTCTTCAAGCATTTCTTTAGAGGGAAACGCAACACAAACCAGGCACCACGGACAAGGGCAGCTGTGACGTCAACCTGATGGGGATGGTGACGATGGTTCTATCTGGAAGTCAAGTTGAGGGAGGACTGCTTTCTCAGCCCCAGGCAGAGGGAAGCCCAGTAGCCACAGGAGTCTAGGTTGGGGCAGAGGAAGCACCAAGGCTGCCATTCTCCAGTGGGCACAGGTGGCACCTTCCAGGTGGGGCCACAGCAGCCAGGAGAGCTCGTGAATGTCTCTGTGTGTAAATGCACTTCAGGGATAATGAGAGGGTTAAGTAGGAGGATTCACATTCGCAAATCAAGAGCTGCAATGATGTGGAGGCCCGGGTGTGTGTGACCCCACCACGCACAGCTCGGTCAGTGACAGCAAGAAGGCGGACTCGGCACACAGCCAGCTGGGCCTGCAAAGCAAGGACGTGTAGGACCCTGTGCACTGGTGCGTGTGCGTGCATGTGTGTGTGTACACGTGTGCCTGTGTATGTGTGCATGTGTGCCTATATGTGTGTGTATGTGTGCCTGTGTGTGCCTGTGTGTGCGCGCATGTGTGCCTGTGTGTGCCTGTGTGTGTGCATGTGTGCCTGTGTGTGTGGCTGTGTGTGCACATGTGCCTGTGCATGTACCTGCATGTGCGTGCACATGTATGCTTGTGTGTGTACACGTGTGCCTGTGTGTGTATGTGTGTTCCTGTGTGTGTGCATGTGTGCCTGTGTGTGTGCACACCTGTGCCTGTGCGTGTGGGCTCCAGGCCTGCTGCAGGGTGCTGACGTACAGGGATGAGAAAGGATACGAGTTTCTAACCAAAGCTGAAAGGTACATTTCTCATCTAGAGTGGAAAAAAGGCAATTGAAGAAACACGAACATTTTGTTAAATTAATCCAGGTAGAGTGAGGTCATAAGCTGTAATTGTATAAAAATTAATTGGAAATTAACTACCAATAAATGATTTGTACCCTGAGGCTTCTAAAATTTACCATAAAGCACTTGTTGCTCAGTCAAGCGGCTGGTCGTGTCCTGGGGGTGACGCGCCGTGGAGGGAGGTACGGAGCGCGAGGACACGGTACGCACTTCCTGTCTGCGGTCACTGAGTCTGGGTGTGAGGGCGGGTGGCGAGGACCAGAGTCAACGGTAGCACTCGAGGACATCACCGCAGGGGGACACGGTGACCCGAGACGCGGACCTTCCCCGGTCAGGCTTTCGGACCTCAGAGCGAGCCATGACCTGGGGGTCCTGGTGTCGAGTTGCATCCGTCCCGCTGGGTTGTGTCTCCCAGGCCAGGATGGATCCGCTGCCGGTCCGCTGGTCCGCTTTCGGTCCAGACCTCCAAAGACTCACGTAAGGTGGAAAGAAATATTCCACGACACGAGACATCGCATTAACCACCCGGAGCCTCTTAGACGGTGCAGCGGTGCTAGGAAATATCAGTAACTGCCGGGCTACACAGCTTCTTTGCTAATGCAGCTCTCTTGGTTCAGGCGTACGTATCGCAAATGGTTTACTCTGATGCTATTTTGGAAATCTACAAAGCAGACTTGCAGCTGGATCTACCTCATGCCCGGACAGCAGCCTCTCTGAGTTCCCCGAATCATAAACTCCATTCTCCAGCCAGCGATGGAAGAAGATACAGTATCTGCTCTCTGCCAAAGAAACTTAACTTTCCCCTGCAAGGAGGCAGGAAGGAGGAAAAGCACTTGCGTTTATTCAGCATTTACTTTGTTATTTTTCTTTTCCATGTGTAGAGCATTTTTAAAAAGTGTCATCTATAAAATTAGGGGGTAAAAGTCACAGCTACGAAAAGCTAAAATCAACTATCCGGTGGCATAGAATTTATAGGTGGAAACTTTGAATGAGAGACCTCAGGTCACTTTGAAATGTTTCAATAAATAATTAAATTTTAAAGCGACCGTCGGGAAGCCCTGGGCTGTGAATGGCGGCGCTGTTGGGACGAATCCACTTTGCCGCCCTAGCGGCGCTTGGCCGGGACCCGGAACAGGAGCCCAGGAGTATGTTATACAGAAGGGAAGTTTGGCTAAATAACCAAGTTCCCTAATAACCTGAACTGACCAGCAGTGGAATAGACCAGCAGACCACCAGGGCCGGCCATCAGGTCAGCTGGACGGACAACCGTCAAAGAACTGCAGAAGGAATGTTATTTAATTGAGAAGGAAGTTGGATTGCGTTAAAATTTCTGTTTCTTTCCCATATTTTGATGCACACGCTTTATGAAATACTGTATTATATGGTATAGACATCGCTGTACTTCTCCTTGGGAGGCATTGCAATTGGTCCACAATCCCCTACACAAAGCCCTTGAGACCATCTGTGTTTCAGAGTTCAGTATTTTTTTTTTTATTTTTAAAAAAGTAATATGGTCTATTCACCATATTTTGCATAACACCCCCAAGCAGGGGTTGGAACATCATCTGTTTTCAAAATACATTGATATTTCTGTTCTTAACTGTATATGTGGTCAGAATAAAGGACTTGAAATGATTATTAATAATATTATGTAAATTCTTGGCAGTTGTTGCCATCAAATCTATGAAAATGACTGTTTTCAGACCTTTTTGATTTCAGAATTTACAGACGAGAAGCCCATATCTTAGATGTTAGAATAAGACATTATTCGAGTTCAACTCTGGCCCTACCAGTTAAAAAAAATGTGTCCCCAGGCAAACTTTTTAAACAGTTTCCTCATTCGGAAGTGGGTGATGAAGACGCATCTCCCTTTAGGACGTTGCGGTGGGAACTGGAATAGGATAAGAGACACCACCCACGTGATAGCGAATTTTCAAACCTATGACTAGAACTAAAAAGTGTCATGTTTTCACCGAGGTCAGAAGGAAACATAGTTTACTGGAGGATGTGTGTGCTCCTTCCTAGAGCAAAAGCTCTTTGAAGTAGCATTTTTATGGGTTTTTTTTTTTGTTGTTGGCACCCAGCACTCTATACTCTAATTTTCTTAAATTAGATTGAATTACAGTGAAGAAAGAGAAATCCAGTGGAGAGATGAAAAGACTGTTGAGTCACTCGGAAGGCTTCCGTGAAAGAAAGCGCCGGAATCCATGTCTGTGACGCGCTCAGAGCAGGACAGAACCGGCCTTCCAGCCGCAGAGGGTCCTCCCAGGCAGCCTGCTGTAGGGACAATGACCTTCAAGCCCCTTTGCTTCCTGTGTTCTTAAGAATTCACAGTTGTGCTCTTTGGAGCTGCAGATGGCAAATTAAGAATAATAATAAATGATAGTAACAAAATAATGATCATAACAAAAATAATACAACCAACGACCTATCTTGTAAGATTGAGGTGCCCATGAACCAGTACAAATATCTCTCTCCTCTTGCGTGTGTTTAGTGAAGTGATTCTCTTTGCACCAGGTTTGAGAATATCCTGTTATACTCGTTTCTAAATTCTTTTCAGAAACAGGATGTTTTTATTGTCCCGTAACCGCTGTCCTGGAAGGAAAGCACTGATTTGAAATGGGCTGGGAGCCCCTGCTGGAGGGAGAGAGTAGTTCCTGTAACAGTTTGAGAGAGGAGGGCCTATGGGCGCTCTCTCTCCGTCCTGGCTAGGTTAAGCATTCGGCGATGCAGAGCAGACCCCAAATGTTATTGCGAGCAAAATCCTGCTCTAATCTGCCCTCCCGACTCTTGGAATGTTAAATTCAGCTGCCATTTGGAAAGCTCCCTCTCTTTGATCTCTCCTCGATGTGGGCTTATTTTTGAAGTAGAAGCTGCTTACTTTGGGATTTGCTATCTTCCAATGTCATTTTTAAGTCAAGTATGTCAAGCATCCTGGCTGATAAGGAAGGGCAGTTGTTTCATTCCCTTGGGATTCCGTGTTTACAGGAGGGCGTGGGAGGCGGGGGGCGGAGTGACGTGGACTGTGTGTGTTTAGGAGACTCTTGTGCTAAATTTTAAGTAACTCCTTTCCCCCTCTGCTAGAGAACAGAAACATCACGCGACCTTGAGCCCACAGCTTTCCTCGGCAGTACGCCCCAAAGATGTGTCCATCCAGATATTAACGTTGGAGTCACAGAATGCTTATCCCGTCACGGGTTCCACCGCCTTTCTTGCCCGAAATCGCCAATTATGCAGTCCCAAAACACAAACCTACAAGTAAACATTTTCCATCAAATGCACTCTATTAGCCTCCTTCATTAAAGTCAGTTTTTTTTTTCAATTTTAATAATGCCATTATGAACAGCGGTCGCTTAGGCCGAGGCTATTTACGATGTTCGCGGAATGTTCAAAGCCTCGTCTGAGGATGCGTCTGCAGTTCGCCAGCTGGGTTCCCGTTGACAGCCACCAGTTAATGGAGAACCTCACATAGACTACAGATCACCCTTTCCGTGGCGTGTTCGGGAAGGGCTATTACGAAAAATGCCGTGAGCGCAAGTTTAAAATCAACGTGTTGCATTTGACGAAGGAGGAGCATCTTGGGTTTGAGGAGCTTCGTCGTTTATTTATTGTTAGAAAAAAAACAGTCCGGTATATTTTGACGACTTTTGCTTGCGCGGGTAAGAGGGGCGGTGAGAAGGTCTGAGGTTAAAGTGCACTCACTTCACTTCCTGGGGATCCTCCATCCCTGATCACGAATCATTGCTCTTACTCCAGGGGGCCGAGTGGCCACTTCCTCTCCATAAAAACCCCGGAGGCCTAGAACTTGCTTGATGAGGGTGACAAGATCCAAAGGACTCTCAGGGGCTCTCAGAGAGGAGGGAGCAGTAACTCCCCAGGTCTGGCAGTGACGAGCAAGGCTTTGGGGCCATCACGCCATGACAAGACTCAGAGGAATCCTCAATGCATATTACTAAGTGGAAGACATTAATCTGACAAGACCACACACCGTAGGATTCCGGCTATTTGATGTTCTGGAAAAGGCAAAACTTTGGAGATCAGTGAAGGATCATGGTTGCCGGGGGTTGGGCGAGGGAGGGAAGAGCAGGGGGAGGCCGGAGGGTTTTCGGGCTGTACAGCTGCGCGGTATGACACTACGACAGCGGATACACGTGATGACGCGTTTCCAAACCCACAGAACGTACGACACCAGGAACCCGCCCTCACGTAAGTCGTGGGCGCTGAGTGATCGCCGTGTGTCCGTGTGGCCTCACCGATTGTAACAAACGTCCCCTCGGTGGGGGCGTGGATAGTGGGGGAGGCTGGGGGGGGTACGTGGAGCTCTGTACCTTCCTCTTAATTTTGCTGTGAACCTATAACTGTTCTAAAAACAGAATAAAATCTTCTGTTTAAACAGTACAGAAAAGGAAAACGTGAACATATTCTTAAAATTCAGACTTGCGTTTATTTTGTCAGACATCTTTATTTTTCTTCGTTTTATTTTTTTTCCTTTTTCTGCTTGTGTCTCAATGAGATCGTGAACCTGTCATTCAGGGAGGACACATTCTGCTCGGGCCACCGGCCACCCGAACTCCTGCGCCCTGGAAGCATCTCAAGGTTCACCTCGGGTCACCTCGCCGGGGAGGAAACTAACAGGAGAGGGTCTCAGCCACACGTCCTACCCACACACGAGACTTGGAAATGAGCACTGGCTGGGTTTCTCACTCCCTCACGGGGCTGAGCTGGAAGAAGGCTTCCTGGCTGCTCTGATCTGTTAAATACATTTTCTGACAAACTCAAACTGTACTTTACTGGATTCTTCAGCCATAAAATTAGCTGGTTAGACTAGACCATCGCTAAGGGATTTGCCAGCTCTAGAGTGGTACAATTCTGTGATTTTATCACGTGGGGCTGAGTTTTTCAATTACATTTGCTCAGAATGGCTTAGCCGGCCTCCTGCGGTTCGTCACAAGAAAGGGGCCTTCCATCACGTCCCAGCCAAGCTCAGCATCCCGGTTTATTTACTCCGTGGACGCTTTACCCGATATTTCCTAAAACCAGATAACTTTCTGCAAAATTTAAGTTAAGGAAAAACAGCTCAGGAGAGCTCAAAATAATTAGGAAGACCCAAAGTCAGTTTCAATGTTGGGTTTTGTGCTCATTTACTTGAAAATAGAGAAACCCTATTTCAATGTCAGGACAAGAGCAAAAATGCAAATCCGTACATACATACGTACACACACGCATCTTATAAAATAGGAGTATAGCACATTAGTTTACAATGGCATTGTGTTTCTCTGCCCTCAGGAGCTCGTCAAAAGAGACACAGTGTTCAAACGTGTAACTGTTCTCTAACCGCTACAGTTTCGCTAGACTCAATTCACAGCATTAGACCGGATGGTCACACGTTGCAACAGGGACTCGTATTTAACTTTTGCCATCAATATTTTTTTTTCTTTCCATACCTCTAGCAAGAAAGGACCACCCAAAATTACCCAAATTATATTTAGCGTATGTCCCACTGACATGAAAATGTGACTTATTTAAAGAAATCCTGAAAGGCGGGTGGAGGGTGGAGATTCCCTCTCAGTGGTTCAGAGTCAGCTGAAAGTTAGAATCTCCTGGGAGCTTCTGAACCCCCAAGTGGCAACAGCAGACGATTGAATTGAAACGTGTGGGTGTGTAAGTCAGGCTTCGTGGTGCTTAGAGATGTTATCACTAGCACACTTGTTTTACGGATGGGGAAACTGAGGCATAGAGCAGCTGATTAACCACCCCAAGTCCACACAGCAAGCCAGTATCATAGCTGGACTTCGAATCCAGGAGGTCTAACTCCAGAACCACGTTCTTTCTCCCAAGATCACACCATCCCTCAAACAAACTCATCACAGGAAAATCGGAAGATGCAAATCAGCAAAGTACCAAGTAAGAACACCACAAATCACAGGCACGCAGACAAAATCATTGTTAATATTTAGGGCTGTATTATTCCTGACTTACTTCTCCTTGGAGGGGGTTGTACACACAATATGCTCACAACAGAGGTCCAAGCTCTTGGCCACTGACTATATATGTATCTCACCATGCACACTGTTTGCAATGTACTTTTGTAACCACATTATAGCGTGGATATCTTTTATTGGATATATTTTTCAAAATCATTTTAGAGGAATGCAGTGCTTTTGATTCTATGATGCTGTGGTTTTAAAATATTTCCTCAAATTGTTTGACATGTGTCCCTTTTAAGACGATCCAAATTCTTCTCCCCTTGGTTGTGGGCTGGACTAAGTGAATCACCTCCAAGGAATAGAGTCTGTGAGAAATGCAGGTGTTGACGTTCAAGACTGGGCCGTAAAGGGCCGTAAAAGGCCGTAAAAGTCTTTCTTCTGGTGCTCACTCGTGCTCTCTCTCTCTCTCCCTCCCTCCCTCTCTCTCTCCCTCCCTCCCTCTCTC
>NW_012155729.1:2132120-2137526 GCF_000956105.1 Propithecus coquereli | reverse complement strand
CTGCATGCAGAGTAAACGTCAAATTTTTAAGTTGCTAAATCTTGGAATAATTATTTAATATTTACATAGCACAAATAATGGATACAAATACATATACTATGATTTATTTAACGGATCTACTGTTGTTAGACATTTGAATTTTTTCAGCTTCTTTCTAGTGCCAAAAGCACTGATTTGAAAAGCTTTGCGTATATAAATAGTCACATCCTGGGACAGATTTCCAAAGCAAACTTGCTGGATTAAATGTCTTACATACTTATTAGGCTTTTTTGGGTGGTTATTTGTATTTCCCTCCCTAGAGAGTTTTCAGCATTTACATTCCCAACAGGGGGTACAGGAGTGAGCGTTTTCTCACTTCCTCACTGCGGAGACAGAGGAACGGCCCCCCAAACGTGCCTACACCCTGATCCCGGGACCCCGTGAATATGCTGCATCACATGGCAGAGGGGATCTTGCAGGTAAGGACTTTGAGATGGGGATTTCCCTGGATTAAACCTCATCTGGGTGGCCCAGTGTCCTTAGGTCACGAGTGTCCTTAGACACAGATGAAGGAGACAGAAGGAGTCTGAGTCCCCCGTGAGGGCTCAGGGCACTGCTGCTGGCTTTGGAGGGGCCATGAGCCCAGGAATGTAGGGGCTCCAGATTCGGGACAGTGGAAGGAAATGGACTCTCCCCTGGGGGCTCCGGAAGGAACCCCAATCTGCCAACACCTTGATTTTAGACTTTAGTGAGACCTGTGTCAGACTTCTGATTCCAGAACTAGAAGGGTGTGGATTTGCGTCGTTTTAGGCTACTGAGTTTGAGGCAATTTGTTATAGCAGCCACACAAAACTAATACGCTCACCAACGTGTCTTAAGTGTTTTTGTTTCATGTTCAACTTTGGTAGGCAAAAAGGAGAGAGTTCATTATATCTGGACTGAGAGACTGTCTTGGCTATTCAATTACTGGAAATGCCTCTTCCCCTAAGTTGTCTGGACCTCTTCCTGTCTTCTGCATAACCCACGGTCCTCTCTCAACGGTGTGTTTTGTCCATAGTAACATACCCAGGACCTTACTAAAGTCTTAGGTGTTTGCTGTTTTGATCTTTGAAGGTTATGTTTCATTCTATGGCTCCTTTTCTGTGAGTGGCTGTTGTGGAAAATAAGTCAGAATTTAAAATAAGACTTTGCCTTTTATAAAACTGCGTTGCAGGGAGATGGGAAACTTCCAACCAGTGTGGAAACCTCCATTCTCCTCCCTCCTGCATCCACTTCACAGCTCTGTTTTATGGACGACACAGCCCGGGGACCCTCCTAGGCTGCCCTGAGGTCAGCGGGGGAGAAGCAGGTGGATACAGCTCACGTCCCAGCAGGGGCGGGGAGCACGGCCCGCAGCCGCCCAAAGGTTGCTTTTAGGGAACTGATATGATGGCTCAGGCTGGAAAGGATGCTCAGGGTCCGACCAGAAGAACCTTAAGGGTGACTTTTGTTGAAACTTTAACCATTTTTCTGTAACGTTGATATGTACTGTTGGGGAAATATTAACACGATCTTGCCAACAAAAGATCCCCCTGTACCAGTATAGTGGGGAGAGAGAGAGAGAACCATTTATTGCAGAACATGCATGTATTATAAGGTAGCACAACAGTGACAACAGAGAGGGGGGCAGAACTGCATTCAATGTATACAGTAAAGAAAGAACAATTAAAACTTCTCTCATCTCCTTGGGCGATGAAAGGAGGAAGGATGCGCCTTGTGATGGTCCCTCTTGAGAGAACCCTGCGCCCCTGGCAGACGCACCTGCCGACAGTTCCGAGAGGCGGAAGACCTTGCGTTGCGAACTCAGAAGTCGGGGCCTCTTATTGGCCTATTATGTTTTCAAGGATACAGGCTCCCCGGGGCGGGGAGAACATCCTTTGTGCCCATGGCCTTGCTGTTTTATTGTGGCAGTGTTGGTGTACTCGTTACTGCCTGCTAACCCACTTTCCTATTTCTGTATCCACATCTTCGTCCAGTTTCAATGAATCTGATGCTTTGTTCCAATAAATAGCAGTAGAACTCTGAGGGTCAAATGCCACTCCTATTCCTAAGTTTCTTATCAACCTCAAAACAACAACCCCCCAGGAAGGATTTTCTTGGCAATTCTCCTATAACCAAGTCTGTCTTTCTCTTGAGAAGAGCTTCAGAATGACCTTTATTTTATAGTAGCCTGGGTTCAATTTTAATTAGGCTGTAAGTGGTAAATATTTGCTAATAGAGTTTGGGGTGAATAATTAATCAGCAGAAGACTGCTAAGTACTGACAATTCATGTGAACAAACTAATAGATCGGATCCAATAAAGGCCTGGCGAAAGCATTGCTTTCTAACCTAATTGTTGAAAATTTAAGATCTCTACAAAACTGTTGTTTAGAAAAAAAATCATGTGACTTTTCTCTAAAAATTTATTCCAATTTCAATAGCTTTTGTAAAGAAGCTATTCTTTCTATTTGGTTACATTAGTCCAAACAACTATTGTGCCAAGCTATAATAAATAAGTTAGAAGCAGGCAGATTCTGTATTTTATCCTTTTGTGGCGCTTGAGTGTGTTTCTCAGCTGCTGGAAAATTATTTAAAAGAAGCTGGGCTTTATTTTATTCTTCTGGTAGATAAAGGTGCCACGAACTGGAAGTCCAGTTATTTTCTCTAACAGCTTTATGGAGGTCTAATTTATATACCATAAATTTCGCCCATTTTAATTGGCCAATTCAATGATTTTTAGTACATTTACCGAGTTGTGAAACCATCATCACAATCCAATGTTAGAATCACAGAAGAGTCCTAGGGCTCACTTTCAGCCCCTCCCTCTGCCCACCCAACCTCCTGCAGCCAAGAGTCTATTTTCCGTCTCTACCGCCCTGCCTTTTCTTGGATACCTCACGTACAGGGAATCGTACACTGCTTGGGTTTTGTGACTGGCCACTTTCACTTAGCATAGTGTTTTCAGGGTCTCTCCATGTTGCAGCGCAGATCAATGGTTCATTTTTTTATTGCTGGATAGAATTCCACTGCATGTCTCTGGAATATTTTATTTATCCGATAGCCAACTGATGGACATTTGGACTGTTTCCACTTTTTGGCTATTTTGAAGAAAGTGGCTATGAGCATTTGCATGCAAATATTTGGGTGAATACATATTTTTATTTCTCGTGGGTAGATTCCTTGCTTTAGAATTGGGGGGTTTTATGGTAAATTTATGTTTAACTTTTTATGAATAATTTATATACTGATGGGAATATAAATTGTACTGCCAGCCTGTTTTTCAAAGTGGCAATATGGTTTATCTTCCCTTCAGTAATGTAGGAAGAGTTCAAATTTCTCTGCATCCAGTATTTGTTATTGTCTGCCTTTTTATTTTATTATAGTCATTGTAGTGGGTTTGAGGTGATATCTCGTTGTGGTGTTAATTTTTATTTCTCTAGTGACTAACGATGTTGAGCATCTTCATGTGTGTCTGTTAGCCATTTGTATGCCTTATTTGGTAAAATGTGTATTCAGTCACATTTATATAGTGTTAATATTAGCTATGCATTATTTTACTATCATGTCATATATCCCAGATTTTTAAAATGCATTTGGTTATATCTGAATGAAACCTTGCTATGTGCAATGTGCTCAGCTGTTTGCTTTATAACATTAGATGAGCACCTTCTATGTGCTGTGTACTGAACTACTTGCTTTGTGACATGCCAAAAACAACCCTTAAGGTCTTGAGGCATAGAAATAACCTCCTCATAGCGTAGATGATGTATTACTGTTGAATGTTATCAGAGATAATTACACAGTGTTTTGCTGGTTCAAAGGAAGACAAAATTCTCTTCCATCCTGATAGGAGGGAGGTACCAAGGAAGTCTAACAGGAGGGGCAGGGTTTGGCACTGATTCGTGGAAAGGTTGGAAGTTCAGATACGTGTGCATATACATATATATTTAAAGGTCTGCTGCATGCCAAGAACTGTGCTAAAATTCTTTCATAAATATGGTCCCTGCCGCTCCCGAGAAGAGCCCCAGGAAGATGCGATTCGAATGCATTTCTCATTTGTGTGCACGTGTGTGTGTGTGTGTGTGTGTGTGTGTGTGTGTGCGTGCGTGTGTGCACGTCCATGTGGTAACTGAGACCTGATCACGCCGTTTCCCTGCCTGGGTGTCGCTTACTGAGACAGATTCTGGGCTTCAAGGTAGAACACGACGTGATAAATCCTCAGCGGAGCCCCGACAGATCCAGGGCAAGATGCTCCCAGGAGGTCACCGCGCAGAGTCCCGCGGCCCCATCCGGCGGGTGATGCCGTTCCAAGAACACGGAGATGATTGCTCACTGGTTCTGGGCTTCGCGGGCTTTCATCTTTCCAGCGCTTACTATGCTACGGAGCGTAAAATGCATTTGATTTTTAGGAAATTCGCTAAAACAAGCTATACAGCCCATGCCAAAAACCTCTCCACTGCAGCTATAAAGTTCCTCACAAGTCAGCCATTAAACACGGGTGCCAAAGAGGTTCCGGGTCTTGTTTTGTTCTCTGGGGTATATATTTTGAAGTGGAACATCTTCACTAATTTGGGTATCTGATGTTAACATGCTAAAAATAATGGCAAAATCATGACAAGGAGAAGGCAGGGCTGGGACGGACCAGTGAAAGCAGCAGCTCGGAGCCCTCCTCCCACGGTCCCAGCCATCGCTGAGTGGCAGCGGCGCAGAACATCCCAGTGCCAGCCTCTGGGGAGAGAGTGCTGGCACGAGCCCTCCCTGTGGGAGCTGCGAGCAAGGGGGACGGATCACCCAGCTCAAGCTAAAATCAGAAAGTCAGATGTTGGGGCTTTCGTAAACAAGTCCTTGCATAGGTCTAGGTTCAGATGACATTTTAGCCCAAGTCCCAAAAGAAGTCACCGAAGACCAAGTTTCCCTGTCTCTGTGGGGACAGCGCCCTTCCAGCCTCCCCGCTGCCGTTCCCACAGTTGGGAGAGAAGGTTTCTCTTTCCAGAAGATCCAAACTTCTGCTCACGACTCTCTGGGCGCTGAGAAGGAAACGCTCCCCCCACGGATCAGTCCCCGTGGGCGGGGCGTGGGCTGTGCTAACTGGTGACATCATGGCCGGCCCTGTGGCCCCCAAGTCACACAGGCGAACACGAGGATCTCCACTCACTGCAGGACAAATGGCAGCGCGAGCACCAGGAGCCACGGGCAGGAGACGCAGCAAGACAGCACGGGACACGTCGTGGGAGTCCAGCCCCCTGCCTCTGACCAGAGGGAAACACCATGGCAAGGCAGACACGGTGTCGCCCGCCAGGTTCACTGGCTCCTGGGAGGGCAGGTGCGTGGGCCTGAATATCCCAGTGAGACGCCCTCTGCTTCTACACCTGCTTCTGCTGCACCTGGCCAACTAGTCCTGCCTCTAC
>NW_012155729.1:2117299-2131105 GCF_000956105.1 Propithecus coquereli | reverse complement strand
AGGCCGTGAGCGCCTTCCGGCTCTGATTGGATTAGCCTTTGCACATCTCACTTAAGGAACAAAAGCTTAAAATGGTCTTCTAAAATGCAAATGCCTGTAGGCTCTCTGGAGCCTTCCCCGCCTCCCCATATCTCAACACTTTAAAAAAGAAAACCATGTTGATTTTTCCCAAAGTGTTGAAGCAGAACATTGCAGGCAGGAGCTTTTTTTACCGTGGAAGCTTCAAGCTTTGAGCTTCATTTCAGACTCCCTTGCAGAGCTTAGGACCATATTTTGAAACTGCAGAACATACGGGCTTCTTCCTTCTTCCTGTTCTTCCAAATTAAGGAGAAAACAAGAAAACACAATTAGTTCCCCACTCCCTCCTGTTTTACCACTCAGGGTCTTGTCTAATACCGGAGACCTCACTCAGTCCCACACCTTCTTTAAGCACTCGGCTTTCTGCTCCAGGCGATGGAGCCCTGACATTTTTTTCCAGCAGCTTTTTAGTTTCATTGTCCTAACAAACTCCAGATAAAGACAGAACGAGCAAACAAAAGCTAGGGGACACTTTGGAATCCATTCAAGCTCTGTGTAGACCTGAAGAGCAGGTGAAAAAAAAAAAAAAAATCAGGACTCTTCTTTTCTTCCTTTCTTTGGACAGAGTCTCACTCTATTGCTCCTGGCTAGAGTACACTGGCATCATCATAGCTCACTGCAGCCTCAAACTCCTGGGCTCAAACCATTCTCCTGCCTCAGCCTCCTGAGGAGCTGGGACTACAGGTGCGCACCACCAAGCCTGGCTAATTTTATTCTATTTTTTGTGGAGATGGGTCTCACTATGTTGCCCAGGCTGGTCTCAAAGTCCTGAGCTCAAGTGATTCTCCCAACATGGCCTCCCAAAGCACTGTGAGAAATGTATTGAAGGTGGGGGTCCAAGCATGCGTAAGGGTGCTTTGGGGCTTTTCTCTGATTTCCAGGGGTGCGGGCAAGGTCAGGGTGCTGTCTTTGGAATGAGCTCCCCGATTTCACCAGGGTGAAGGGGCCCCCGAGGGGCAGAGCCAGCACACAGTCCTGCCGGGTGTGGGGGGCCGGCTCCTGGCGCAGGCTGCAGGAGGGCCAGGCTCTGGGAGGATGGTTTCACCCTGAGGGGTTTCTGGTGGCGGCTAGTTAGTTAAAGGTGGACGGCTCGTGAGGCCTCACTTGACTGGCGTAAATGACGATGCTGCCCTCTGACAAGCTGATGCCTGTGTCCAGGCCACGACCGAAGGCACCATCCTCACCCGTGTCTCGGATGTAGATCAGTTCACAGACCCCGGGTGACGTGTATGAGCAGCAAATATTGTTCCAGTAATTCCTTCTGTGACTATGCTACATCCTACCTGCCAGTGAATCCTAAGAAGGCACTTTCTCTTCCTAAGTTAAACAAAATCCCCAAATACTTCATGATATTTACAGATTTCATAGTCTGGTTATTACCCAGACGAATATTGACCACCAGCGGGAAAAATGTAAACTGTGCTTCTCAGCAAAGCTCTGCAAATCCCTGTTCTAAGCCACCGCCTCCCAGAAACGCCTTCTCCACGGCCTGCGGGGACTGCAGTACCGGGTACCTTTTCTGGCCCCCCAAACGTGACAAGGACTGCTTGGGTGGTAGCTGAACCAATTTTGCAAAACCTAACATGGGTCAGCAATTCTAGGCTGAGGTTCAAGCCTTTCAGTAAACATCCCCCCTCTAAGAGAGATATAGATGCATTTCCAGAAAAATACGCGTAAACATGTTTTCCCCAAGATTGCTGCACTTCCTGCGTCCAATCAAGCCAGAAATACCACGCATGCAACGTTCTCACAGTATTTTTCCACTTCTTCCCTGGGGCTTGGCCGGAATCTCAAAGTGCAGAAATGAGCCGTAATCATAAAAGCCAGGCCCCTCCCAGGAGAGGGGTCAAACGCGCCCAGACTGCTCTCATCAGCATCGCTAACAGGAATGGTAGTAATGGCTTTCACTGCTGGCATCATAGGTGTGAGGTGGGCTGGAAAAGGTGACCACAAAGAACATGTGCCCTTTCTACGGGCACTGGAACTGGGCTCGCAGGTTGCAGAGGCCGCACCGCCCACCCCGGGAATTGGAGGTCCAGAGATGTCTGCTCCGAGGAGAGTCACGGCGGGGAGAGGGCAGGGCTCCCCACCCGGCATCTATGCCAGTTTCCACACTGCACTTAGCGCCCAGCCCAGACCCGCCAGGAGCCCAGGGAGTGGGGACCAGAGGCAGCCACGGCCCCTGCCCCTCGCTTTAGATGCAGGATGCCGGGAGACGGACAGGTCTATGTCCACACCTGTGCAGGAAGCTGACACCCGAGATGGCCTAATTTTTCCTGCTCACTTAGCAATGCAGAGATCTGGAGAAACAGCATGTGGAGCACATCTCTGCTCTCCTGCAACTATTTCCCCGTTCAGTCGAGATGGGATGACTGCAAACTTGGGCATCTCACCTGGGTTTTCTAACCCGTAAGACGGTAAAAATAACAGAAGCTCCTTCACACAGGCTGGGCAGCTGCCCACCGTGCCTGGTCTCAACACCTTGGGTGCTATTTTCCCAGGCATAGCGTTTTCTGATGAATTGTGAGGAATAAATCAAGAATGCAAATTTGACGTGCACATCACTGAATGAACAGGAGGCATCAACGGTCTTGGATTCGTTCCAGACAAGGGGCGAGGAATCGGCAGGTGTGCTCGGTACGGTTCCCCTTCCTGCCTCACCGAAGACTCGGCTTTGGGCATTTCTGGAGAATCCAGAATTACAGGGATCCATAAATGCCTTCAGCAGAAATCTCTTCTTAGGCATTTCTTCTGAATTTCTGGCATTTAAAAGAGACCAATCATAAAAAAAATAAAAATAAAAAGAGTTGCATGTGAGCCGGTCTTTTTAGCACATTTGAATGCTCAAGAAAAAAATAACGCTCACTCCTCCTTGCAATCTTAACAGCAGAAAGGTAGATATTTTCAAACGCAAACAAAATAAAATAAGAAACTGTGAAATTTACTGTGAGTGTATTTGAGGGAACCCTATTACTGCCTGGATTTTAAAATAACAGCTTTGAACAGATGAAAAACCACCTGCCAATGAATTTCATCTATATGCACCGAGCTGAAACAGTCACGTATTTTCTCTAATAACATTCTAAAACGGCTGATTCCTATAGCCAAGGACTGAGTTAGATTAATTAATTTGGCTAATTTGAAATAATCTGGCACTTTGACAGCATAATATAGTCTCAGTTCAGTGATTAAAAAATGGACCTAAGAGATTCTTCCCCAAGTGCTTCAGTCTGGGAATCGTTTTAATTTCATGTTGATCTTATTAGTAATTCCAATCACAGGAGGAAGGAGGGGAAAAACCACATTTCCTCAGTTCATGGTCAATAATTCTGTGCCCGTGTGGACATTAGCGCTCTCCCGCGCCTCACCAGGGGGCTGGACGGCTTCCATCCCATAATGCATGATAATGGATGGGGGAGGTTGTGCACAGCTGCCGTCCCCAGGGAGACAGCCGGCTGCCGGCTCCATCCAAGGATGGGAGCCTTGTGGGCACTTGGAATTGGCAGTGAGTCCCCTGCTCCTTCCGGAGCGTTTCCGCCCACGCCAGGCAGCGAGGCTGGTCTGTAAACGCCCAGAAGAGGGTGTTCCAGCCATCTCCTCCATTTTACCCCGGGAAACACCGCGCGGAGATCCTGCAGTGGCGCGGGAGGAGAGGCGGGTGCGTGGGCCGCCGGACCACGCTGGGATACAGGGCGTGGATCACACTTGTAGGGCCTCCAGACTCACTTCCCGGCTCCAGCTCCAGGGAAAGGCTGCAGTGAACTGGGGGGTGTCGGTTATTAAAGGAAGAAAAATGGGCTGTGAAGGTCAGTCGATAGCAGTTGTGTGCAAGGAGGAGGGAATGTCGCCAAAGGGCGAGATGGCAGGCCTTGCTCCCCAGGGAGCCAGGGCAGGCTGCCTGTGGGGGCTGCTGCTTCCGCTGTGGGTCTGGGCCTGTCCCCCAAACAGGCCGAGGAGGCCGCAGGACCAGCACCTGCCCCTGTGCCCCAGGGCAGCTCCGGGAGCTCATGCATCAGTCTGCCCCTCCGTTTGCTTCACCTACGTTCTGTTTAAAGTCTGAGAAAATTGCTTGTCTGGGGGTATGAAGCGTTCGCAATACCCAGGAGTTACGTGATCTCAGCACCCAGCCCAACTCTCACCTCACCCCAGAACTCGGGGCACAGGCGGAGCACGGACCCCGTGCAGTAGCTCGTCTGATCAGTGACGAAACCCAGGTTGGGCCCCGTCTCCGGAGCAGGGCTGGCTCCTGCGGGTGCTTGCTTGGGATGGGGGGTTTATTGGGAAAAACGAAACAAGGTTCGCATGGCAGACAGCATAGGAGGAAGAAAGCAAAGGGGTTGGGGTTCCAGGCTCCACGTTGCTCGGGAAGGAAGTGACACGGGAAGGTCACACACAGGTGAACCACCGCAGGTGCCATCTCACGGCCAAGGCAGGACACGTGTGCGCCGGCTCCGTGTGCCTGCCTGGGGCTCGACCCCCGGAGTCTCCCCTCCTCCGGGTCTGAAGGCTCCGGCTGGCTCACGCCCAGCTCACACTCCTTGCCTGGGGCCGGTCCTGTCTCAGAATTGCTCAGGTCCATTCCCCCTCGGACCCGGGCAGACCCTGGGATCTGTGCTGCTCCCAAAGCCCTCGCTGCTCACTGAATTACTCCACCCCCATCTCAGTGTGCACACATGTCCCGTTTCTCTCCCGTAGAGGGGGCCAAGAATCCCTGTCCCCTGTGTCTGCGTGAGCACGAGGCCCTGGTCCCTGGGTCACCGCCACGAGCCCTCCTTGCATGAGCTGGGACTAACCCGCCTGACCCACGCGAAACCACCCATCAGGTGGGGAGGCGCCTGCGGCAGCCTGAATTTATCGTACCGTTCATTTTCCCGAAGTGTAATTAGCATGCCGCCCTGAGAGCAGTATTTATAATAACTCCACGTTATTCGGATACAGTAAATTATAAAAGGTAGCTGTGACCTTGGGTAAACAGCAAAACAAATAAGCAAACAACAAGAACCAAAAAAAAAAAAACAAGGACCCAGGACTGCGCTGTTGGTAGTGAGCGTCAGACACCATCTCTATGTCTTATTATCTACCTACGTCTCTTACCTGTCATCTACCTGCCCACATCTATCTGTTATCTACCTGTATCTGTTGTCTGCCACCTGGCATCTAACTACACACGTAAATGCATACAAAACACTTTGCAAGTCTGTGATAGTTTTACCTGTTACAAAAATGAGACTATACTCAGTGTGGTTTGGGTTATGGATTTGATCACAACCTAAGGTCATGAGAACCAGCCAAAACTTCTTGGCAATGTCTTTGCAACATAATATCTCACTTGCTGCTTTTGAAAACTGCACGGTTGAGGTGATATATGGTGCGGCTTTTAAACGTCAGGAATTTAAGGTTAAACACATTATGTTGCTGCCTCTAAGTGGTAGAGACAGGACTCGGATCTCCCTCTCCTGGCTCCAAATGCCATTATCTTGCTACCACACATTGCCTCGTTCTGCACTCTACGCTCTGAATTAATTAATTTGGATTTAATTGGCAGGCAGTGCCTGGTTCGGTAGTGCGCAGTATTGAGGTGCCACCTCACGGGGGCAACCCCCTCCAGTCACCCTTTGATGTGGGGTGTGGGGTGGACACAACCAGCCCCTCCCCTCCTAGGGCAGCTCTGAGGGGCTTCCCAGCTGCCAAGTTGCCCGTGGACCAGCCGCGTGGGCATCACCTGTGAGCTTGTTAGAATCGCAAACCTCAGGCCACGCTCCAGACCCACTGAATCAAGATCTGCCACTTAAGAGACATGACTCAGGCCAGAAATAAAAGTTATTTAGATCCATTCTTGAAAATATGTCAAAAACTAGACAAAACAAAATATAATAATGGTAGTTCCAGCTTGGTTTTTTTATTTGTAATTTAGCATCATGTTGAAGAACATTGTTTAGTGCAAAAAGGCCTTTATCAAAAAGTCCCAAAACAATAAACATTGGCGCAGTTGTGGAGAGACAGGAACACTCACACGCTGCTAGTGGGCAGGACTGGGCTGCTTCCTTTCGTGCCCCAGTGAGGATGGCGTGCGCAACGTCATTCACTCACAGGCCAGCCTGGGAGACAGACGGCAGCAGCCCGTCCCGACCGAGGCTGGTGTGCGCAGGACAAAGACGGGCACTCTGTCCTCTGCTCTCGCTCGGGGGCAAAGCTCAGGGGGGTTCAGTGCATCCTGACGCCATCACTCTGCCTTCTTGCTGAAGCCACACATGAAGTCCCTTCTTTCCCTGGACGCTCTGCAAGTCTTGCCAACGCTCGAGGCACGGGTTCCAATCTCGGAGGTTAAGCGGTGAGACCACCTTTGTTAGCAGGGAGGTGGCCTGCTCAGAAGGTTCCCCTAGATTAAAAAACAAATTTCTCCATTTAACAACTGGGCTTCAACTAAAGTCATTGCCATTAGCAATTTACCATCCTTTGAACTTAAATTAAGACTTTGATACCTATTTCTTTTTTATGAAACAGCCTCCACGTAAAACATAATTACTGTAATGAAGAGGCATCGCTTCTCCTTGGGGATTTATGGCAACGATTTTATTCAATTTGCTGGGGAATGTCAGGATGAAATGACAGGGCTAACCCCTGAAGAGAAATGTACCAAAGACAATTCCTGAGCAGAGCGGAGGAAACAGAGTGGGAGGGCAGGCAATTACCGCGCAGCTAAATAGCGCGGATCCCCGAGATGCGGCGGGGCGCTGTCAGTCAGCAGAGCTGCTCCTCCATCAAAGGGAACGTTTTACTTTCTGTCCTGTTGATGGGTGTCTCGTAATAAAATAATAATTTGCATTTCTATGGCGCCTTTCATCTCATAGGACTTCATAGGTGCTAAATTATTTAGCTTTATAACAGCCCTGAGAGGTAAATTCCGTTCTATGCTAACTCGAGGCATCGATAAAGCCAAGTGACCTCCCCGAGGGCACAGTCCGGAACAGATCCCAGGAACAGCTTGATCCTGCCTCCTGGGGGCATTTCTGCTGCCTGTCTTTTACCACGTAGCTCATCTGAGCACTTTTCTCACCCAAACAGATGTTCCTCTTTAAACTCTAACCAGAATCGCCCCATCGTTAAGTGACATGCAGAGTCACAGCCGAGCAAACCCCTGAGGAACGTGGCTTAGACTCTGCTCTTTTCTTCTCCTTCCTGGCCGGTGGATCACCCACCCTCCCCCAGGGGCACTGACAGGAGTGAGGGATGGGAGGGGACCTGGGCTGGCATTTTGGGGACACCCTGCCACATGTCGCACAGATACGTTGCTTTCGCTTGCACGGTGCGTGGTTGTGCTTTGTTTATGCGAGTAGTTGGGGATTCGAGTGCTTACATTTTATAGTCTGTGTACGGATAAGAAGATCATGAAGGCAGGCAGGATTTTGTATTTCGCCTTCCTGATTTAGGTCCTCCCATCTCAGCCTGGGGGAGAACCTGTGAGGCCGGAGGCAGGGAGAGGTAAAGGTGTGGACGGTGGGTAGTTAATTACTTCCCAGGTCAGAAGGGCTGAGGAAGCAGAAATATAATGGGGTGGGCACAGGACTATAAAATCAAGGACTGAGGGTGCTTTCCCATGTAGAGCCAGCTTCCGTATGGATTGGCAGGACAGTGCTCTGGGAAATCCAGGGCCCTGGGCTCCTTGCAGGCAAACCAAAGCCCGGCATGAAGGACGCCGGACGCCAGGATGGGGAGAGGGGTAAAAACTCACCTGTCAGGTGCAATGAACACTATTCTGGGGATGGAAGCACTAAAAGCCCCGACTTCAGCATCATACAATGTATCCATGTAACAAAAATGAAATTAAAAAAAAAAAAAACAAACAGGCCGGGCGCGGTGGCTCACGCCTGTAATCCTAGCTCTCTGGGAGGCCAAGGCGGGCGGATTATTTGAGCTCGAGACCAGCCTGAGCAAGAGCGAGACCCCGTCTCTACTAAAAATAGAAAGAAATTAATTGGACAGCTAAAAATATATAGAAAAAAATTAGCCGGGCATGGTGGCGCATGCCTGTAGTCCCAGCTACTTGGGAGGCTGAGGCAGGAGGATTGCTTGAGCCCAGGAGTCTGAGGTTGCTGTGAACTGGGCTGACGCCACGGCACTCACTCTAGCCCGGGCAACAGAGTGAGACTCTGTCTCAAAAAAAAAAAACAGTAAAAGGAAACTTAAGCTCAACCAATCAGAACTGCCAACTAACCTCTAAATAGAGAATTTACCAATCAGAAATCAACTCCTAACTAAGAACTTTCCACTTTAAACCAATCACATGTTTTCTCTGTCTTGCTTCGACCAACATCTCATAAAATTTTCCCCTCAAGCCCCTCGTAGAGCTCTGGTTCGTAGCTGCCCGATTCATGAATCTCTGTCTCCTCAAATAAACTTGTGAATATTTTAATGTGCCTAAATTTATCTTTTAACACCCCTCAAAATATGTAAGCCCTGTTTGCATCGAGGATGAGAAACAGATTTTCATTTGTTAATCTATCCTTTCCCCAGAGGAACCTTCTAGAATATCTTCCAAAATGATTTTGTTTTACTTGAATAATATTTCCGAAGAACAAATCTAGTCTCTTAATTGATGTGTATCAAAATCTCTGTTTCTCACAACAGTCTTTTGTTATGAATGGGATTGTGGGGTTGGAATTTGGAAGGAGCTATTCCAGGGTTGTCTGTTTAGTTTCTGGAAAGTCACTGTTAACAGAACCTCAAGGCAATGGTTACCCCATCCCCGGTCTGTCCTCTGTCCTTATCAGAGGGGGGATCTATTTGGGGGAAAGGGCAGGCACAAAACCTAGAGGTCCTGAGTCTCATGTCCCCAGGGCGTTGGAAAGCTCAGTGCCTGCTTATGAGTCAAGATTTACTGTTGAAGAGAATTCAGTTCACTCAGGGTGTAACTGGGTATTGTGTGTAGGAACATTTTCTTTGCCACATATCACTATTCTTATCTCCAAACCCGAACACAGCAAACCAAAAATAAATAGAGGAAAAAACACCCAAAGCAGCCCTCCCCGCTCCCCCCACCTCTTAATAGCATCCTCAGGGCCCCGACCAGGGTCACGGGGTCCACACAGTTCTGAATGGCGGTGACAGGAAATAGCTTTGTTGAAAACACAAAATCGCTCTTGGTCGCACGCTGCTTTGCTTGCTGGACAAAAATGCTTTCGGGATGATGTCATGAAATGTATTTGAATACGCTCTGTACGCTGGCGTGAACTATTTTTAAATGAAAAGAATTTCTTTTCAGGGGTGATCTCTCATTCCTCTGAACACGCTTTCAGAGCTCTCAGGCGTTTACTATTTTTACAGCAATCGAACCCTGCTCCCTGACAGGCTAGAATTTCGTCTGGTGATAGCTCCTGAGATATAATCACACGCGGGGGGAATCCCTGCTGGGTGTAGCAGGAGGAATTCTGCGTCTCTGCAGCACCCTCCCTGTCAGAACTCACTGTCAAACTCGTTTCCTGCCATTCTCAGGTTTTCCCCCGAATTTGCCTTATTACTTGTAAACCTCGCTGGTGAGTGCTGTGAGCAGAAGGGCCCGTCGAATCTGGGGGCTGGGTAGCTGTCTCTGCAGGGAAGTTAGGGTTAGGGTTTCATCAGGCACCGTCGCGACCTCCGGCCAACACACTCACACAGACCTGTGCTCTAACCTCCGGCAAGGAAGTCGCCCCAGCACTGCTGTGTATGTTCATGTCTCTTTCTGGACGTTGTCCTTGTACCTCTTCACCCTCTTTTCTCCATCCTAGTCCTCGACCTCTACAAGCAGGCTGTTGGTTCTCTTAGGAGGTGAAAGCTTCACACCTTAGCGCGGATATGAATCCTTCTGCCCCATGGGGAGCAGCAAGAGTGGAGGGGAGTGGAATAGTTTGGACAATGTCTCGACCGCACAAGAGTTACAGCCACGGAGTTTGCGGTGGACCGAATCTTATCTAGTTCGTGTGCTCCTGCAACCCCAAACACGCACACACGTTCACACACGCACACACGTTCACACGCACACCCAGCAGGGCCTCAGGCAGGAAGTAGTTTCACACAAGCAGCTCCTTATTGTAAAAGAAATCAGGTCTGTCTCCATGAATGGAGGCAGACAGACAGACTGACTCACGGACTGACTCACTCTCTCTGAATTCTCAGACTTTTCCTTTTATTGGCCCAGTCTGGGGGCGGCTCTTGGGAGGTGTAGGATATTACCAAGTGACCAACAGGTGTCCTCAAAATTCCATCTGCATATATGAGGTCCCTCTCTGAAAGCCCGCCTGGGGGAGGGGGGTGAACCACAATACAAATGCAAGCTAATGGCATAATGATTACCCTTAGGTTACTCCAGGTCACTTTCTAAATCCTGCCGTGCCTGGGCTGGGGAATTCCCAGATTGATAAAGAATTCTGGATGAAGTACTTTGCTGCCTGTTATAAAGCATAGTTCTAAAATATAAAGGTTTAGGAAAATCAGACATTGTCAAGTTATATCTATACATGCAAATGGCTTCAACTAAATTAATTGAGTATAACAGAATAGAATTGTGCAAAAGTGCATATTTGGGATTTTTGTTGTTGCTGCTGTAGTTTTTATAATGCCAGGCAAAACTGGTTTGACTGAAGTTTTCACTGCTTTGGTTATAGCCAAACTATAGGGGAATTTTAACCATTAACCATTGCAGGATAATGGTTCATCGAGTCCTTATTAGAATTTAGACCCAGATGTTTTAGAAAAAGGCATACAATGTATTCCAGCTATATCCACATTAGAAGAAGAGAAGTAGCAATTTAGTAGTAATCAGAGTTATTTTATCAATGTAGGTAATCAATTTGCTACACCAAAGTCCTTAGGAGATTGAATCTTCTGGTTCTGTGACCAATGCAATCATGTTTGATCATCTATAACGTCCATTGTACTTTCAGCTGTCGATTATTCCCTGAATTAATTATTTAGCCAAAAATTTTAGGGAAAAATTGAGCCTGAATGTACTACTCCTCTGTCCTCATTTAATGAAAAAGATAGGGAAATATTAATAATAGCAAAACACTTTATCGTGTACATCAAAAGTTAAGCTAAGAGTGTTTTGGGGAAATTGGAAGACCCCAGGCCTTGAATTTTCTGGGAAATTTTCTATTTTTTTTCCCCAGTTTAACTCAGCAGGGTCCACGGAGCAGTACACAGCTTGATAGGGTTTCTCACTTGGTTTGAACGTTGTGACTACACACGTTGTTCCTCTTATTATAAACGCCTGATCCTTAGTTGAAACTATTTGTCACAATAATATCCTGTAGTGAAGACTTTTACAAGATAATTACATGGTGAGTAAACAATACAATGTTCCCTTTTCTCTGCTCTAAATGGGATGTCTTCTAATTTTATCACCTGCCTTTTGTTCATATATTATTGGGCAGGGTAAATAAGAATCGCTGAACAGTCTCAATAAATAATTTGTTGTTATGCATTCTATGGTATCTCTAAATTAGTGAGCAATGATTAGCACTTACCATCGCCGCGCTTTATAAAAGGTTGTTCCTGTAGGAGGTGGAGGGAACCCAGACACCAGCTTTTCCCTTCTAATGTTTACCAGGTCCCTTGCAAAATACCCTCCTGGTAACAGGCTGCAGAGAGCTGTTCCACCGGGGGTGCTCACTGCTGGCTGCAGGCGACCCAATACAGAGGCTGGCAATGGGCTTCTTTTCCTTCTCTTTTTTTTATCTTCTTTCTCTCTTTTTTTTTTTATTCTTTTCTCCCTTTGTTCCTTCCAACATTTATGAAGCAGTTACTATGAACAAAGTGGATACCATTGTCAATCCCATCTTAAAAATGAGGAAAATGAGATTTTTAACAAGGTAATATGTCTAACAAGTAATCAAGCTGGAATTTTAATCCAGGACTTCTGAAACCGCGTTGCATATTGTCACCCATTGGCTTCGTGTCCGTCAGAAACCTCTTTAGGGTGCTAGTCCGCACCGTTCAAGGGAGAGCAGGGGTCTCACTGGAGACTGTCCCAGCAGCGCCAGACGAGGGGACTTCTCCTCCAAGAGCCTCCTTGCCCCCCTAAAGCCCCTTGGCCTGCTGGATGGATCCACCTCTGGGGCCCGTCACCTGTACGCAGTGTCAGCTTCTTCCCACACTCAGCTGCTCTCCCTGTCTGGGGAAAGGTTGGCTTCGAGAGCTCATGGCAGGTGCCACACACATGGCAGTGCACCAGGAATGCCCCACTTGCTTTTTCTTCCCGATCCTTCGGTGGTGGTGTCCGACCTCTTCTGAGAAGGAAGCCCCTGCCCCCTCACCCCGTCCATAGCGGCCGGCTCTCCCCTTCCCCTTCTACTGGGCAGGGCTCGAGCCCCGTCTGCCCTCCAGGGAAGGAAAAGCTCTTGGTTTGCTGTTGGGAACTTTCTGATGGATTAAGTTCTGGTTCTTACGGGCCAACTGGCTGAGGGCTGGGAGGGCAGAGAATAGGGCATTCCTTCAATGTCAGCACAAAGTGTGAGCAGGGCCAGGACCGGGAGAGGGTCCCTGAGCACCTGCAGGGCTTGCAGGCGCAGTCCCACAGGTCGGTGCTGACGGGGGGAAGACGGCCAGGGAGGGGCAGAGCCCACTGCCCTGAAATATACACAGAAAGAAGACAAGCCCAGGAGCTTCACTCAGATACCCAGCAGCTTCCAGAATCCCAGATACACACTCCCAGCCTACAGTTGGTTACCTTATCAGGTAACGCGCCCGTCCCTACAAGTAGAATTTTGCCCCATTCCTACTGAAGGTCATTGTTGGTGGTTCATTAGGGCAGAGCTTGGATGAGACCCGAGCTGTTGCTAAGTGTTATATGACACTGCATGTGGATACAGCCTCCCGAACTGGGAGCAGTGAGTGTCTGCTGCTCAACCCACTTGTTCTGTGGCATTTTGTTAAAGCAGCCTGTGCATGCTGAGACCACGCTGCTGTCAGCTCTGGACGGGAGGTGCCTTCCTTACTTTCAACAAACACACTGTAAATTCAGTGAACCTCCCCCATCTCGATGTCAATTGGCACACCAGGTGCCACGGAGTGTGATCTGAACCACGCCCTCTGCTTCCACTCACCCTGGACTGCGTGTCCGCTCAGACGTTTCCAGACAGGGACAGAAGGGGACGCACCTTTTGTAGTTGTTGTTACTTACAGTGAGTGTCTGTGAAATACTCCTGTTGCCCGGTACTTTTGCTAGAAGCTTTACCTTCTAGTTGAACTATCCATTCATGTATTCCTTCCTTTATGCGTTTATTCAACAAACACTGAGTGTTCACTGTGTCCTGAGCACTAGTGTGAGGAACTGGGAGAAATGTGCTCTCTTCATCCGCATGTGACGTTTTGGGAGACAGAAGTGCAAAGAGGTTATGAAACTCAGTCCAACACTCGTCCCGAAGGAGCGGGATTGGAACTAGAGCCTCTGATGCCAAGGTCTATGCTTTCACTGGAACAACGACTTTCACATCTCAGCCCAGTAAGTGTTAAGTATGTTACGATCGCCAGCCAAGCAATATTTGGTTCATTTGTCGTTTTAAAGAACATTTCACGAAAGAACGTTTTAAAAGTACATAGGTTAGAGAAAACAACTTAATGCATTTCTGTATACACAACCCGGCTTCAACAATTTTCAATGTTCTCCTTCCTTATGTCCATCTCCATCAATCTTGACCTTTTTTAAACTGCAAAACTTTAAAGCAAATCTCAAAAAACACTTTATCCCCAAAT
>NW_012155729.1:2101492-2116691 GCF_000956105.1 Propithecus coquereli | reverse complement strand
ATGGAACAGGTGACAGAGCAATGTATAGGATCTCCCTGGAATCCAGTGCAAGACTCTTTTTGTTGCGTGGCATTTTTCCTTGAAGATATTTTAGCTTCCTTTGTATGCTGCTCTTATCTCTAGGTGGCAAATCTTTATTTCGGACCTGAATACATTCCAGATTTTGTCCATTTTTCTAACCGTCTTCTTGACTATTCCATTGCAACTTAAACCTATCGGGACCACAACCAAACTCAAGGCGACGTTCCAGAAACCAAGTCCCCCCCTAAGATTCCCCGTGCTTATTGGTAGCTCTGTCTTCAAAAGGCTCCAAGCATTTAAATAATATGTTCGTTCTTTTCTTAACACATCCACTCACTCTCACTGTTGTTCAAACAATCCTTTCTGTTTACACAAAGGAATGTGTGCACCCCGGACAAAGCAAAGGCAGATGCCAAGAGAGGCGAGAACGCCGCCTCGTCCCAGCTCACACTGTGGGGATGCCCAGACTATGTGAAACCCGCGGAGATGAGAAAGAACTAGAAAGTTCTGAGCCTCTTGATTAACAAGCATGTCAGGGCCTGTTCATTCAAATGAATCTCACCCTTCTAAAATAGTCAGTTATCTCCTTAATTCAAGAGACTTAACTGCAAATGACTTCACGCTATTTGCAAAAACCAAATCCAATCTCCAAGACAAAGACTTTCTATCATTGAAAAGGATCAGAAGAATGTGTGAAGAGTCCTAAACGCAGTTTAAAAAAAAATAACTCCAAAAGACTGGAGGATCCTTTGGAATAAGTGTCCTTCATGCCAATAGGATGGTTGCAAGCAGCTTACAGTCCTCCTAAGTGATTTGAGATTCAAGATTTGGTGCATTTATATAACCGAACAAAAATCACCGTTTCTCCAATCCAAAATATGAGAGCCTTCATGACCTAGCCTCCTCTTACAGGGGCTACCTCTCGACACTGTTACATTAGAGACTGCTTCCATCACGTGCTTTTGGGGGCAGGCGTTCAAACCACGCGCCTCTCGTTCACAAACAATAGCACCGGGAAACACGGAATCCTAAGTTCCCAAATATTTCTTTCCTTTTCCCTGTTTCATTCTCTTTCTTCTCCTGGGATTCCTTTTACATTGTGTTAGGCAATTTGACTGTGTTCCCTGTGACTCCTACATTTCTTCTTCTATATTCATTCTTTCTTCCCTCGCTGATGTTTCCAGCCCTGGACTGTGGACGGATGCTTTGGAAACCGGGAAAGCCCCGGTACCAGCCCAGGCAGCTCCGCAGTGGCGTCCTTGGCCGCCTCTGCACGTGTAGCTTCTGTTTTCTCCTCTGTTAACCACCTGTGCTTATTTGATTTTTAATTTTGATCTCAAGTGTCCCCACACCACTGGGAAGTCCACCTGGGCTACTTCTCTGCCTGGCGCCCACAGAAGCCTGTGGGCCTGATGGGCATCTTAGGTCCCCACCCAAGGGATGGGATCAGACATGCACTTCAGTACAGCCCCAGACCCTGAGAGTCAGTGAGCAGAGAATTTGCCCCTGGGTCTCTGGGAGAACTTGCTACCCCCTGCCAAAGTCCCACAGCACAAACGATTCTTCAGTGACATTTCTGGGTCTGTAAGGACTTTCCTACTAACTTTCCACATTCTGCCTAACATTTGTCTCTGCAGCAGAACTTTAGGTCTTCCCCCCCGGGACAATTATAGGGCTCACGCTAACCAAGAAGACTTCATCACATTTGAAAAGAATCATTTATCATAATCTTTTCTCAGCTTCAAGTTGGCATCCTACTTAGTGCTTTATTTAAACAATGATAACAAGGTCTGAGGACGACGAGGAGTTGGAGAATGGCAATGCCTAGAATATTCTCAAGAAAAGTTGTTTTTCTTTTTCCTCCCCCTTTAGAAAATGATGTTTCTGCTTGGCACCCGCAACCATAATCCAATCTGTCAGACAAACATAACTTAAAGGTTTGATATTTTTCTTTTCCTAAGAAAATTCGAACTAAATAAGAATTATTGTAGGGAAAAAAGTGACTAAATCTAAAAAGAAGAACCTCCGGCCCACCCCCCGAAAAACACTGCATTACTTAAATGTTAATAATTATAACAGATTGTTTAAGTTCCTGTTTCTTGATTCTTATCCTCAAATTGCCTTTTTAAAAAATATAGTCAAGTTTATCTCTTTTTTTTCTTGAGATGTTTCTATGGTAAGTTGAAAAATATACTAGCAGACTTGGGCATCTGCTTTGTTAGCGTTTGGGTTTGAGGTCACGGGGCGGAGCTGCTCAGGTAGGAGCCTGAGTGAGAAGGAGGCAGGTGCCATCTTGCTTCCTACCCCTGCCCCAGAGGGATATAAACTCATCTTATTTCCTGGAGGGGTAAACCTCCTTCTTTCTACCTGAGGTCTCACCCGAGCAACCCCGCAGTCTCTTCGTGTCTTTGGTGTTGCTCACCGCCCTCCCTGACACCAACACTTGGTCCCAGACGGCAGCTTGCCCTGGCCGCCAGCAGGTGCAGAATCGCGGTGGTAGTGTTAGTGTGCCCCTTCCCTGGTGCGCCGCTCAGTACAACATCTCCACGGGCCACCCACGACAGTGCCTGTCACCGCCCCAGAGGAAATGGGATAGAACAGACCCTTCCTTTTTGCTGAACGATTCTTTCAGTTGCTGCAGAATGGCCGTACATGAGCTTCTGCTGTGTCATGAACCACGCCCAGACGTAGTGGTTCAAAGGCATCCAAACCACGCGACTCTCGTTCATACGCAATAGCACAGGGAAACATGGAATCCTAAGTTCGCAAATATTTCTTTCTTCTTTTTTCTGTTTCGTTCTCTTTCTTCTCCTGGGATTCCTTTTACACTGTGTTAGGAATTTTGACTGCAGTTCTTAGAGGGCCAAAGTAGGAGAGGGGGAGAGGGAGGGAGAGAGGGGGAGCGGGGAGAAGGGGGGAGAGAGGAGGAAGAGGAAGCAGAGGGAGAGGAGGAAGAACAGCAGGAGGGGGAAGAGCCAGGGCCCGGTGTCAGTTGGGAGCTGCCTTCCTGGAGCGAGTGCATTGTCTACAGAGCTGGGTCTGGACCCCAGGCAGGGGACCAGAGAATGAGGTCACCAGTGACCTGAAGCAGTGACCCTTTCTTGTCACCTGAAGTGTTTCATGAGTGTCTCCTGCAAGAGGAGAAAGTTTGTACTAAGCAGAAAAGTATATTTCCTAGTTTCTGGGTCGAAGTTTGAGACATGAGAAGAGTGATATTTATCCAAAATATAATCGGGAATTATTTTTTTCATTTTCCGTCCTGATCACTCTGTGACACCAGGGTCATGGGGCCCTTCAAATCACCGCCTCTTACTGGACGCCTCTGGAGACATCTGTGCGCAAGTCAAGTGTCAGCAGCTGCCGATGGACGCTGGCCGGTCACTCTTGTTGGCTTCCCTGGGGGAAGAATGTGCCTGGTGAGTGATTTCGGAGTCCTAAGACTCCAACTGCGCCTGTCTAGGGAGGGTACAATCCAAATAACCAGCTCAATTGTATACACACATCCGTTACCGTGATTCCTGCTGTGTTAGAATTTTGGTTTTATCAATCAGAAGACTTTAGCGTTCGCTTGAATAATGACATCATCAGGAACAGACAGCCGTGCCAATTTTTATGAGATATCTACTGGTAGCTAATGCTGGTCTCATGAACAGTTCTTTTTTCTCTGCTACAGGATATGATCAACAAATTGAACGATTTTCTCTTTAACACAGAGTAATCTATCTGTTCCTGTATAAATTGCATTCCATTTTTCTTAGCATAATGGCTTCCTCTTTTGATGAAACGAGTCTTTTGTATTTATGAAAAACGTGCGTGATGTTGGCCGCTGGCTGAGATAACTTAACAACTTTCTGAATTCAGATATCGGTAGCGTGCATGTAAAACAGCCACGAGTAATTAATAGGATATTGATTGGTTCAGCCTCATCTAATCACAGACTGTATAATAAATCATAAGGTGTTTTGCAATTAGGAAAATCCATACTGAATAACAGAGTACTGTTATCTTAGTCACCTTAACAAGTACGGAGGACTGCATTCTAGAATAATCGCTACAATGTGGGTGTACCTGTTTAGAATGTCTCTCCACCCGTCACCTGCAACAAACCGCTTGTTTTCGTGGAAACTGCTGTACTGGCTAAAGGGCACTGGGGAAATACTTAGCTAATATCCCCAAAAGGCTTGTTTCTCCTCCAGGAATTTTCCGTACTGTGAAATGCTGGGAGAGCCTCTGCCTCCGTCCCCGCTGGGGTCGTGATTAAAGGCCCGCTGTTTCAGCAGTGCCCGCCAGGGCTGCGGCACGCACGGAGCTTTAGCGTTTCCACTGCAGACCCCCAATCAGGGGCTCCTGTACGACAGACTCCAACCAGCTGGGGACACAGTTGGTACAAAGGGATTTCAACCCGAGAGTGGGTATTCTTTTTCATGAAGATTTTCCAATTTATTTTTAAAATATATAGAATACTTTCATTCACATTTGCCATCAATTTCGCCAACAAAATACAAAAGATAATTCTGTTACTTTTTTTTTTATTCCAGTTTATATTGCTTCTAAAAATATATAAGCCATTGAAAACAACTTTTATCTCGGATCACTGCTTCATTAAGTGAGTTTTTTTTTCCTTCCATGACATGCTCCAATTTATAGCTATGAACAGTTAAAAGGCTATGAACGTAGTTGTTGTCATTATTTGACTGACTAGTGCTGTATATCTTAGAGCTGGAAGGGATCTTGCGGTTATTTGATATAATGTCATTTGTGAGAGGAGGAAGCTGGGAACACGAGGACCTTCCCAAGGTCGTCGGCCGCCGGAACTCCAGTGTGGAGATTCTACTGCAAGACCCATGAGGGCTGAACCCCCCACACCCTGCTGTGCGTCCCAAGGTCAGCTCCCTCCCAGCCTAATCCACAGTCGCAGTTGCGGGCACACGGCTAGACCTCGACCTCCCAACTCTCAGCTCCCGTTACCCCCCAGCTGAGCCCCACACGGACCAGTCGTGATGCCACCGAAAGCCAAGCTGGGTCCATGGGACTTCCAAGAAAACGTTGCAGCCCCAAGGCCTGAATCCAGTTGTGACCACCCCCGTTCACTGATGCCACCGGAGTGGTTGCCCCACGCCGACTGCTGCTGCAGACACACTGCGTGCACCGTTCACCCTGGAGCGTCAGGACCAGGTGACCACAGAGCGGGGCAGGGGCCAGTCACCATCCAGGTGGCCATTGGTCAAGCGACCTTGTCCGGGGCCACAGGCCACGGCTCAGGCCCCAGGCACAACTGCATCACCCAAGATGTAAGCATTTTGCTTTGGAAATCATGATTTTCTTAAATAATCAAGTTTGTCTTCATTACGCCACGCTGTCCTCTTCGTGACCTGTAGGTGTGGCCTCCATTTTCATGATAATTCTTCTCTTTCGTCATCCTGACTTGTCGTGTAGACACAGCCTCTGCCACGAAGCCGCTGTGGGGCAGGAAACACCCAAGTTGCTCGTTTATTCAAGACACAAATTTGTAATTTCCAACTGTAGTGCACAATATAGTAACTGGTGTAAACCCACCTGTTAAAAACTGCTGTGCAACACGGTGATGGTGGTTAATGATGATGTACCACATACTCGGAAATCACTAAGCACCTGGCCATGACAGGCGCTCTGGATGGTTCTGATGCACATTCCTGTTTGAGAACCACGGATCTCAGGAAAAACGGAATCCATTCGAGGGACTTGGGCTTTTATTGTTCTCTCTTCTCTCCTTCTCACCCTCCCTCCTCCGCTATTTGGACACGCAGAGAAAAAAGGCAGGACAGTGGGAAATTCTTCCTACAATGGTGGGGAAGGAGGCCGGCACTTCTGTTTCCTCACGTGCGGTGTTCAAACTTGGTGCATCGGAGTCACCTGCGGAGCTTGTCCACCAGCCCTGACTCGGTGGACCTGGGACGGGCTCAGGAGCCGTGTTTCCAGCAAGCTCCCACCTGGCGCTGACGGAGCTGGCCCAGGAGCCACCTGGTCTCGCCGAACACATTGGTTGGCTCTTTGGTTGGTCCAGTTAATCGCTCTAGAAGAACAGAATCCCAAATAACACACTTGGCGGTAGCCCATGTAACCATAAAGGCAGACCCCTGTGTGGCCATGTGAGTAATTATTCCGTTGTGTTTATCTCTGTAACAATCAGAAGCTGCAGGGCACCACTCGTGAGAGATGCTTTTCCCTTCCGGCAAGCTGACCACGCTGCCACGATCACAACCGCTCCCAGCTTCCCTAGACTTTCCAGATTTCGTCAAAGTGTTGAAAAGGACAAAAATTAATTACCTGTAGTCAAATCTACATTTTCCCAGTTGGAGCACTTCTGGAATTTTTTCTGGAAGTCGCCTCGCAGTTATGTAGCAAGATGCAGAAATAACCCGATCCCATCAACTGGGGGGGCTGGTTCATCAGGAAGGACCACAGCCAACACCGTGATTAGATCGTCACCTTTCAATTAAAGACAATGTGACAAACCAGTGTAACTCCAAACACCTTGCACAGGTCAATGTTGTTTACGTGACTGAGAGAATATATGCAGAGACATTTAGTAATGTGCTATGCACGTCTTCATGTATGTTCCAGTAACTCACCCTGTATCTTTTCATGATAGTCTTATCATCTTTGTGCTACAGATCGATTCACTCTAGGTTTCCTGCATTCTGTACTGATGCGGCCGTCGTTATTTAGTATAATAATATTTGCAAAGTTCTGTAGGTTTCAGGAAACAAATCTTGGAAAATTATTTGACTTTCATTGCCATCCTCTGGATGAGTTTATGTCAGACACATTTCCTGTAATTCAATCAACAAGAAAATAAGTCTTTATAAAAAGAATAACATGTGGTTTACGTTGAATTTATTAAAAGTTTTACACCTATTATCTTATTTCATCTTCAGGATACCCTCTGAGATAAAGATTTTAATCCCAAGTGACTAGTAATAAATTATGAACTTGAGATAATGCAAATATTTGGTGCCAGAATTGACACTAAAAGCTGCTTTTCTGGTTAACTGATCCTTATGCTTCAGCAAGATGGTCACAGTGTCCACTTCCTGCTGAGACCAAGGACCCACTCAATGCTTGTGGACAACTTATGTCTTGTCTGATTAAGAGCTTTAGTGAACTTGGCAGGTCCCAACCTTGAATAAGTTGCATTTACCACTCAGAAGTAAAATAACAAATCTACTAATGGGATTCAGCAAAAACTGTAATTTTTCCGTAGTTCATTTCAGTAAGTATTTATTGAGAACCTGCTTCCTTCTATGCCAAACACTGTCAAGGACACAAAAATGACCAAGGCACGGTTTCTAACTGGCGACACCTGCGACCGTGGGTGGACAGAATGGGAAAGAGGGTGCCCGGTTCACACCAAGTTGTAAATCGACACTCTTATTAATGGAAGCACCTACAAGTGCATTATTCACCTAATTGAGTCAGTGCAAGTTTTATTCTTTTCTCGCAGATTAAAAAATTAAAAGTTAAATAATGCTGCTGCCATGATTTAGGGACGTGGTATTATTGTTTTATGTCTCTACTCTGGAGCCTGTTACACGTGACCCCATTTAATAGGAATGCAGTTACACTTGGGTATTGGAAAGAGAATTTTCCCCTCTAGAATTTGCACATGACAATCCCCGGCGGAATAATATTTTTTTACAACCCAGTCATCGCCCTATCTGGACCCAACAAGTTGCTCTGCACAGTAATTAAGAGAGCACAACAGGCAAATTCAGATTCCAAGAGTCTGGCTTTTATGGTTACAGATGTTCTTCTCAACATAGTCTATTCAGCAGTTCCTTGGGTCATAAATGTTTAATTTTTAATCTATTTTTTATCGGTTTTGTGTAACACAGGCTGCTAGCATACCAAAAGAATTTTTACTATTGCATTTTATGTGCGGGAAGTTTGCAATAATAAAAGCCATAGCAAAATAAAATAAAGTATGTTCCCTTAAGAACATGAATGTTGCCTTAGCTCAGAACACAGGTCAATGTTTTTACAGGACAGGGACTCTATGGGTCTCATTTACAATATTGTTTGTGGGTGGCAGTATATTTGCAGACTTAACATCATCCCAGGACTCATACAACTTAACCTGCAGATGTGTTATTGAGAGCGCATAGAGTTACATCATCTATTTGCACTGCAAGTGTCCTTTGAAATGATTCATGGACTCAAAACAATAGTCATTTCAGGGTATATTTATCTTTTATGACTCAAACAGCTGTTCCACTTTTCAGGGGACCTTGTGATATAGACAATATGTGCAGGTGAAAGGTAAATTGTCGTCAAAGTATCACCAAAAAAGACTGATGAGATCGCCGCTGACATCACACGTATACATACTATCTGCAACTATCCATCTGAGTTCTGGTCGCCCTGAACACATAATAATTATTGCAGCATACCGAGGGTGCGGAAGTTTGAAATGAAGTCTTCTGTTGGGTATCTTTTTTGGCATACAACACAGCACAGGGTCTGACAATTTAAAAATGATTCCTGTATCTGCCATTAACTCGACGCGTTCAAAGCCTGTCCCATCACTCCTTTGGGTAGGACTGCGCGATACACCGTGGGCAGGGGCCGTTGGCGAAGCAGAACTGCTGAGAGTGAGAAGAGGCACAAGCTCTTTGGTCAACGCCATCCTGGGGAAGGAGTTGACAAGTCTCCACGGAGACCAGGACGGAAAGCTCAGCTCCCCTCCCCCGCCAGGGGCAGGGGTGAGGGACAAGCCGCGGTCCAGCTGTGCCGGTGCTCTGCCTGGCACCTGATACGTCCTTCCGGGTCAGAAGCCCCCGAGCAGCAGACCCGCACCCGCCCTGCCCTCCTGCGCTGGGTCTCCCTGTCTGTTCCTGAGTTGACTTTGTTACGATACACAGGATAATCTTGCTTCAAGCCAACAGTATCCCTCTTTCCGCGATTCCTCTAACACCAAACTTCGTGCTGCCTGATTCCATGACAAGTTGGGTTTCCTACCATCCTCTGCCTTCCGCAGCTTCCAGATCACGCCGGGTCTCCCCTACCCGACAGGGCGAATCCAGCGTAGGTACAGGTTCCCTTTGCTGGGGGGACTCTCAGAGGTGCGGCCGCTCCAGGACTGGCTGGTTTTGCTGATTTCTGAGGGCCCTGGGTCGTGGGGTCTGTCCTGGCTGTCTGGAACCTGGCCCTGGGGTGAGGGGGCAGGTGGACATTGTATGGAGCATGACAGCTGGACAGGGAAGCAGGGGGTGGGGCTGGAAGCAGGCCGGTAGGACCCCTCCCACGCGGGCGGGCGGCAGCAAGGCAAGGTGACCGGGGCACACCCCGGGGTCGTCCGGAACAAGGCGTGTCCAGTGCAGGCAGAGGTGAAAGCACCAAGCTCGCGCAGCTAGAAACATGCTGAACACGATAGCGTTGATAGAGCAACTGTTAGGGACACGGAAACAGGAAGGAGGAACGACAATCATACGAATATGGTAACTATTTCACCACGAGGAGGTCTGGGTGCCAGGCCGCTGTTGAAAGCTCGGAAAGCTGCTGCTCTTGAAACAGGGATCGAAGCCTCCCACCCTCGCCCTGCCTGCTCTGCAAACGAAGCTTTTCCCCGTACATGAAGCCGACGCACAAACAAGCTAGAGAAAGCCAACAAGTGACCCAAACAGATTTTGATTGTAAGCGAAATAAACTGTAACTACAACATTGAGCCCATAACCTTGGCAGTAAAATAAAATGAAGTGGTGTAGTAACAGTTTAATATTCACCAGATTGCGAAGGCCGTCTGGGAGGAATCGCGGCACACGCAGGAGGGAAATCACCGCCTGATATTCACGGCCACCCGGAGAGCCCCAAAATCCGAACGGCGATTTTCTGTAAAATGATGGCCGGGAGCTGCTGGCGCCTGATTTATTTCTTCGCACCCTCCAGGGCAGGATAAGCCGTACCTGCTGCAGAGGTGCCTCCCCAGGAGGAGCCGGGGCGTGGGCTGCCCGGATCGTGGGAGGAGGTGGGCTGAGGTCGTCGAGCAGGTGCGTGGTGGACAGAGCTTGGTCCAAATCTCGGAGGCCCGGGGTCCCCCCAGAGCCCGGCCTCCAGGCGGCTGTTTGATCCTGAGCAATAACTCGACTCGCATTTCATCAGAATAATGGGTTTTTCCACCTCTCAGAGGGGTGGGTAGAATTAAAGGATTTTTAAACTTTCTTCCAAATGAAACAGCACATCTGCCTGTGGCCGTCACGCCTGGGTGTGGGAGTGTGGGAATGTGCCGCCATCGCCTGAGCCACCCTGTTCTCCTCTGTCCAGCAGCCAGGACGCCCCAGATCACTGCAGTGCACCTTAGAACTTGTTTGCAACACCCATGAGCGACTCCTCGGGGCCGCCTTGCCCTCTGCCAAAGTCCGCTGTTACTTTGAAGGGTCTGCTGTCTTGCTCCCAGAGCACCCCCGGGACCCCACTGCCACGTGCCTGGAGCTCCCCGAGCCGCTCTCCCCCCTCCTCCCTCCTGCCTTGTGTGCCCCAGCACTTGCAAACTCATGCATGGGTTTCTCTGTCCCACTGCAAATATCTGTGCGGTTGATCTATGTTTAGTTAATATTTGTACGCTCCAGCACACCAGGCCCTTGGGTGTCTCCAAACAAGCATTTATTACATTCATGCAAATTATCTCGAGACTGTAGCAGCGGTCCCAGCATGCGGAACCTCTGTGCTGGCATCCAGCACCCCCCTCTCTGCCCTGACTCTCCAGCCCGCCACTGAGGCAGGCGGTGGCGTCTTGGAAAGAGATCCCCGTGGACCTGAGCTCCGGACCCCTCTGTCATTGAGCAGCCAGTTGCCTGACCTGCAGTCGTGCCCACCTGTGCCACTGGGGTTTCCGGCAGCCTTCCCAGGAGAAGACCCGCAGCCCCCGGGGGCACGTGGCCAGCAGGCAGGTGCGGCGGCCTCCCTGGTGCCCGGGCAGCGCGGCCACCCATCACTGCCTTGCCCGCGTGGTCCACGTGTAACCTCACTCAGCAACTGGCTTCTACGGAAACTCGGAAGTTTGAAGATGCTGGTCCAGGTGATCCTGAAAGGTCCAGCCGGCTCCCTGGCGTGAATATGACGGTTGCTGCGGCGCTTGCTGCCGGCAAGACGGGTCCAAGCAGGAGAGAACACGGAGTAGCCACCCACGGACAGAGGGAAAGACCCCGACCGCACCAGTGGCTATAGAAACACAAGTCAAAACCACTCGGAGACACCACTGCACACCCATGAGGACGGCCACTAACAGAGGGCAGAAAATAACAAGTATCGCGGGACGTGGAGAAATCGAAGCCCTCGCGCACTGCTGGTGAGAAGTGAAACGGTGCCGCCACCGTGGAAAACGGTCTGGCAGGTCCTCAAAAAATTAAACCTGGAATTCCCATAGGATCCAGCCATTCCACTTCTGCGTATATGCCCCAAACATTGAGAGCAGGAGCTCAGATATGTGCACCTCCGTGCTCATGGCAACGTTCTTCACGGCGGGCAAAGGACGGAGACACGCCACATGTCCATCAACAGATGGATGGTTAAGCAAAACAGCGTGTATTACATCCTTACAATGGAATATTATTCAGCCAAGAAAAAGGAAGTCCTGACACCTGCTACAACGTGGATGAACCTTGAGGACATTATGCTAGTGAAATAGGCCAGTCACCAAGCGACAAACACCGTCTGGCTCTGCTTCCATGAGGTCCAGAGAGTCGTCAGATTCTCAGAGACAGAAAGTGCAAGGCTGGTTGCCAGGAGCAGGGATGAGGGATGGGGGGTTAGTGTTTAAGGTGGACAGAATTTCAGTTTGAGAAGATTAAAAGATTCTGGGGGATGGCGGTGATGGCCGCACAACAGTACACGTGCACTAAATGCTCCTGAGCTGCGCACTTAAAAACGATTAAAACGGTAAATTTCACGTTACATCTATTTCGCCACAATAAAAAGCCCCCCGAATCTGTTTTCTCAGAAGAGTGACCTGGCAGACAGCAGAGAGAATATTCTCCCTGGAGTAACAGCTGGGATCCTCTAGCTGGTGGTATTTATTGACCAGACTTGTGCGTGTCTCCTCTTTTGGCAGCAGAGACCCGCCACCGCGGTGGCCAGGCTGCGGGAATGAAAATAGAACCTCCACTTTTAGCAGCGTTTTTCGTAAGTTGGAAGCATTGACACATTTATGCAAAAAGCAACATTTTCTTTCTGTGCTCTCTAAAGAGGAATCGCTTCACAAAGAATAGCTCCTGATTTTGTATAACCCAACCGCGGCACACGGTAGAAATGAAATATACACGTCCCAGGCAGACTTCCCGGTTTGTACCATTAGGTTCCTACCACTTCTCTGGAGCTTCTGAACTTTTATTTTCCAAAATACACTCGAACCACAAACCTGCCCACATAGCGAGCTCCGTGGGTTGGGTGCAGTCCCATGCACCCGCCCACCCACGCACAGCTTCAGTGGGCTTGCCTACGCTGGCAAGAGTGACGCCCACCCAACAGGGCTGAGGGTCAACAGAGCTACCTGGATGCTACTCTATTCTTACTTTTTAGGTACAAATGACATGTGATTCTTTGACACCCTAAAATTATGCCCTACTCATTACATTGTGCATATAATTTTGTGTATCTATTCAGTACAACATAGCTTCCTATGCTCAAACATTAATATAATTTCTATGACAGCAAGCACCTAAACCATGTTTTGTCAGCACTGAACCACCCCAGCGCTGGGTTTATGAGAGGATCCCAAGAGATTGGGGCAGCATTAGGACTTCCGGGGCCCCAGGCGATTTTTCTTAGGGGACGAGGGCTGCCTCCATGTAAACATTAAAAGGCACATTTTATGACTCAGTTGATGTAATGATGGATATAATCCGAGCTGGAGTTATTGTTTCTATACCCATTTGTTTCTTCTTATTTTAGAAGAAATTAGAGTGAAGATATTTCCATGGGCTTCTGGCAGCATTACCTCGCCCAGTGGTGGACATGTCCTGAGTACTTGCTGGGTGACAGTGACAGCAGAAGAGAGCAGTCGCCCCTCCCCTCTTCATCCTCGTTGGTGGCGCTGAACCTCGAAGGGACAGGAAGCAGCAGACGGTGGCCAGGTGCGACCCCGCAGGGGCACGGTGGGTCCATCCATCCACCTCCGTGATCTTTCTACAGGTAAGAAACCCAAAGGCCAGAGGGGTCAAAGTTCTCCAAGGTCACCGGACTAGTTAGCAGAACAGGAACGGTAACCCACACACCATCACTTCCCGCCCCACATGCGCCCGTGCCCTGGGTGAGCACCCGCTTCTGGAACGTTCTCCAAGACTGTCTCTACCTTTTAAATCCTAAATGGTCTTCTTAAAGTGGACTCAAATCGCGTCTTCTCTGTGAAGCCGTCGTAATCAGCCTTTCTCTCTGTCAACCCCCAGGTCACTGAGGACGGGGTGGGGGGGCATTCTGTTTGGTATTAGAGAAAATTGCAGAGAGTTTATCTTCCCTTTCGAGTTGCAAATTCCTTGGACAAGGGATGAATTTAATTAATTAATCAGGCCACCCAGGCGCAGGCCCTGCGTTCCTGCACTTAGCCATTCGTTCATTTTTTTTCCTAACGAAATATTTATTAGGGTCCTACAAGATTTCGTGCGCTCAAGAAATAGGAAAAAAGGGTAATTAATTTTCCAACTTCCACATCTGACCGTTCGCCCTTGATAGCGCGAGAGCCGAAACACGAGGTGGGAAGGGGCTGGTCTCGTGTTGCTTTTTTGGAGTCGTTGGTCTTGCCCACGTTCCCCACGTGTGGCGTGAAGCTGTGCGCACGGTAAACACAAACCGTGTGCGAGAGATGGGCGAGAGCGTGTGGGCAGGAGTGCTCTCAGAGTTCAAGAAGAAATGATGGCTTTCCCGGGGTGTGGGCTGACGGGCAAATAGGGTCGGGAAGGTTATTTGAGGGAGAAGAGCGGATTAAATGCACCAGGTGGCCGGGAGGTGCGCCAGAGGGTGAGAGGAAACAGAGTCGGGAGAAGGCGGCTGTTGGGAAGCACGGGCAGGACCAGGGCCAGACCCAGGGCTCTGCAACAGAGCCAGACAACTCGCGTTTTGACAGGGACAAACCCTAAGCTGAAATATCGAACCTTGAACAGTGGAGACTCAGGTCTCGACGTGGGCCACTCTGTCTGCTGGCAGTGGGGACCTGGCTCCAGGAAAACCAGTGGCCCCGTCTTGGTTCTTTTCATTCCTGAGCCTCCTCGCAGAGCCCTGCTCCAACTGGGCAGGTGGTGCCCGGGGCTGCCGAGGAGGGGACACACCGCATCCCAGGGCAGCCCCGCCGCCCGCCACCCTCCCCACGCTCCTGAATTCCCTCTCCGCTCAGTGTGGGGCTCGGTTTGAAGGATCAGAGAGGTGAGGAGGATGCTTTCAGCTGTTTCATGGTTTCTCTTCACGTCCCCGTTTCTGAGCCAACGCAAACCCGAGAAAGAGCTTTCTTAGTTCCATCCCTTCCCCTCCTTAGAGACCTGCACGGCTGCCAGGCAGCACCTTACCCCGTCTGGTCTCCCCTGAGTAGTGGGTCATGTTCTGCTCGTTACACAGGTGAGGGACAGGGTGGACGGGTGAACGAGCTCACACGACTGAGCTCCCGGGCGTGACTAGCTCCAGCTCCTTGAAACCCCTTGCCCCGCCCGCGCCTCTCCCTCCCCGCGTGGCCTCTCCAAAGCTCCTCTGGGACACCCTGCATCTGTTGGGACAGACAGACGCTCTCCAAAGCGCTCACCTGCCACACTTTCCTCTCCGTTGCCGTTCCAAAAACACCAGCCGAGGGAGGGGGGATCAGAGCAAGAATTTGGAACAAAAAAGAGTTATGGTCAAGGAAAGTTAGAAGAAAAGAAGATTGTGGCTTTTTCTAAAATCATTTGACACAATGAAAGAATGCAAGAGTCATGGAATTCAAGGAGCAATATTCTCTCCACCCCCCACCCAAACAATTGACTTGTGATGAAAATTCTGAGATTTAGCCCTAGAGAGAAATGAAGGTACAAGACATAAGGTTTAAAATGCCTGTGTCTCTCAATACAGCGGAGAGATTTTTAAAATAATCACAACATTTTCTTTCTGATTAAAAAATGTTAATTTATTCTAGTAATCCAGAATCTTGGTAGGCGGTGATATGAAATTCTATTATTGTTCGGTTAAG
>NW_012155729.1:2093886-2101282 GCF_000956105.1 Propithecus coquereli | reverse complement strand
GGCACTGTCTGGAGAAAGTAATCCTCTCCCACTGCTTAAGGAAAAACTGCTATAAGCAGAGCATAATCATATTTATTTAGATCCTTTCCCTAAACTCTATTTTAAAATTCGTATTCCTAAAGCAGAACCTACTGGCAAAAGGAAAAGAAAAGAACGGAATACTACATTTATATAACACATTTTTAATTTAAGAAGCATTTTTCTGCATTGTGAAGTTTTAATGTGGATTCGTTATAGGTTGGGTTCAACTATTAAGAGTAGATTTCCGATACCGTGTGAAGTCGGGTTCCCACCTTTAAATATCGAGAAATCTCCTTTGGAATAGGCATCAACTGAGAGACTTTCCAACAGCGGCATTGCAGAAAGAAAGCGTAACTGCCTGTAATACATGGCAAGGTAAACCCGAATGCATGAATGAATTGGGGAAACTGAGTCACCAAGGAAGAAGCTGCGGCTCTCTGCTTCCGCTGGTTTTTGTCTCAGCCTCATTTGTCTAGCGCCTATTAATTGCAGGGTTCCCACCTAATGAGGCTGTACATCTATAGCCGGCCTCCTCGTCTACATCTCCAGGAACGTGTTGTGTCAAAAAGCGAACACTCAACTATGTTAGGACGGATAGTGTATGTCTGTTAATAAGGATTCATGGGAACAAAAACATCTTCTCCATAAACACAATGGAATTTTTGTTTCCATTTGCTAGATTCCCATTGGAACCTCCCAATGGAAAGATTTGAAGACAGTTGAACTGGGAAGCCCATACTATTCATGCGATTTTAGGAAGTAGTAAAAGTCAACCCTGTCTAGGTGGAGGAAGGGGTTGTAGACACATGAGGATTATAAATGCATATTTTGTTGTAGTCTTAGGGAATTCTCAAGATTGATTAGGCTGCTAACGTCAGGTACAAGGTGGGCCCCAGATTTAATGAACTCTGCTTATGTCAGATTTACCAAAATCCATGGGGTTAGCCGAATCTCCACTAATTTGAAGCACCTGGGCTCTCTCCTGTCCATATGTTTTCATTTAAAGGCCAATTTACTCCAAAGGGCTCCAACAAAAGTTCTAAAATAGATTGCCACAGCATTTATTTTTAACCAATCGGCAGGCACTTAAGCAGTATGTAGACATTTCACCTGATAGGTGTAAATCCTTTATTAACAGTGTCAGCTGTTGACAAATGATGTGTGATTCTGGCCTGGCAGGGAACACAGGCATGTGCCACACCGGCTACGTCTACGTTAGTGGGGAAGGAAGAAGGCAATGTTCGGGGCTCAGATCAACAAGAACCGTCTGTACACAAGGACCTTATTTAAATGATAATGGTGTTATGTGCCCTATGAATTGTCTATTAGACACTAAAACTGCCCAGATCTGATTCCTCATCTGCAAACAAATCATTGTACTGAATTGAGGATGGCTCCCAGCAGCTCGTAACTTCGTACTTTTATGTCCGCGAGACGCGCACACGAGAGGAGGTGCTTTGCAGTGTTGTTGCTGGCATCCGACCAGCGGTCCAGGCCCCTTTATTGGCGCGACAATAGCTCCATTGTGGCCGTCATGTGCTCGCGGTGCCGGATGGCCTCACGCTTCAAACGCGAGATCAAAACGAGCATAACTAATGGAGCCATCAAAGCAAGCGGTTGAAAGTCCCGACGTGAAAACACCCACACTTTGCACGTTCCCCACCAGGGCTTTTCCCAGGGGAAAAGTGGCCCAGAAAGGCGGGTGGGACGCGGCCAAGGGGCCCCCAGCCTGCTCCGCGCCGGTTGCCCCCTCCGCGCTGTCACCTCGCTGCCTTATCCAGCGTGGGGGGATGGAGGAGGCTGCGGGGTGCCCAGGTTGCTCACACATCCAGGGAGCACGGTGGCAGGGAGCACCCTGGGCATTGTGTCTGACCAGGGCGCGGAGGAGACTCGCGTCGGCGTCCCTGCGGTGCCGGGATGGAGGGCGCTGGGCCACGGGGACCGTACGGTGGGAGAAAGTGTCGGGATGAAAAGGAGCCACATTCGAATGGGGAAACAGTGCCCAGTTTGGGCACAGAAGCCAGTTTCCCACCCTGTGCAAATGCGTAGAATTGGCTGCGGAAGAAAGCAGTGTAACCATGGTTTCTGTAGCCACTCTAAACCGAGTCTGGGAGGAGTCCCTGAAAGCAAGGTGGCACCGTTACCCGGAGCAATGGGAAGGATGCGGTGGGTCTAAGCAAGGGGCAAGAGTGTTAAAACCCGATTCTAGCAAGAACCAACTCTGTCGGAATGGATCAAGTGAGGTCAGTCACTTACAGGCAAATTGAAATTACGTTAAAAGACAGACACAAGGATTTTATGACAATGTCGCAACTTCTTAAGGAATGGCCCAAGAGGTTCGGTAACAGATCAATCCGTTACAAAGTGCAGAGTTCCTTAGGGATGCCCTGCTAGGCTGCAAACCTACTCCAGTGAATTCAATTAAGTCGATTAGTGGCGTTGTCTGCGTGAGCTGCGAGTCACAGGTGCCGTCCCTTCCGCTAGGTGGCACTTCCGGACAACGCCACCCCGCTATGGCGTCTCCGGGGTTGTCTCCCTGCGTAGACGTGCACACTTTCAACATGCAAAGCGGAAAGAGTTGACTGCGTTCTCCAGTTTTCCTCATTCCACTTTCACTTTCTTTGCCACTTTCCAGGGGGCTGCGGGGTAACGGGGCAGCGGGCTGGTGTTCCCAAAATGCTCTCTTCTCCCTCCTGAGAGAAAAAAAGCCCCAACAGGACCTCGGCTGGACCTTCAGCTGAGCCCGGACGCTGGCCCCACGGCTACGAACAATTTCACTGGACATTAGCATCAGACAAGGCCACTCTGAGACAGGATGGATCAAGATAAATCAAGACCTCCACGTAACTATGTCTGAACACAGACAAAATATGAACACTGGACAACCCTCAAAAGTAACCCAACGTCCCGTGACCCCAGCTAACAGGTGTGACTGCCACTTCGATACTGTGACATATGGCCTGTTGCAGGCTGCCCTACGTGCCGGGAGGATGGATGAGGATTCCCCATCATGGAATGGCCCCTGCTTCCCGACAGCGTTCGGTCCTCCGTGGACCCTGTTCCCACAACCGTCCCCCAAACCACCCAACACCAGCCAGCCTCCTACGAGTCTTTTCTGGCACCTCTTGCTAAAGCGCTTCACACTTCCCAGGGTGTGTCCTCCCTCCCTGAGGCTTGTTCCACCGCGGGGTGTCCTGGGCGGGGGTCTCTGACTGGAGGAACCAACACCCCCTCTTGTAGGCTCCCTGGACCCCGGCCAGGGCTTCAACACTTGTCTCTGGTCGACAGCTTGCGAATCTCCATCTCTGGCGCTAACCTCTCGTTTGGACGAGATTCAAATCTTCAAATGCCTGCCGACTATTCCCAGATGCGACATTGCTGGAAATTCAAATTCGATTTGCCCTAAACGAAACTCATCATCTTTTTCCCCGTAAAATCCTGCCTACCTCCCTGCAGGTCACGGGACGGTGCTGATGGATGTTCGGTCTCTCCGGCTCTACATAGGAACGAGATTTAGAGAAAGTTAAAAGCCGTGAGATAATATATCAGGAACACGTCAACTCTTAACTAGGTGTGAGATTGTGCTCGAGTAACGTCTAAGAAAAAGCCATTCTGACACCTGCTAAGACTCGGGTGGGGAAGACCGATTGGGGAAGAGACCTCTGCAGTGGGGCTTTGCGGGAGCGAAAAGAGAGATTGGGACCAACTCCAGATAAAACGAGGACCCGTGGGGATTTGCAGTCGAGGACTTGTGAGAAGCAGGATCTGTACACGAAAAACACGAAACAAAACAGAAAGTTCTTCCAGGTGCTGTTGATGTCCAGCAAGACCCGAGATTGCTTATTAAACAGAACGACTTACGTCCCGGGTCTAGCACTTGGGTCAATACCATACATTCTGCTTTATTACCCTTTAAAATATGAAAATAAAATCTTGCTTTTTGTATAAAAAGTTAAAGACTAAATAGAAGCAAGTATCTAGAGTGCTCTCTCTCAGTGTTATAGAGTAAAATTCGTAAGATTGTACAAAGTTCCTTTTAATATATATTTTTTTCTTAAGATATCCCATAAAAGCGCTTTCCAAACTCTCTTTCTGTTTCTCGGTGTCAGGGCAGTTCTTGCAAGTCGCTTTTTGGTTTTGGGTTTTTTTTTTTTTTTTTTTTAATAAAGGGCTGTCCATTGGCACATCTGCTCTGTTATCCCTGATGTTTTGCCTTCTCTGCCGGTCCCTAGTAGCCAATTAGGAAGGTAGAATTTACTCTCACAGATTCTTAAGTTCTTAAGGGGCAATTTGCTTTCACCAGATTCGTAAGTTCTCACGGGAAACATCACGCCCATCCTTTCTGTGGCTACACCTGGCTGCAGGTAATGCATCCAACACCACGTGTGTGCTACCTGTCGCATGAACAAAGCTGAGTGAATGGACACGTTCCCCTTCCAGCACGTGGGTCTCATCCCCATGTCGGGGCCCCAGACGGCGCTGCCTTCTCTGACCAGAATGAAGGCATTCACCCTTTCACCCAATCGCCTGTGAAAAGGGGTCTGATTGGCGCAAGCTGTGATTTGCAAAGCTTGTAGACGGTGTTGTATGAACGTGAGCTCAGGGGTTTGGATCACTGGTAGCAAATAGATGTCCAGCCAGCCTGGAAAAGGGCCTGTAACATAAGAAAATGGCACTTTCTGGAAACCTGGATTCTAGACACAGGCTTTTCGCTAATTTAATCGTGTGAACTTTACTCTGCCTTTGAACCTTACAGTCCCCCTTTCCCCGCGTGCAAAGTCCTGCAGGGAGCAATCGCGTCACCTTCAGCGTCCTTAGCAACTTAGTGATTTTTAACTAGAAATTTTTAAATCGAATGACTGAAGCGATAACATAAATCTTGTCGTTTTTTATAAAATAAAGGGAAAACTGAGATGCCCGTGGCCACCTATTACTTTTACACAAAACGTCTTTCTTTGATCGCTTTTTCTACTTTCATTCCTGTGTTTCTCTGTCGTTTTACTTTCTCGGTATCTTACAAATGCCCCCTTTAGATGTCACCTTGTCACGTGTCCTGCGCTCCTCTGTTCCCAGGATCATCCTTCTTTCTAGACTTTCGGGTCGGGCAGGTCGGACTCCCGCCTTTCTTTCTGCGACCCTTGCCCCCCGGAGCATCTGATATCCTACAGGAGCGCAGCAGATCCTTATGACTAGAGGAATGAGTGAATAAACACGTGAATGAAGAAATAGATCGTCACACGAAAACAAGAAAAACACAGAAGCAGCGTACCACGACTCGTATTTTGAAACCTGAAAAAACTGTACTAAATTTTACATTGTTAGGTTGTGGCAAAAGACACACAACATAAAATTTACAATTGTAACCATGTTTGAGCTGCAGTTCAGGGGCGTTAAGCACGTTCCACTGTTGTGCAGATGCCACCACCTTACGCTTCAGGACTCTTTTTATCTCCCCAGCCTGGGACTCTGCACCCATCAAACTCGACCACCCCCCACCCACCTCTGCGAGACGCATCACCAGGTACTGGCCCAGATGCGATTCAAACTCCGGGTGTCTAACGCGAAGACACTTCATGGGCATGAACCTGTTGTGCTCACAGCGGACAAGCTGTGCAGGCACTGACCATCAGGAAAAAGCAAAACCTTCAAATAATTCGAATGTTCTTTTGCATTTAGACTCAAGTAAGAGGAGCCCTGAAAAGGCAACTCAGATGCCAGTAAGCCTGGACCCCCCCTAACCCTAAAGCCTCAGTGCCTTGTGTTCTGTCTGCACACACCTGAAAGCATTATTTAAGTTTAATACAGATGGTCCTTCAGCTTGATTTATGCTGTTAAGTAAAATGCTGTTATGCATATAAAGGAGAAAAAAATAAAAGGACCTAGTTAAGCACTTTTTTTTTATTAGCCTTCGGGCATGTTCATCAACCATGCTGAAACTGTTTTGCGTAATTTATGCATTGTATGCATGTACATGGAGCGCCATATAAAATAGATCATTTAGCCAATTAGTAGGAGCAGCGTCATCTCTCCTGCCAGACCGAGGCATCTACCAGAGTTTCTCCTATAAATCTATTCTTCCGTTGCTTATGCACAGAAACGACCTTCCATTAAGAGGCATACATTTGGGTTCGGAAAAGGTCAAAGTGCCTTTTTAAGCGGAAAATGAGTGAATCAGGACCGTTAGCAGCTGAGTATTCAGTAACCCCCTCCTGCCTTCCTGCCCCCCTACCCAGAGGCTGCACATCCAGGACCAAAGTCAGTTTCCTCGGCTGGTATGTTTTCCGCATCTGCTGGTCTAGCAGCCTCCACAAACACCATTTTTGAAAAAGAACTTCAGATAATTTCCAGGGGGTTTCTCCTAACGGTTCTTAGCAACTGTCAGATCTCTGGATCCGTCTGTGAAGTGGGTCCCTCCCTGGTTTTTTTTTTTTTTAATCGACACTGGGTTCATTCCATTTAGAGAGGAGCCCATTGTGTTTCGGGGTGTCCTGCGGACATGACACACACCCAGAGAGAGGGTCGAGCGTGGCCCTGTCCTCGCCTCCCTCCGCTAAGCGTCCTGGCTCTCGGAGGATGGAGCCGATGGGGTCTCGCACCTGGAGGGGTGGCAACCCCAACACCCTCCTGCTGCCCCTGGACACATCCTCTTAAGGGCTTGGCCCTTCTTGTCAGAGGAAAAGGAAATGTTAACTCGCACAAGAACAGAGGCATTTCTATGCCGTTGCAGACCGCCATCACCCCGTGCAGAAGGGGGAGGAGGGAGGACATTGGTGGAAAAAGGAGACCGACCGACCCGGGCCCCTGGGATGGCTGGAGGCCGTTGGGCAGCACCGGATTTCTTAGCGAAACAGCTGATGCTTACAGAGCAGAGGGGCCCTGCAGGTGCTGGGTGCACTGGAAGATAAATGTGTGATGTCACACACTCACCTGGCGCCCAGCCACCTTCCTAGAAACAGACTCAGGTCCACTGAGACGAGGTGTCAACAGGTGTTCCAAACAGAACGTGTTTGTGCTGGGAACCAGAGACATCTGAACTCGGGGGATCTGCGGGTGCAGGTGAACCAGTGCTACAGGGGTCTCTCAGGAAAGGCCCGGCCACACCTGGCCTCGGAGCACGGGGATGGTGGCTGGTCCAAATTAAGGTGCTCACACGTGCAAAATGGACCCTGGACTTCTTAGTCTTAACATGACAAAAGGAGTATACAATGTCTCATTAGTATGTCCATATCGATTACATGCTAAGGTGATAAGATGTTGAATACACTTGGGTTAAATATATTACTCAAATTCATTTATCTGTTCCTTTTTACTTTTTCCAAGGTATTATGAGAAAAGTTGAAATGGCATTTGTGATCCGCGATGCTTTTTTTTTTTT
>NW_012155729.1:2079921-2092624 GCF_000956105.1 Propithecus coquereli | reverse complement strand
TTATGTTAAATATTTTTAAATAGATTTTTAAAAATTTGTGCATTTTGTAGCAAAAAAGCTCTAAACATTTACTTGGATGTCAGCTGACAAATAAATACACCGATGAGTTGAGACTGACGCTGGAATTTGGGGATCACCTTTCTTTTTAAATATACATGGTTTACAGCCTCCAAGCAAAAAAAAGGCAAACCAAGGCTTTGAATTTTCCCAAACTTGAAATACTTGAAAATACTTGAAATACTTGAAAATTTTTGGAAAGGAAATGACACCCACTTTCTGCCCCATTCAAAGATCCCTTATCCAAGCTCCCCTGGAGGAAATTGTTCCGAGAAGGGCCCTTCCTGCACGCGGATTTGTTCTCTTCCGAAACGCTGGCACCGGTTCACGAAGCCAGCGGGACGGAAGGTGACTGAAGGATGTAATCTGTCTCTTTAACTCATTCCGCATCATTAAGTCGCAGCCCGGCAGAGGCCTGGAGTCCCCCGCGCTGGCTGGCGAGGCTCGCGGAGGCTCCTGGTGCCTTTTGCCCAACTCGATCGTCGCCGCGCGGTTCCTCGCCAGACACTGAGACGGAAGAGCTGGGGGTCTCGGCCAGACAGCCGGATGCAAATCTGGCCCTGCTCTGACTGTCACAGAGCCTCGCCGCGTCACCCACCTGTGTGTGCCGTGAGCACGAACCAGGTCAGCAGACACCAACAGCGGCGTCCAGCACCCTGTGCTCGAGAAACATCGGCGATTATTGCGCCTGTTTCCTGGGATAACTAAATGATGAGCGTGTGGGAATAGGGTTGCCAGAGGAAATGCAGAATGCCCGGTTGAGTTTGAATTCCAGGTGAACCATGGATCATGATTTTCATAGGCGTCCTGGGCAATATTTGTATTTTCACTTGCCAACTCTGCCAGCCTCAGCGGGAGCCCACACTTCTCAGACGTGGAGTCCAGGGGCAGGGGACTCACAGAAGCCACAATCTCACCCCCAGTGAACACGGCGTCTGCCCTGCTGGTGCAGCCTACATAGTCCTGGGGCCCGACGCAAAGTGAAAATGGAGGCCCCTCACTCAGAAAGCATCCAGAATCTCAAGCTACGGAGAGCAGAGCCCTGTGCAAAGGCCCAGCCTCCTAAGGCTTGGTGGTGGAAAAGTTTGAGAAGCTCTGGAGTATTTTATCTCTATGTTTCCTGTAAATAGAAGATTCTGTGATCCTTCGTTGGAGGCCCAGTGATTTTCCTGTGTCGGATCCATACCCTTGTGCGTAGAACTCTGTGTCACCCCCAGTCCATGCCTGGACTTCCTCCTACCTGGGCTTCACCTTCGAGAGATGCCTTCAGGTGCATGTAGCTCAGACCACCCCGGCTCACACGGATACAGAAGCTGGTCAGGGCAGTGGAGCAGCTGACGGTCCTTCAGTGGCAGCTCGGGGAACTTGAACCAGTCTATTCTGGGCCCAAACTCTGTGCCCTTTGTCATTCTGCTATGCTGCAGAGAGAAGCTGATTAAGAAACAAAGGTCTTCTCCTCGATTCCTTGTCCTACCATTTGTTTTTCAATACAGGGTTTATCAGTGAGCACAGTAAAGACTGTGGCAGCCCAGCCCCCCGTGGGAAGGACAAGGGCGACCCTGATCCCGCCCTGGGCCAGGCATAGCTGCAGGGCACGGCAGCCCGGAGCCCACAGTCCCTGGCTACGGGCCTTGGCTGTGCAGGTCTGTCTCCCGCAATCCCATAATCTTCATCCTTCCTCAGACTTAAGCACCTCGTTCTTGCGTTTCTCCTGCCCTTGTTAAAATGCATGAAGCTTTGCTACATTTATAATTCTTTCCATTTTCTAAGCTGGGTTGATGCCTGATAAGCACTCCTTTTAATTATTCATTAACATTTATTGCCTTTCCTGATCAAGAAGTGGTGTTACACTTAAGATTTCTGCCCTTTTTTTCCCCCCTGAAGCAATTCAGTGGCCCTGGCTTTCCAACCCCTTCCCGAATTTTGGCTGTCCACAGAGCTGTCCACGGAGCACTGGGGAGCAGGGGACCGCAGGCCCCCGCTCAGCTACACCGGGGGTGAACCTGGGGCCTGGCACAGCTTTCAAAACTCCTCATCCCCAAAGAGGTTTTACAGCCTTGTGAACAGCTACGTCAGCAAAAGTCCCCTGTTCAAATGGCCAAATGAAGGCAGATAGGGCTCATTTGTTTTTTTTTTTTTTAAGTGGCCAGATGCTTTTAGAAAAGAATCATTAGCCTTAATTAGATTTATTTAAGTCGATTAGTTATAACACGTCACTGGTGTGCGAAAGGCCTCGCACACCCCTGTGTGCAAAGAAGCAATTTTGGTAAACTGTGATCATTTCTGATCCGTCCCTAAGTCTGTCCCTCATCCAAGAGCAATTTATCCTCTTCCTTCTTCCTGATGTCGTTAATCTATATAATAAAGCCTCGCTCTTAATCACATCGCGGCATATTACAGCTCAGCCGGAGACGGCTTTAGCGCCAGAGATGCAGGGCACCCATCGCGGGTCTGATACACCGACCTTCTCATTCAGATTGACAGACACGGCAGGCGCCTTTTCCCCTGCAGACCCAAGCAAGGGGTTGTGTTTTTTATTTTTATCTCCAGGGCTGTCAGCTAATAACGTAGCTGTTCCAATTACAGGTACTACCTGAAACCATAACCGTGTGGCTGAAAACCTCACGCGGGAGAGCCGGGTCGTAAATGTTCAGGTCTGACAGCTGAATTTCGTCCGCTTATTAGATTTATAGAACATCTTTTCTTATATATGTTGAAAGAGTGCCCTGTTATCTCGACAAGAGCTCTATAAAGCAAGAAGTGGGCCGGGAGAGACAGAGAGAGAGAAATGAATGAGAAGGAAGTGATGCTACCTGAGGCTACTTTTCACCTGAATTCACTCGCTGTCGTTTCGGGAAATGAGCAGCGGCCGAAAAATAAGATGGACAAAGGGCAGGTTCGGGAGGGAAGGTCCCGGGGAGGGTGGGGACCTCGAGCCGCTTTCTTCCGCGTAGACGTGGATGAAGCCCTTGGATCCTGCAGCTCGGGGAAGAGGCCGAGGGCACGATGGGGCAGGGAGAGGGAAGCGGGGTCAGACGGACGGGCCCGGGCTGCCCACCCTGCCGGCTCTGAACCGCGGAGCTCAGAAGGTGGGGCCCACACGTGGCGCTGTGGACTCTGAACTCAAAACGCGTGGGAGTAGTGACAGCACATCCCATGCAAAAATAAATAAAAATCGACCTGAACAGAATGATTATAGTACCGATCAAGATATTTTTTTATTTTTGCAAGTACAATCTAGAGGTCCAGTTTCCATTTTCCAAGAAAGGGAGTCTCCAGGCCTCCCTTTGGGGTTTGGGCCTCTGCTGGGACCTGCCTCCCTGCGGGGTTTCTGCTATCCGAGGTTCTTCCAGAACTTCCCACCGGGGCGCCGGGCCCCCTCCCAGCCGGGTCATTGCTCTCATTCTGGCCCTTCGGGCAGTCTCCAGCCGGGACACGCCGTCTGCCACCGTGGCCGCGCCGACTCCGCGCCGCAGCTGTACCTGTCACTCAGCTCCCTCCACGCTGCTGATGGCACTGTTCCCATGGCAACTAATGTACTCCATCCAGGGGAAATGGAGGGTTCTCAAGAGTAAGTAGAGTGAAAATTGGAGAAAATGGGGAGTGAAACCAAATGCAGGTGACAGGCCGTGCTCGGGGGAGAGGGAGGTCGCGTATTTAGCATAAGGGCCACTTTAAGGGCAGCTCCGAAGGCTTGTCCTGTTGCGGCTGTCACATCCCAGGTCAGGCTCACCGCCGTCACCGTCACTGAGTGCACGCAAGGACTTAGCTACGTCGGGGGGAAACCGTTCTCTCCAGATGTATATTTTTGCCACATCAAGACGGTAATTATAAAAGACTCTGCAAAGTTTTAATCTTGTGCTATGCAAATTACCAAGGATAACACAACGGAGGGCTGAAATAAATGCCGCGCTCAATGATGCATTGTTTCTTAAGAAAAAAATAAGAAAAGGAACAAGAAAGTGGCTGTAGTTCGCGGCAGGCTGACGTGGGGATGACACAGAACATCGCCTGAAACGACGTCACTTAAACGCGGGGAACTGACTCCACGCAGGTACAAGTAGGACAACCCAGCACTAAACCACCCACTGGTGCGTCCACACGAACACATATTTCTTTACAGTGGCCTTTGTGCTCCCCGTCTGCCCTGGAGGGGGAAATAATTACAATTTAGAGCATCGGTTATTCAGACGAATCACAGAGGCACAGGTTTGGTGGAGACCTTGGAAGACCAGCCCGTTCTCTCCCTCCTCCGGGCGGAGTTGTGTTGGAGCATCCAGGACAGACTGGCTTCCGCCGGGATCCGCCGTGATCAGTCGATCACCCATCGGAACAGACATCCAAACAAACACCCCTCTGGTTCCTGGGAACCATTCCGTCCGTTCTGACTTCTTGAAACTTTAATCCAGATGTTTGTTTTGTTTTCAACATAATCCCAGCCTCAGTGAATTCTTTGCCAAAATCTCGTGATCGTCTTTCCTGCCACATTTTAACTCAACACGTTCATCTTTTATTCTCAGAAATGTGGGCAGTGCCTAGGCATCATTTTTCGCCCTTCACGTCACGTATCTGCAGCGATCATGGCGTCTCCCGGGGTTCACTTAAAACATCATTTTGTGGCAAAGAAGAATATTCACAACATATGGCTAACTGAAGAAAATAAACTCAAAAAAAAAAAAAGAACCTTAGCCCGACCTGAACTTACAGTGCACAAAAAATTAATTCAAAATGGATCATTAATTTAAATGTAAAGCTATAAAAGTTGTAGAAGAAAAAATAGAGGGCAATCTTCAGGAACGAAATCTGAGCAAAGAGTTCAGAGACATGATACCAACCAGGTGAACCAAAAGAAAAAAGTTGATAAAGCAGACCTCATCAAAATTGAAAATTTTGTATTCCGAAAGTCCATGTTGAGAGGATGAAACGCATACTATGGACCGGGAGTTACTGTTTGCAAACCCCATATTGGACAAAGGACTTGTATATGTGAGTATAGATGAAGAACTTGCAAATCCCAATAGTAAAGAAACAACCCATTTAGGAAACACTTGGCTGAAGAGCAGCTACGGGTGGTAGTAACCACGTGGAAAGACGTTTGACACTATTGGCCACTAGAGAGGTGCAAATTAAAAAGCACAATGAGATATCACTACTCACCTGCTAGGACATTTAAAATAAAAATAGTCATAACACCAAATGCTGGTGAGGACGTGGAGAAACTGAATCACTCGTGCACGGCTGCTGGGAATGAAAATGGTGTAGCTGCTCTGGAAAACAGGTTGGCGTTTTCTTGCAACACTGAACAGGTGCCTCCCACGTAACCCAGCAAATGTACTTACTCTGCGGCATTTATCCCAGAGAACTGGAAACTTGTTCACTAAAAAAGCTGTCCATGAATGCTTAAAGCAGATTTCTTCGTAACAGCAAAAGCTGGAACAGCATAAATTTCCTTCAGTGGGTGAAGGTTGTACAAACCGTGGTTCGTCCGTAGAACAGATGCTACGTAGCAACAGAAAGGAACAAACTCGTGACACAGGCTGCAACCTGGATGGATCTCGAGGGCGCGATGCGTGGGGGAATATGTCAGTCTCAAAAGGTGCCGTGGTGTGTGATTCCATGTGTGGAACTCTCTCAAAATGACACTAGAGTTGCAGACAGATTCGTGGCTGCCCAGGGACAGGGACCCGGGCAGCCTGAGGGAGGTCCTCGTGGGGTGGCACAGGGCTATGATGTGATCGTAGTGGTGGTTACAGAAATCTATTCACAGGATGGAACTGCACCGGCCACACACACACACATGCACACGCACAGGCACACACGCACGAATGCTTGGAAATCTGGTAAATACCGAATAAGGTCTGTGAGTCTAGTTAACAGGGATGTACCAATGCTGCATCTGGCTCTAGCCTGGCACCACAGCTACGTGAGGGGACGGTGTGGGGCAGGGGGTGGGCACAGGGACCCGGCACCACAGCTACGTGAGGGGACGCCATGGGGCAGGGGGTGGGCACAGGGACCCGGCACCACAGCTACGAGAGGGGACGGTGTGGGGCAGGGGATGGGCACAGGGACCCGGCACCACAGCTACGTGAGGGGACGCCGTGGCGCAGGGGGTGGGCACAGGGACCCGGCACCACAGCTATGTGAGAGGACGCTGTGGGGCAGGGGATGGGCACAGGGACCCGGCACCACAGCTACGTGAGGGGACGCCGTGGCGCAGGGCCGCGAGTGGCAGAAGGAACGACAGGACAGTCAACAGAAGCTACTGGGCCTGAGATCATCACTCCTCTCCCAAGTTTCTGGAAGATGGGAAATATTAAGAAACTAACAAATGTGTTTATTTGAAAACCGTATATGAATAGCTGGGGGTTGGGGGGTCGTGCAGGCTCCCAAAGCCCACCCGGGGTTTGTCTGGAACCTGAGGACAGGAGGTGACACGAGATTCCCTGAGAACAGCGGCTGGAGACTGCACCTGCCTCTGCTCTGGGGCGAGTCTGTCTTCTCCGGCCCTTTCTCTGGCTCTCTCGGAGGGGGGCGGTCTTGTGCTCAAACCAGGGGGGGGGGGCCCTCTGGCGCTGCGCTCTCAGCTCCGACCCCGCGGCAGCGGCTCCCTCCCTCCGCTCCCGCCATGTGACAGCCAGCACCCAGCCCGCCACAGTGCTGGCAGCGCCGGGCCACACGGGCCACAGGATCCGATGCCCAACTAACCTTCTGATTCAGAGATGTGCCACTCTTGGCAAGGGACAAATGGCATGTTTTTCACTAAGTGCAAAAATACCGTCAGCTTTGTGGATATTTTCAGAGTGGAGACAGGTGGCAGAAAAGGCACACAAATGACACCTAGAGACCCTTTTGTGGAATGTGCTCTGAGAACCAACGCTCTCTTCCTATCTCGTTTGCACGTGGCTCTTAGAAATACATTGTCACCGTGGCTATTGCTACTAAACTCATCGGTGAAGTAACCGGGAAAGGGTCCCACCTGGGGACCTGCAAGGACAGGCCAGGGATGAGATTGGAATGAAAACACCAGCTCGTGCAGAGGGTCCTTTGATTGCAGAAGGATTAAAAGAATCACAGAGCCATGTCTTAGAGCTAAATTTCCCTCTTGCAAGCTGCGGCTTTCAGAAGATGTGTCTTCTGTTATCAATGGATAACAACCAAGCAGATTTGCTCTGATCTACCAGGAAGACCCCATCAGTAGCTCACATAGAAGCTGCCCGGCACTTCCCAGCACAAGGCGCAGATGTGATCACCTTCTGCGCAAGTCGGTCCTGGGAAGCGCGGTTGACGCGGAGCAGGGAGCCCCACCAGACAGCCATATGGCTCTCCCTCTCCCGCCGCGGTATTTTTATTCAGAAATTTCCGGGCAGGCCCTGGTTTTTGGCTGTTGGATTCCTGAATCTGTCTTGTGGGGCCTCCTTGCCCACGGTGCAGCTTAGGAGCTGCTTTTGGACACAGAGAGAAATGACTCGTAATGGAACCGAAGAGATTCTTTTAATGAACTTGCCCCAGGGGATACCAAGCTCTTTTTATGAGCAAATTTAATGAATCATAATGAATTTCATCCCGTGAAAATGACATGCATACACCATAAAGGAGCCACAGAGCGAACCAGCCCAGACTCGCGTCGGCAAGGAGCACATATGGGCACAAAGTGAGGAAGGTAAGCGTTTTATGTGGATCTTAAATATTCATAAAGAGGTTCATAAATACAACACACGTGATCTCTAATTTTCAACAAAAAAATAATGATAGGTGCGAATTATCACGGTACTTTTCTATAAGAGCTCACAGAGCTTTTTATCAGTCTTTCTTTTTTAGAGAAAAGAATTTTTCCCGTAAGATGTTATTCCAGTGTAGACTCCCTGACGATGCCTCCTGCAGCTCCCTCACTGAGCTTACGAACGTCTGGGCTCCCACGACCCGGAGTCCCCCGCTTGTCTGTCTCTGCTGTCACAGCAGAGCATGTGTCCCTAAAATCAGGGACATCCCAAGTGCAGTGAGAGCACCGTGGGGTCTTCCTCCCCGGCTCCTGCAGTGGTGGCCCCCGTGCGTCCCCCTCCCTCACTGGTTACCTCAACCTCATCCACGCCTGGGCTCGGTCTGTCCATGACGTCCCTGAGACACACAGCGTCGGGGGGTACCTGTTTCCACAGGTGGGCGGGACATGAGCAGGACCCATCTGAGATGAGTCAGAGAAAGGGGTGTGTCAGGCGGCAGGAAGGGCTCCGGGGTCGGACGCGGAGCCGAAGGGAGGATGGGAAGATTCCGGAAGAATGGGGAGACACAGAGCCGGGGAGATGTGGCAGCTGGCGGGATCCCACGTGCCGAGCTGACATCGCAGAGCTCACCCTGGGGCCGGGCAGCTGCTCCCGGCACCCACCTTCGGAACAAGCCGGAGCCGGGCTGTCAGTAACTCGGGTCTGTTTGGCCACGACGGGACCAGGGATGAGGGTCCCGGGGCAGCGGCTCAGGAAGCAGACAACATCCTCGAGTGGGACGGTGGCTCAGGGAACCTCACCGGACGCGTGCTGTGGCCCGCGCAGAGCGGTCGCGCTGTGGCATTTCTACGATGCCCTGTTCTGCTCGTCCAGTCCGACCATGCCGACGGCATCCATCCGTGACCAGGGAAGGGGGGCAAACGCTTCGTTGAATCTAAGGACACTGCAAAATGAAGACTTGTAGGATGGTAATTTGGGACTGTTCAGTGCGTGTAGTAAATACCTTCTTTTATACAGAAGAGGCAATGATATCTGATGTAAAAAACAACAGTTTCTCACTTTCCCCATTAAGTAAACGTTGATTTGAAAGGAGATAGGTTGGAAGGGTTACGGAATTACAGGCATAAGTGGGGCCCTTGTATGTCCCCTGACAATCCTGCTAAAAGCAAAGGGAACCCACCGGAATGTTTTAGGAAATGGATTGACAAGAGCAAATCTTAATTTTAGGACGACAGCTGTGGCTCCCTGAGGGGAAGGGTGTGCCTTTAGTTGGGCACGGGACACGGCAAATGTCTCGACCATAGCATGCAACCGCTTTCCCCAAAACCAACGCTAAGGACCTCCCAGTTAGTAAATTGTCACCTTCTTGCCAGTCTAACAGTGTGCCTGGTGCTTAGTAAGCGTTCGATAAATGTTTGCTGAATAAATGCACGCACATCCCCGAAGAGATCCAAGTATTAAGAACAGGAGGCAGAAAGGAACAATAAACAGCACATATCTGAGGTGGGATGCTTCGTGACTGCTGGACTCATGTGGAACTGTGTGCCACACCTTAGCCAAGATCATATGTGGGGCTGTGCACGGTGGCTCACTCCTGTAATCCCAGCATTTTGGGAGGCCGAGGTGGGAGGATCGCTCGAGGTCAGGAGCTCGAGACCAGCCTGAGCAAGAGCGAGACCCCGTCTGTACTGAAAACAGAAAATATTAGCTGGGCACGGTAGCACACACTGTAGTCTCGGCTACTCGGGAGGCTGAGGCAGGAGGATCGCTTGAGCCCAGGAGTTGGAGGTTACAGGGACCTATGATCATGCCACTGCACTCCAGCCCAGGCAACAGAGCGACACTCTGTCTCAAAAAAAAAAAAAATGTGGACTGATGAGCTGTGACGTGGGAACCAGAGGTGTTTGCTACAAACGTCACTAAATAAAATAGTTATTAAAAAGACAAATAAACAGAAACTCTTAACATCATCTCAGACCTCCGTGTACAGCTACCTCCTCACAAACTCATGGCCTCCCCTTGCTTTGGAGGACAGATCTCCAATAATACCGTAGTAGCAACACGGCGTCCTCCGTACCGGGAGTGCTGCGCGGGACCCGTATCTACACGCTCCAGACAGGGTCCACGAACTCGAGAATAACTTTGACGTATCCTGAGCCACGCTGTCCCCGCAGGGGCTAAGCGCGTACTTAGAGTCGCGCTAATCAGCATCTGAGCTTGTTTATGGAGCCGCGAGGAGCATTTTGGAGAACAGGTGAAGGCTCAGTCCTGGACCATCAGGAGCTTATGATCTGCGGCTTGAACTACTCCCATTTGTTTGGCTCCTGACTGTTCCTCTGACTTTTGCCAGATTCATCTACACATGGAGCGCATGTGACAAGTGGCGTGTCAGGCCGTTTCCGAACAGCTAGGGAGAACACCCGAGCGGGAAACCGCGGAGCAGGTGCCACCAGCCGACCTGCCGCAGCGACCTGCTGTGGACCGCGGCGCGCTCCCGCCAAGGCTTCCATCCATCAAAAGCCCGGCAGGTGCTCAGAGCCACCTGTGTGTCTTTTCCTTTCCCTAAAATGTCACCAGCCAAAGTCATTTTAAATGAGTAATAAAATCAAAAGGTTTGCAACCAGGCACCCCCTAGGAAGGAATTCTCTCCAAGTCTGCTACCCTTCTGCACTTGTCCTCGATTCCACACAAGTTGCTTTGAAATGTTAGTCCTGTGAATGTCACATTTATAAAGAGAAAAATTCAGGAAAGGGAGTTATTTTGGGAGTAAATTCTGCTAGAGAGAAAGGCTGTCATATAAAGTCTGCTCGTATCAAAGACAAGATTCGTGTTAAGACTTTGTTCTGTCTGCTGCCGGAGGGACCAGGTACAAGGACATCTTGAAGGGTGCTTTTCCCCCTCCTTGCCGCCTGCGTCTGGCTTGCAGGCATTGGGGTCGCTGTGCCGAGTGCCCCAAAGCTCAGCTTGCAGGAAGCTCTTTCTTTACGAAGAACCATTCCGAGCATCGCAGCAAATGCATAAAACTACACAATAAAGACGCATCATCTAGTGTCGTTAAAGACAGTAACCTGCATCATTGCTTCAGTTCTTGTTATTTTAAAGGAATAAATCAGTATAGTTACAGCTTAAAACTCCCATATACACCTCCCCAATTCTTTCTGTTTCATCCTTCCTGAAAGATAACTGTCATCATGGATTTGGTGTGTAATTAGCGCCAATAATGCTTTGATGTTTGCAGCGTATGTGGAAGTATGTACCCATGAATAGTAAATTAAGCTTTATGTAGTTGGCAGAATACCGTAAGTGTTGTTTCATATCTCGTATTTTTCATTCGACATTTTTTTGTGATTTATCCACATTGATACATTGAGCTCTAATTCATTCATTTTAACGACTGAAAAAAATGTCATCATATAAATGCACCAAAATGTAAGTATTCATTCTGCCCCTAAACACGTATTTCCAGCATGTCTCTATGACAAGCAAAGCTGCAGGGACTATTCTTAGGTGTGTCTCATCAAGCACCTGCGTGTAAGTCTCTCTAGGGGACACACCTACAGGTGCAACTTTGGGATAGTAAAGTGTGCACCTTCATTGTATTAAAAATTGCCAAAGTGCTCTCCAGAGAAGAGGAATGACCCAGCCGTAAGTTCTTAATATGCAATTGTCAGGCTGACTTGACGTGTCCCGAACAAGCAGACACCTCCAACTCCAGCCTGCCCAGGTCATATCTGGGCAGGTGGCAATTCTAACTTCATCAATAATCTTTGCTGACCTCTGCCCCCAGAAGAGGACTCTGACCTGAGGCTAGAGTATACTTAGGATTGCGTGAGAGGAAACGTTTAATCCCAGTCTACACGACGTGGCAGACAAGTGATTAACTGGCTCATGTATATCAAAGACTAATCTACCTGAAAGTCAGCCCACCTTGTTACATAGTTGCGCTGCATTCTGTAAAGTTTAATTGGATGGTCACTGGCCAGCCTCTGGAGTTCTATTAATTTAATGACGTCACAATTAGATGGCCCTGGTGTTGTTGTAAAAACACTTCTGGCTGTCTTGGAACAAGAGCATCACGCTTTTGAGTGCAGCCCCGAGAGAGCCGCCCGGCCATCCTGGACCCTCCCGGGCAAGAACTCACACTCCAAGCAGGAGCCACATGGGACAGAGGGGCAGGTGCACTGAGGGGACAGGCGCCGTCCTGACGCCCTGGGATGAGGCTCAGAGCCCCGCCACGGAGCAGCGCGAGTCCCCCTCCCGCCGCACAAACTCCACCCCACGTTTGCTACTCTCCCTGCAGTGTGGAGCAGCTACGTGACCTCTCTAGGCCTCAGTGTCCCCGCCTGTAAGTTGGGGACACTAATAATACTTTACGGGTGTGTTGTGAGAACCAGATGGGCCATGTGCTCACGGCTGTGCCTGGCACAGGGCATGTGCTCTCCCATGTTTTGTGCAACACAGATATTTTTATTTGGACCAACTGAAAGTTATTCTAAAGCGAAATCCTGGACCAATCTCTGCATCTGTAGTGTCAAACGGATTTTCTGTGTGCCTCTGTCAAACATGTACCGCCTTGCATCAGCTCCCGCGTTATCCGGAAGTTTTTATATTTTGCCATTTGAGTGCTCATGTGTTCATGAGGGACTGAACCCCTGAGAACGAGGGCATGCGCCGTAATTGCTTAAAATTCACTGTAGCCCTGAGCAGGGTCCCTGGCATGAGGAGGGATTTAATGACTCTGTTGCTGTTCTTAAGATCCAGAGGGGCCGGGCACGATGGCTCACGCCTGTAATCCCAGCACTCTGGGAGGCCGAGGCGGGAGGATCATTTGAGCTCTGGAGTTCGAGACCAGCCTGAGCAAGAGTGAGACCCCGTCTCTACTAAAAAAATAGAAAGAAATTAGCTGGACAACTAAAAATATATAG
>NW_012155729.1:2054157-2079266 GCF_000956105.1 Propithecus coquereli | reverse complement strand
AGCCAAGGAAGGAGATTAAGGGAAACTGGTGAAATTAATCAAGTTTTTCTCTGTGTCCTGGCCAAGAGAATGCAGTAGGTTATTAGTCCAGCGTTTTACACAGTAGGGACACAGTCTGACCACTGCCATATGTTGAATTTAAAATTACATGTTAGTCTTCTCCAAAAACAATTCCATAAAAACGTCAATGGCTTTATCCACTGAAAAGGGCGTTTTACGTACAGAAAGTGAAGGCATGTTCGTATTCATGAGCTCACTGGGAGACGTTACGCTTTAACCTGCTACAGGAGCCAGACTGCTGATCTGCAAACCACCGTGATGGAGGGATGCGGGGGAAGAGTCTCCAATAGATCACGCCTCCCTTCCCGGAAGAAGAGCCGGCATCTGCCCCTTACGGAATGTGAAGGGCCCCGTCAGTGGCTGTGAAATATGAGCCTTTGCTCTTTGTTTGAGGCAATGTTGAAGTTTTCTGGAATCGAGAGGAGCCATCATTTCAGTCCTAACACAAAACAAAAGCATCATTGTGGGAGTCATTTTGAAAATGTATGAACTTCATAAAATGCTCCATTTTCCACGTTGTGAGTTTGGTTGCACGATCAGAACATCACAGCTCAGGAAAACTACCCATTGAGCCCATCGACGCCTATTTCTGTGATACCGGCAGAGAATGAAGTATCTGCCCCGCAGAACGTTCACCGATAATGAGTGGGGAAAATCAATGCATTACCGTGCGTGCCACGAAGATCCAGGCGGTGAGGTAGCCAGCAAGTTCAGAGGTGTTTCCCATGAAGCTGTTGCTGCGGTAAAGCAGAGACAACATAAAATTCACCAACTTAACCATTTTACGTGCACAGTTCATACTGTTCATCCACGTGGTTATGCAACCAACATGCAGAACTCTTCTCATCTTCCCAAACTCTGTACCCCAGCCCCTAGCAACTACTAAGTCCTGTTCCACTTTCTGTCTCTGTGGTTTTGACGACGGCAAGTACTTCATCTCACTGAAATTATACAGTAATTGTCTTTTTGTGCCTGGCTTATTTCATTAGCACAATGTCCTAAAGGTCCACCCGTGTTGTAGAAAGTGCCAGAACCTCCTTCCTCGCTGAGGCTGAGTAACATTGCACGCTATGGATGGACCATGTTTAGCATATCTGTTCATCTCTTTATTATTATTATTTCAGGATATTATGGGGGTACAAACATTTTGGTTACATGTTATGACTTTGCCACACCCAAACCATGATTTGAGGCGTGCCCTTCCCCCCTACAACGCTCACTGCGTCTATTAGATGTGAGTTTCCCCCTCTAACCCCCTAATCCCTGGAGATTATTACTACCGTGTGAGCACCACAGTGTTGATCAGTCAGTGCCAGTTTGGTGGTGAGTACGTGTGGTGCTTATTCTTCTGTTCTTGTGATATCTCGCTTTGGAGGATGGGCTCAAGCTCTATCCAGGAAAATATAAGAGGTGCTATATCACCGTCGTTTCTTATAATTGAGTAGTATTCCATTGTATACATATACCATATTTTATTAATCCACTCATGGATTGACGGGCACTTGGGTTGTTTCCACGTCCTTGCAATAGTGAATTGTGCTGCCATGAACATTCGGGTGCAGATGTCTTTATTGTAGAATGACTTTTGTTCCTTTGGGTAGATGCCTGATAGTGCTATTGCAGTGGGTGGCTCCAACCGTTGGCTACTATGAACAACGCTTCCATGCGTATTCATGTGCAAACACCTCTCTGACGTCTTGCTTTAAATTCTTCTGGGTATATATATTCAGAAGTGGAGTCGCTGTATCATATGGTAATTTTACATTTAATTTTTTTGTGGAATCTTGATACATACTTTTAAGGAAGGAAAGTTAGTTTCAAAAATGTGTGTGTGATTGCGTTTGTGGTAAGATGTGTTAAAAATACTATGAACAAATATATACATGCAGAATGCAGAGTGTTGCTGTGGGGACACACTGTCCGAAGTCGGCTCATGAGAGAGGCCCTGTGGCCCACCTCACCTGCGGCTGTGCACGCCTGACCCGTCGACTGCTACCCAGCCCAGCCCCGCACCCACGGTTCATCTCTGGTGGCCACACTCGCCACCGTCCCTGGGGTGTGAGTCGCAGAGGACCTGTTTGTCCGCTGCATCCCAATATCTTCAGCGGCTCTTGTGGCGGGAATTCCTTAATCACTGCTGACGGAATGAATGAATATTTACAATGGTTATATCAGGTCAAAAAACACAGGAAATTAAGGATATGGAACTTATTACTTTTCACTTTTAATTCTATGATGTTTGATTTTTAACATCTATAGCAAGTATTATATCGTGATTTCTAAAACTTTAAAAATGACAAATCCTAGATGTCAGTAACCCCTTAATCCAAAAGGTGAACCTTTATTAGGGTCTTCTGGGCACTCTCGGGCAGCTCAAGGAGCTCCCAGCTGTGCCCCCGAATCCCCCACACTTTTAGAAAATAGGTGCAGCCCGGGCTGTGCGGGTCCTGACTAGGCTGAGGCTCACCTTCCCCCACGGCGGGAGGAGGGACTGCAGTGTGTGCTCCGTAGGTCGTAGGTCGCTGGCCCTGGCTCGCTGAGGCTCTCAGGACCGCGTGTGTGACCACAGACAGGTGCTAATGACGCTGCCTGGGAGGCGGTGTCACCAGCCGCAGGGCAGGCAGGCAGCAGGTGGCTGCTGGCAGGTAGAGGCATCCTTTATGTGTTGAGGAACAGCTGCCAATAGGAAGCCAGCCTGCGAGAAACCCGCTACGTGTCATTAATTTAATTGAGGTCCATTTTAATTTACCTTGCGTGTCTGGAAAGCTGACTTTGCCTCACTGTGGAAACGGGATTGTCTGGGTTGGTTCTGTTGGGAAAAGCTCTGCAGGGGAAGAAGGGTTGGAAATTTTAGACAAAGAAAAGGTTCTGAGAAAGGCCAGGACAACATCCTGTTGTCGAGGCCCTGCCGGGGGCCCGGGGTGGTTGTTCGTGAAAATCTGAGTTGTCAGAGGAAGCAATTAGACGAGCGGGTCAGGGGAGGTGGTTCCTCCGCCCCGCCAGGCACTTCCAGGTCACACGTTGCAGCCGCAAGTTGCAAAACAGGAAGAAAAAAGATTGGCAAACGGCAAAAGGAAGGCAGAAGTGAAGCTCAGCTCCCTGGAAGGCAACAAAATGAACAGCCACGGGAACTAATAACTTGCATGTTTTGGAGGAACAGATCTGAAAAACAAACAAACAGAAACGGAGACTGCGGCAAGTGGGGAGTTGGGGGATTCGGTACAGGGCCGGGTCACCGCAGGGAGCCTCGGTGCGCAGACAGCCTGACTTGGCTGGACCAACGTGTGAAAACTGAGCCCCTTGTTCTCTGGCAGCGGGGAAGCGTCTTGGTGTTGACTTCCTGAGACCCTGGACTGGAAGGTGCCTCCTCCCCGCCGGGCAGGTGGCCCTGGTGGGCCGGTCGCCCATCCTGCCAGAGTCAGGGAGGCAACCGCCTGCCCGCCGAGGCCACAGACCATCCTCTGCCGCTGCTGGCCGTTGTTTCCCTGACGGGCTCTGAGTGCCTCAGGGAGGCTCTTCTCTTGTCAGGAGTAGCTATGGAAGCTTCCAGAACACCAGGACGGGGCAGTGTACGTGAGCACACACCCGCACTCACAGGGAGCGAGGCGGGAGCGTGTCCAGGAAGGGGACACCCACCGCCGTCTCACCACAGAACGAAGCGAGGGTTTGCTTTCCACGAAAGTCCGTCCCCTGGCAGGTCCTGGGTCGTCCGTGCGTGGTGGTCGGGCCGGCTGCGAGAACGGGTCGGGTGGTGTTGGTCGGTTCTTCTCTTGCTCTGGGCCGGCCAACACTCGTCACCCCCGACAGGGTCTCTCTCGGTGTGTGTGTTTCCTTCGGGACACAGCTTTCCTCTGGCTGGCCAGGCTGCTGAAGGACAGTCCGTGCGGGTTTAGAATCACGTGACATTCGTGTACAAGATGCCAGCAACGAGGGCGGAGGGGCAAGGTGAACGTTCCTCACCAACACGGTTTCTTAGACCAGCCCATGGCGTGACCATTTTCCTTGAGATTCAGCTCTCGTTTCTAAACATGGGACGCGGCCAGCAGGTGGGACGTGAGCTAATCCACCACCCTGATTAGGTGCGTTCTGGTTTATTTGAGGAGGTGTCTGTTTCATCTCAGCCCTTAAAGCACACAAGAGCAGACTGGGCAACACAGCAAGACCCCATCTCTAAAAAAAACAGAAAAATTAGCCAAGCATAGTTGTGTGCACCTGTAGCTGCAGCTATCTGGGAGGCAGAAGCCAGAGGATTGCCTGAGCCCAGGGGTTCGAGGCTGCAGTGAGCTGTGATCGTGTCACCGCACTCCAGCCTGGTGAGAGAATGAGACTCTGTCTCAAACAAACAAACAAACAAAACCAAAGACACACAGGAGTTCCTCACTTGCTGAAGGTCAGCTGCTCGGAGCTGGACCGTGTTCCTGCGTCTGTCTATCCAGCCAGTGCAAAAAGGAAGCATGTAAGAGCGACAGCTCCTTCCAGGGGCTACTTGGCTACTTTTCTCTTTAGATAATTATTATAAAAAAAAAAAAAAAAAAAACCTCTCCACTGAAGAGCACTCTGATACACATCTTTCTATTTGCAAACTTTCGTCTGAGCCGTCACAATCTCCGCCTAAGCAGGTCTCCAGGTATTGTGTCCGCGGCCGAACGCGTCTGATACGGAGCACACTTGAGTTATCACCGCGGGCTCTGCAGGCAGCGTCCAAGAAATGACATTTGGAGCGAAGATGGTCCGTCCCCTGAGCCGACGTCTAATGATGGCTCTGATAAGTTCTGGAGCTGTCTCGCCCTCCCTGTGTGCAGAAATGTTTGTGTAAAATCAGATCAAACAAAAGGTCTCTCCCTGTTCCCTCAGCCAAATCATCTTTCACTTAGTGTCATTGAACAAATATTGTCCTGGCTGGACGGGATTTAACCTTTTTAAATGCGCACTGAGAGTTTATCTGTCCTTGGCTGGAAAGAGAATGGCACTTCCGAGTTCAGGGTTCTGCCTCTCCGAGGGCTTCACGCTTCCCTGCCGGTCTTCGTGCGAGAGACCTGCGTCTCCCCGTCCCGTGGTTTAGGTGTGGATGGAAAGTTAGGCAAAGAGAAACGAATCGCTTCCCCAGGTTGCCTGCGACGCACCCGCAGTGTTGAAATCTCTCTCGCGGAGGAAACCACCAGAATGCTCTCCAGTTTGGAGCTGGATCAAAGCGTGCCAAACGGGACCTCGGGAACCATCTGGCCGGGACCACGAGATTCGAGGTGACCTGGGCTCCGTCCTGCATGAGCGGTCTTGGCCGGGGAAAACAAGGGTGGGAGGAGGAATGTCCCCATCTAAAGAGGCCGTGAAAATGGGTACGACAACGAAGAGCTCACCCGAGTGCAGGGACTGTGGACACAGACCTCAGGGCTGCAGGCCCCGGATGTGCACCCCACTCCTTTTCTGCACAGGACTGGTGGCGGGGCCTTTCTGTGCGCCATCCTGCGCCTGTAATTATGAACGTGGGTGTTTCCATTTATCAGAACAGTACCTTATTGGCACATACGTATGATTCCACTTATCTGAGGTCCCTGGCGTAGTCAAATTCACAGAGACAGGCAGAGTGGGGGGTTGCCCAGGGCTGGGGCCGGGCGGAAGGGGGTCAGTGTTCGGCGGCCGTTTCAGTTTCGGAAGACGAGAAAGTTCTGCAGGTTGGTGGCAGTGATGGTTGCACGACAACGTGAATGCTCCCAACTCCACTGAACTGCGCACTCACAAATGGCTAAGACGATAAATGTCACACTGTGCGTATTTTACCATGATTTTAAAGTACTTTATTAGTTCACTAAAAGGTCTTTATGCCCACTGGATTGTAAGCCCTGGGAGACGGGGGCAGAGTCTGGCTCATCACAGAGCACGCAGACGATGCTTAAATGTATTCATTGTGTGAATTAGCGCTGGGCATGCAATTATTTAAACCTACATGTGACACCTTCTCCATAGCGGGGCTCCCTTCCGCACCGACAGAAGACAAAATGCGCTTTTCTATGTCCTTGCCCTTCCTTTCCCTGCCCAGGGCTGTCGGACCAAGTCGCTCAGAGGGACCAGCTCAGACAGCAAACCCAGGTGTTGGGAGCGTCGCCAGGAATCGTTGAGGGAAACGAAATTCGGAAGTACCTAAAAGGGACATGTTCTCTCTTTCCCCTCCCGAGGGCTTACGGCACAGTTGAAACCAGATGTGGAGGGGTGACGTGGGCTCAGCAGTTGGAGCAAGGGCTGGGGTCCCGGTCTCACGTTCTCCGCAGTGCGACCTGCCAGCAGCCCTGTCCAGGTTCATCTGTCCCAAGCAAGCAAGGGTCCAGTGACGCCGCCTGGCTAACAACTGCGCAGAACCGTGTGGTTTAACAACAAGCAGGAAATCAGGACACGGTGTCACGCATGGAGTGTTGTCAGCACCAGATCATGTTAACTGCACACGTGCATATACGTGTGCGATTTTAATGGAAAATACCGGAAGGAAAAGAGCCAGCCTGGAAGAAAGTGGCTGCTTCTGGGTCGTGGGTGATGAGCGAGTCTGGCTTCTTTCCTCCTCATTTCTGTGTTTTTTATGTTCCTAGCGGCGACGGTGAGAGGTGCTGGTGGGCTGGCTCGGCAGGGCCCGGCGGCAGCCTCCCGGCGAGGCTGATCATGCCCAGCCTCTCTGGGCCGCAGCTTCCTCAGCCACAGAGGGCAGTGGGCAGCGCCACCTTAGAGAGGAGCTGGGAGGATTTAATGACACGACACACACAAGGGCAGAGCACGACGTCGGGAACCAGCGATGCGTTACCAGAAATGCAGACAGAGGTGCGCTCCGGGCTGCAGGGCGCGGGGCGGGGCGGGGCGGAGGCCGTGCTGAGGTCGGTCCTGTATTCCGAGAAATGCAAAAGAGACAGCAAACCCTGGACAGCATGTCCCTCTCTCCAAAAAGTTTCCGCCTGTCACTGGCTGTTAATTAACCTCTGATAACACATGGCTGCCATTCGTGGTGGAATTCAGTCGTGCACGGCCTGCTCGCTGAGCGCAGTGTGTGGTTTCAGCTGGAACACCCACTGTGCGGTGCTGCCGGGGGAGGATGAGGGCGTAGGTAAAGTTCCATATTGCAGGCAAGTGTTCTAGTCTCTCCCTCACCCCGGCCTGCGGTGACGTAGAGAGTGAAGCAAAGCCCAGGCAAAAATGGCCTTGATTCCCCACGGGGGTGGGCTGGGAGGGGGGCGGGAAGCCCGTCACTTGTCTAAGAAGTCCCCGTGACTCCTGCCACCGAGTTGCTGAAAATGACATCATTGGCCGGGCGGCTCAGTGAGGGAGCGACGTTACTCGAGCCTCTTGTTAATAATCGCGGAGCTAGACGGCCTGGGCTGGAATCGGTTCTTTGTGCCGTGGCTGAGAACACAGCCATTCAGCTGGTGCTCCGTGAAGCAGGGTCTCTGGGACTCTATTAAAATCCCAGGGAACTTCATACCGTGATAAAGCACAACTTTTTTGGTCCTTTTCCATTTTCCAGGAAGACTTCTGTAGTTTAGAGTTTTAAAAATACAGTGGTGGACGCAAATTCAGCGAGGAGACTTCAGGTGAATCTCCATTAATTCCTGAATAGTGGCGAGATCGCAGAAATTAGGAGCTGAACTAGAACTCGAGAAGTCCAGACAAGGAGAGGGCGGAGGGACTGTATTCTGACACCGCGCTGCGTGGCGTCCCCGCACGGTGCGTCGTTCTCGCCGACGGACTCCGATAGCCTGAGGATGTCCTGAGGATGTCTTGCCTGTGACGCGGCGGGTGCCCGGACGCGGGTAGAGCCACGCAGCGCCTGTGTGGGTGCTCGGGGCCCACAACGCTGCTTCCCCCTCAGCCTCCTGCCCGGCCGCTGCGACGGGGGAGAGAAGCGCCGCGTCTGCAAGCCCTGCCCACGCGGTGCCCAGGTGTCCCTGGCAGCCCCTGAGTCCCCTGGAGTTGCCGGTTATTTTAATCGAATGATGAAAGACGTGGCTTTGAACGGATTTTAGAGCCAGTTAGGGCCAAGGCAAGGATCACACAGGAAGGAGAGTCTTTTTAGTGCAAATTTATGATGCACTCAAGACACATAACTTATAACAGGACTAGGAACCTCAGCTGAGCCGGCGTCCTCCGGAAACCTCTGGTCCTCTAGACGGGTTTGCATTAAGCAAGGAGGCCATGGGTCAGAAAGACCAGCGCAGACCACGTCCGCCAAGACGGATTCGGGGCTCGCCCTTCACTGATTCGCTCTGCCAACCTCGAGCATGCCTCGGCCTCTTTGCTCTCAGCTGCTCTGATTTAGAAGCCAAGCCGGCCGGCCTCGGCTGTCTCCAGAAAGAATCCCTTCGAACTCTGAGCACGCATTTCACTTGTTCTCTCTGGGACGCTGATCGGACTGCACAGTGACGTGCAGTGGCAGGAACAGCGAGTTAGAGCCGCCGGCCAACCGCGCGCCCGGAGAGGCCAGGTGTGTCCTCTCCTCGCTCCCGCCTGCGTGGGTCCGGCCTGCGTCCTCCAGAGTGGCCTGGGACGGAGACAAAGAGAAACCCCGTCTGCCTGTACGTGAGGGAGGGATTGAGGTGAGTAGACAAGGAGAGAAGCCTCATGCTCCGTGAGGGACGCGGCTGGGATGGAAGCCCCGGCCGGGCCTGGGAGGCGTCTCCGGCCCGAAACTGCACGTCCAGTTCACAGACAGCGGGGACAGTGGGCGGCGTTCACGGCCTGGTCTCTTCCCTCCCCACACACTTAATTTTAACGTTATTCTGGCAAAAGCCAGGCTGCGGATAGGGTGTCCTCCTTCCTCCCAGAAGATGTCATTTGAAAGGACACCTCTCAACCCCTCTGAGAAGGTGTTAACTTCACAGAATTCCAAATCCAAAGGCAGAGCCCTGATGCCAAGAGGGTTTTGTTGCGTTGGGGGCAGGATTCCTTCACCCATCCTTCATTAACAAGGACGATGAGTGAAGTAGACATGAAAATGGTCTCTCCCATGTCCCTGTGCCACCAGACACAGGGTGACCATGGCGACAGGAGGCCTAGAAAAGCTGGGGGGTGAGGAAGGCCGGAAGAGAACCCTCAGCCCTGGGGCCAGAACGTCCTGCCGCGTTAACTGTTTCGGGGAGTTTTTGCTGAATCATTCAATCGAACAAACAACAGCTTCATCTTCTCCTCCTCACCGGCTAGGAAACAGCGTCCCTTGCAAATTCTAGAATTGTGACAGCAAACCTTATTTTGCCCTTTTTTGGCAAAGCGTTTTGCTCTGGGACTCTTCTATAGAGAGATGAGAAGACAAATCGAATTAAAGAATTGTATAAGAAAACATGTATACCTCTTGCTGAATCTTAATTTTTAAGCAAAACACTGAATCTGTGGGAAGTGAAAACTGTTTCTCCTCCAGGCAGCCGTTAAAGTACAGCAATTCCAAACGAAAACTGAGCTGGTGCGTCTCCGCGTTCGAGCACCACACCTACCTCGTCATGTTTTCCAGGACTTTCCCCGGTTTCTGTGAAAACAGACAGATGCCCGCGCTGATTGCGGAACAGAAACCGCAGGAAGGATGAGCTGAGTCAGAGACCCCATTACCCATCCTCTGGGATTGCTACTTACTCCCTGGGAGAGAAAAAACCAGGGAGAACAAATCTTTGCAAACTGCCCTAATCACAGGCTTCTGTCAAGCAAATATATTGTGAAATGGCTTCTTTCTTAAAGTAAGAACAGATTTACAGCCCGTCGTTGGAATGAATATACTGGAAAAATACAGTTTAACCTGGCCAAGGCAACGCACCATAGAGCTAAAAGGTCGTTCATCCACCGACTCAACAGCTCGGAGTCATGAGACGGGACAGAGCAGATGGAAACCAATATTCCCTTTCTCCAACACCCGACTTCCTTCCTTCTCTCTGCTGTATTTTTCACTTTGTCTTATTTGCAATGGGAACGGCACAGCCTGTGTGCTTTGCAGGTAGGAAAATGCCCACTGGGGGGGAACAAATGTTAGCTCTGTTTTTTACTATTAAAAACACTACTCATATCATATCTAAATATTTATTAAAAAGATAGAAAAGGAACAATGAACAAATGAGTGAAAAAATGAACGTAGTTCATGAAAAACATCCTGTTTGATATTTTAAGAGGCAACTAAAATTAATATAAATCTTAATACATATTCTGGCATAATGAGATATCATCTTACACCAGTCAGAACGGCTATTATTAAAAAGTCAATAAATTACAGATGTGGCCGGGATGTGGAGAAAAGGGAGTTCTTATACACCAATGGTGGGAATGTAAATTAGTACAACTTCTATGGAAAATGACATGGAGATTTCTCAAAGAACTAAAAATAGAGCCACCATTTGACCTGCCAACCCCACTCCTGGGTGTCTACCCAAAGGAAAAGAAGTCATTGCAGCGAAGATACCCACTCTCATATGTTTATGCAGCAGCGTGCACAATAGTGGAGACAGGGACTCAATCTAAATGCCATCCACGGACGGCTGGATAAAGAAAATGTGTTATATGTGTCTGCATGTGAGCACGCGTGCACACACACACACACACACACACGCACAATGGAATATCCTTCAGCCACAAAAAAGAATGAAATCACGTCTTCTACAGCAACAAGAATGGAACTGAGGCCATTATCCTAAGCAAAATAACTCAGAAACAGAGAGTCAAACACCACCTGTGAGATGTGGGATAACAGACACCGGAGACGCGGAAGCGTGTGCGGGTGGGAGCGGGTGGAGGATGAGAAATTCCTTAATAGGTACAATGTGCGCTATTCAGGGGGTGGCTACAGTCAGCGCCCACATTCACCGCCAGACAATACATCCATGTAACGAAACTGCACTTGTCTCTCTCACATTTATACAGATAAAATAAAAAGAACAGTGATTCAATTCCCTCTTATTTTTAGGAAAGAAGAATCCAGATGTGGGAGCCCACGTATGTGTTGCTTGGAGTATACTAACATTGCGCCAGTGGCGGTCAAACCCTTTTCACTAGAGTTTGCGTCACGAGTCAGCCCACGCACGCGCAGGGGAACCTGAGACGATGCTTCTGTATTTGCATTGCACTCAGATGCTTTCTGTTCTGTGACACTTCCTTCCTTCCTCTTCCTCAGTGCTAGCACAGGCCCACTGAACTGATCTCAGGAGCCCAGTGGGTCAGGACCCACGATTTGAAAACGTTCCTCGAGGTGGCGACGCTGACCTGAGGGTGGCCACAGACGCAACCAGCCGCGGCTGCGGAGGCCTGTTCGCCAGCAGGGAGGCGCCAGGGCCCCTGACGCGGGCGTCTGCTCTGAGCTCGAGTGGACCGGGAATGTCCAGTCCACGCGGGGAGGGGACAGGAAACGGAAGGGGAAGAAGACGACAGGAATGGACATTTGTTGAGGCCGTCGTGGCTCACTGGACACCCAGGAAAGGCTCAGGGTAGGGACAGACTGTTTCAGACCACGCAGGGTGAACGTGGGCCGCTGGAACGCAAACCAGGCGTGTCCCGAGATAGCCGGCGTCTGCAGGGCTCTCCTGGGCCCCCGTCTCTGCCCCAGCGGAGGCCAGCGAGCCGCTTGGCACCTGCCACTGTCCTCAGTAACTCTCTGCCTCTTTTGCGTGAAGCTCAGAAATTAGCCGTTGCCTTTCATCCGAAAAACCACATCAGGCGTTGAGGAGACATTTCGTTCTGCCCTGAGAGTCCCCAGCCAGCGAGACCCCCGGACGCGCCTGTCCCCCTCGGTCTGTGACGGGGGGACAAAGAGATGGCCAGCTTCTGTTCCTCACCCAGGCTGCAGTCATCAGACTTCTGAACTTTATTTATTGGATTTACTGAACAATAAAACTCCCTTTTACATCAGAAAGGTTAAACAGAGATTAAGCGAGTTAGAGAAACATGTAAGAACATCCCCGCAACTGCTCACAAACCACACGTGTGCTCGGTGACTCGACACTCAGCAGATGAAGCCGGAGACCTTCGTATAGTTGTTAAATTAGTGTGTTCATTAAAAATAACGACGCTATTATCCATCCACATCGCACTCCCTGTACCTTACCGTACCGTGCGGTCTCTCCGACTGTGTCTTGCACCAGGGTTTCACACACGAACCCTCTCCCTGCGCGCGAAGACTCCCGTGGGGCAGGAAGATGCTCCGCCTCCCTCCCCGCAGACCTGGGGCCAGAACGTTCGACAACTCGGTTTATTGTTTTTAAAGCAAGGGGCTGCATATTCCCAACTCTTTCACAAAATCTTTCTTTTAATTTCTTCATCGGATATCAGGTAAATTTCCATAACAGAAGGAAAACAGAAGTCCAGGGAAACGGTAGCTCTTGGCACCGGTGTTCCAGGGAGCAAGCAGTTTATTAATGAATGCACGTCAAAATCAAAACTTCCGGCACAGATTGCGGCCTCTGCGAACTCAGGACTGTTGGACGCCCGTCACCTGAGGTTGAAATGTTGGCAAGCGTTAGCTGGATCATGATTTAGCTGCAGGAATATAAGAAAGCCAACTGGCCCGAGTGACTGTGGTGTCCTTCATCCGCACTCCGTGTGCTAAGGGGCTGTCAGGGCCCAGGACTAGTAGGACACCCGGCCACTGTCCTCGTGCGGCTAGTGTTCTGTCATTACTCACTTCCCAGGGAGCCAGGACTCATTTGCCAGGTTGGAGCATCCTGTGCCGTCGTCCCTGGACTCACCTATGCACTGCCGGGCGATCCCTACATGTGGGGCCCAGACGGCCCAGCAGACTCAAAGGATGCGGTTGGCCCTGACTGCGCTGTACGGGCTCCGTGTGTCCCCAGGCCCGCCCAAGGCACCGCGACTCCTGCAGGCCTTACCTACCCTCTCACGCTCACCTTCCCCAGGTCCACGCCCACCCTCCCGCTGCACCCCTCGAAGCCAGGCGGCGGATCGCACTCAGCCGTGAGTGGCAGCGGGTCCCCCAGCGACCTCTTATGCTGTGACAATGCTTGGCCCTTGGCTTGCCCATGGCTGTGGCGATTGCCTTGGAACCACTGTACCCTTGGTGACCTCATCTGCCCGACACATCCTCACCGATGCCCTTTGATGATGAAACCCCGGCTTCTCCTCACGACTCGGGGCTCCCTGGCTTGGGGGGCTGGGCTGCTTCTCCCTGGCTTTCTCATCATGCGGTGACGGGGGGCGGGGACGCTCCCTACTGCAACGGCTGAGCTGTAGAATCCCTGGTTGACCTTCGTCGGGGAGAGAGAGGCACAATCCCACCGCCCAGGGGGCTGCTGTTTGGAGAGGTCATCTGTGCACACACAGCGGCTCTTAAAGACTGAATGTTTTGGTTCAAAGAACAGAACCAACCAGTGGGGCTGTCCGGCCCCACACAAGGAGGAGAACACATTTGCACGCAGATTTCCAGCACCTATCACAGCCGGCCGCGTGGACACTTGTCACCTCTTGGTACGTCAGAGCTCGGCTCTGCAGCACCCAACGCTTCTGAGGCTAAAAGTCCATCCTATTGAAGGAAGAATGTGGGGGAATTAGGTCCACTAGTGCAAAAGCTCTGCAAAGCTTAGTGGCTGGAATGAACCGGGTCCGAGCATTGCAACACACAAGACAAAAAGGAGAAAAAATTCCTAGTCTGAGACATCAGAGACCGACAGACACTTTGTCAGGATTCTTTCGGTGACAGAGTTTATTTATCACGAAAGTTGAGGAACACATTACTGACTTCATTGCAGATTAAGAAAATTTGCTGAAATAAACGAAGAACCGGTGCCCTGCAGCAAGGGTGAACTCCCCGGTAATCACTAAGTAAAAACAGCTGAAGAGGAGGAGGAAGCCGGTCATCACCTCACTGGCCTGAAGTGCCCACAGGTGACAACCCAACCAGAGCAAAGACGGGGCACAGCTGCGGTTAGGGACACGAAAGTAAGTAACAACAAGTGTGTGCGAACGTGAGTCCTCGTTAAACAAAGGAAGATGATTCACCCGGGAGCTGTGTCCACACTTGGCGTTTGAAAAGGCTTTTGTTAAATCCTTACGGCAGTTTCAGCGACCTCCCTGAGAACACCAGACCCCAGGCGCAGGAACCAGGAGCCTGCGTCCTAGAGGGTCGGATGATCTCCCAGGAACAACCCTTCCCGTGCTGGGACCCCTCGCTCCCCGGACGAGGACGTCGCAATCTCACAGCCTGGGGGGCTCCGAGCCACCTTCTCACTTCAACGTCTTTCTCTGTGAGAAAGCGCATCACAGATTGACAAAGACCAGAGTTTAGCCTGCTCTGAAAACTGCCTCGCGTGAGCAAGGTGAGGGGTTCCACGGCCAACAACGAGAAGCAGCACATTTAACCCACACAAGGGGGTGGCTTTCCCTGGCGTGAGATGAAGGTTTATGGCGTGAGGCCCCGATTGGCAGCAGATCTGGGGCGTGTTTGGGGACGGGCTGGGAGCTGGGTGCCATCTCAGGGGCGTCCTGGGGGATAGTGAGGCATTGAAGCTAAAGTTTTGAAAGTCTGAGTGTCGAGACGTTTGGTATTGAGCAGACAGAAACATCTGTATCTGGGATGTGCATTTTCTGTTTGCATCCAACATATTATTGACAGGCACAGCTGTGCTCTATCGTCTTAGGAAACAATCTAATTTCTCCAACTTTCATTTTCGCACATTTCCCTCTTAGTTTATGACTCTAAAAGACAACAGTGCCCTCAGGGATCACTGGAACCTGTAAGCATTTGGGGTATTTTGTCAGCTTTTGAGACTTCGGAGCCACCAGGGATGAAATCATTTGCGCTTTCAGTGATTGATTTAGCAGCACCGCAGGTGGGGGCAGAAATCCCTGGGAGGTCACGGAATTCTTCAACCTGTGTTTGCAGCAGGACTGCACAAACGTCGTAGCAAACGCAGCTCTCTGGGGTACAGCTCTGCCTGTTCACTCGTCCCCACGGGCGCGTGAGGTTGGTGCTGAGGAATGAAGCCACGGTATTTGGCGTCGCTGGGTGAAGGGGCTTACTGACAGGAGACAGCTGCCCCCCCTGCCTGCAGGAGACCCGCCCTGAGACCTGGGGGAGGCCACCTGGGTCGGTACCTGGACACGCCTCCTCCAAACCAGCCTAACCCGACCCCCTGGGAATCCAGAATCCCTCCCGGAGTCCGTTCTGCCCCGGGAAGGCTGACGCTGCTGGGAAGTCAGCTCTGGGCTCAGAGAATGAGATTCGGGGCACGGGAGGGAAGGTGGCAAGAGAGCAAAGATCCCCAACGCGTGTGGGCGCGTCCTCCAGGTGTCATCCGTGGCAACCTCCCTCCTGTGCCTCCCTCCCTCCCTCGCTCTCCATCTCGTCCACAGCATGCACACGCCACACACACACAGACGACACACACACACACAGACACACACACAGACACACACACACACAGACACACACAGACACACAACACACACAGACACACACACACACACACAGACACACACACAACACACACTTCAAGAATTCTTCACACTGAGCCTCCGCGGTTTCTCAGGTGCTGGGGGGTGACAGCCTGCGGAGCGTAGCCACGCAGAGGAGCGGGTCCTCGGCTAGAGTGACCACCTGGCTCTCTCCGGCCACGATGCTCCTCCACACCCGACTCTTCCCTTCCTTTTCTCTTCCAGGAGGGCCGGTGCGTTGTCTCATTCCCTTCTCCTGACGCAGCCAGAAGCGCCTCACAGAGCAAGGCTGTTCCCGGTAAGCCTACCTGTTCTCACACAGACCTGCGTGTGTGTACATGTGCATGTACATGTACATGTGTCCATGCATGTGTGCATGTACATGTGTGTGTGAATGTGTGTACATGCGTTGCCTGAGGGCCACATCTCACACGCAGACCCTGGCGTTAGTGGCCGCGTGTGCAGCACGTGAACTGTCTCACTTCGATGCCGACGCCTTGTGGACTGGCGGACGCAAGGACAGAGCCCAGCGCACCCGCAGCAGCGCAGCCCGAACGTGCCCGATTGGGTTCAGCGTGGACGACTGTGTGCTGTGAGGGTCTCAGAGTGACTGGGGCCTTCACGGAGACCTGGCTGCTGCCAGAAGCACCCAGGCAGCCTGACAGGACATAACGTCATTGTCACCGTAACACGGATATCCGCTCCCGATCACAACTGTATGTCACCAATTTAGTGCTCGATTAAACACACGTGCCACCTCCTCTGCTGAGGCTGGGCCGTGGTCCCTAGAAGTGGGGCCCCTGGAGCGAGTGCCATGTTGCAGAAAAGCACGGCAGAGAGCCGCCCCCTGCCGTGCGGTCACCGAGGCCCGCGGCGTGAAAGGCAGGGGACAGCTCTTTGTCGCGGTTCCCAGTGCCGAGTTACGCAGCAAACCGCACCTGCAGCTGTTGGTGGCAGTTCTGCAAACCTGGGATGCACGAGATGGAAACAGCCTGGTCCAAGCATTGTCGCCAGTGCCCACGAGTGTCCTGGCTCCGGCCGGCGTTCGATGTCATTGCTGGGCGAGAGCACACGGTGTCGGGGACGGTGGGGACTGTGCGGGAATGGCAGCAGGGCTCCTGCAAGGCAGAGCCAGGACGGCACAGGAAGCCCGGCCTCCCTCTATTTTGACTCCCGGCGGGGGACGCCTGCCGGGCTACACTGGCGACTGTCCCAGACTCGTTTTCATCCTGTCCCGATTGGTTCGGAAACCTCCCACGTGGCGAAGCCTAAGCAGTCTCCTTCTGTCGTCTGTGTGGAATCTCTCCTCCTCGGCCACGGGGCAGCGTTGTAAAGTGAGCTCTAAATCGTCTGAACACCTACCTCTTGTTTTTTGGGTTTTCCTAAAAAAAAATCCTATCCTTGACAGTTCAGTTGCTGGAGGGGCCAGCACGGACGGAAACACCTGAGCCTCGGAACCAAACAGACCTAAATTCTGAAAACCCATTTTGACTTTGAGCTTGGCTTTGAAAAATTTGCAAAATCGCTCTAAGCCTCCATTTTCTCGACAGTAAAATAGGGATAGCTTGTGTGAGAAGCGGCTGAGGCCGCCCACACCTGCCCGCACCTGTGAGGCCCCCGGCTCACCTGTGGACCCTCCACTCCCCCAGGCTCTGTTAGTTTTATTATGTTTCACGTGGGATCTTCCCCAGGCCTCCCACAAGAGTCCACGGGGGTCTGCATGGGAGGGTGACCCTGGACCTGCCCCCGAGAGGACGCAGGAGGAAGCTGGCCGGGGGACAGGGGTGTGGCTTCAGGCACGGCCGCCAGGCAAGGCAGCGCTACGCCTGGCTCCCCGAATGAGCTTTAAAGAAGACATTTTTCTGTAGTTGAGAATCATGGTTTCACTAAGCAGTGAACTAATTTTATGCCATTTCCCCTACTAATTACCATCTCATTATTATCAGAGAGGATGGTTTCCTTGAAACCTAGAAAATTTCATTCTAGTCCATTCCAAGGGTGCAGGAGAGAGCGCGGCTTCCATTCCGAGGAAGACGGTGACACCTAGTGACCGCTCACTGCAGGTGCGACCGGCCGCTCACCTGTGCGGCAGGACCAGGTGCCGGGCGGGCAGCACGTTCTTGGGCCTTGCGTGACCTTGGGCTCATTCCACGGTGGCAGGTCAACATCTTGATGAAAATGTGCAGATCGAAGAGGAAAATGAACACCCAGGGTGTCCGAAACACGTTATGTACGTGCTGAAACATCAGCAGGATTTCCAGCAGTCCGGGGCACTTGTCTTAAATGTAATTCAACCGGCAGCCTGGGGAGTGTCATTTTGCAAAAAGGATTCTGTGCTATAAATAGGCTCGTGAATAACGCATGAGCTCCGTGAGGCTCTGCCCTTTGAATCGGAGAACACGTTTTCCCCGTATCGGGGGGAGGAAGCCTTCTCTCCAGCCCCTCTGAAAATCCTTGGCTGGGAACGAGCCCAGCCCCTTCTGGGGTGACCCCACCCTGCACGCGGCACCCCTGCCCTCCTCGCTGTCCGGTCAGCCCACCTTCTTCCTGCTTCACGGATTTCACCTCCCCCGTTCCATAACGACAGGCCTGTTTCCCACAAGGTCCTGGAGATTCCCCCACAGGGAGTAACCGCACACTGAAAAGGAAAGTGAGGTCTCACGAATGGGAAACTGTTAGTGGTTCGTATGAGATCATAAAGGGATGTCCTGTCTACGAACGTCTTGGAATAATACAGCAAGTCTTGAAAGATACATTTTTGGGATAAGACAGTAAACAGAGAGGGTATCGACCTGAACACCGGTCATGTTAGCTCAATTCCCAGCCCCCGGCGCACACCCCCGGGTCCAGGTGCACCTGGCGGGGTTACCTGCGGCCGCTTGTCCTATCCTGCTCCAACAGCACCCGCTCCTGCCCCTAAGCCATTCCCACACGTCCTAGACAGAGCCCAGGGGTCCACTGAAGCAGGGGGGCACATCAGCCAAGTGCTCAGCTGCCCTGACAGTGCACCCCCCGCCAAGGACAGAGAGAGCCCTGGGAGGACGCCCTGGAGTCCAGCCCGCAGGGTTGTCACCCCAGGGCACCGGAGAGAGACGGTGACAGCCGTCAGCCTGCGGGGCTCGAGGACCTGGGGAGTGAAGACAGCAGTGCCTCCCTGCTCAGAGCACTCTGAGCCCGATGAAACAAAGATGCTCTTTTATGTCACAAAAATTATCATTATTTGATGGAGTAAGAATCCCTCCTCGAGGATCACGAACTGTCCCCGGGAGGACTTTCGCCAGGGACTGCGGAGCTGAGGGAGATTGTTTTATCAACATGATTATTAAGGTCCTTCCTAGCAAAGGGCTGGAAATTGTGATAGAGAAAGTATAAACTTTGCTCCGCCTGCAAAGGAAAATTGTTATTGCTAGTGAATATATGAATCGCAAAACGCCGTAACACAAAGATTTTTAATGCATTTCTGTCATATGGAGGGAGTGTAGAAGTTGCTTGAATTTATTTAAATATTGTTGACAGGAAACTGCTGTCTTTAGAAGCCCAGCCATGGATTCAGATTCACACACACACACACACACACACACACACACACATATATGCAAATTAAAATGTTGAGAAAGAGACACTTGTCAACATAACCTTTAGAAAACCAAGAAAATCGTATAACCTGAGAGCATAATCAGGGGAGAAAAGGCAGAGCTAGTGTGCAAGGGAAAATTCAGGAAGACCTCGTTTGACTTCCTCCTGCAGAAGCTGCGTGTCAGGCAGTGTCATTCTGGCAACACTTTAAACAAACACATAGAGGAATAGAGAGTGGGAAATGTTAGGTAGATAGGCTCTCCGGCTCTTCTCGGGACAAGGGCGCCCTGCTTTGGTGCTGTCTCCAGCAATGGCCCCACCTGGGAAGAAGGATGGGGCGGGCTCTCCATCGTGCTGCTGCCCCACCCTTAATCCCATCCCAGCAACCGCTGCACCTGGGGAAGCAGGGAACGCTGTATCAATCCGGGAATTCTCCACCCAGGCATGATGGGATTTAGAAAGTGACCTAGAGTAACCTAAGAGCAATTATTATGTCCTTAGCTTGAATCTGCATTGGGGTTCACCCTGCCCCCCAGGTGGGCTTCCTTGGAGGGAGCTCCTATATGCAGATGGAATTTGGAGGACACCTGTGGATCATTTAACATCCCACATCTCGCGAGAGCCTGTCCTCAGACTGGGCCAATGAAAGGAAGCCACCTGGGCAGGAAGTCGGGAATGAGTGAGCTGGTCTGACTCTCTCCACTCCAGGAGACGCTGAAGAGCTGCTCGTGTGACACTGCCCCCTGCCTGGGGTGGCTCCGTCCTGCCGGCCCTGCTGGTGATTTTTCCAAGGAAGGAGTCAGAGGACTGGGATCATAGTCCGGTCATTCTTCGGCCAAGAGCACACCAGGAACCGAGGGCCAACTCCTGCCCTGGCATCTTGGGTGCCGAAACCCGGGATTCTGACATCTCTGGTGCCGTGCCTCTGATTTCCCTGACAAAACGGACGACGGAATGATAATATTCAAAGGAAAAAATTCTGCAAATACGCAGGTGTTGGCATAGGGTGGAGGGGAGGACAGAAAAAGTAGAAACAGAATATTAGTTTTATTCATGTACAAAGAAGCACATAGAAACGCTGATACATTGTAACAAGATATAAACTGTCATAAACAAAGGGCGGAGCTGCAGCGTTTGGCCTGAAAATTTTGTACCTTCTGTGAGGACGGTAGAGAGAGAACCCCGCGTCCGAGACATCTGAAAACACACCCGCTACTCCACGAGTGCGGAGGCTCAGCGCACCTGAACGCTACGGAGAGGTGAGCGCTCACGACGGGGTGGGCACGGCGGAGTCGGGTGGGGGGTTCTCGCCGCCTGCAGCCCCAGCTGTGGTCGCTCAGTTGAGCGAGGGGAAAACCGTTTGACCGGCCACACAGACCAGGGTTCTGTCTCCATAAACTCCTCTCGTCCTTTCCTATTAGGAAGTTCAGTTTGCAGAGCTTGCCTCACCCACACGATGAGACAAGCACATTTTTCAATCTCGTCTCCAAAGAGTGAGGTTTATTTAAGTTGTTAGCAATGTGTGACTTTGTTTAAAGGAAAATGCCAAAAGCAATTACGGTAGCACCAAGGCTGACCTATTTTAAGGCTGATTTGACTTAGGAATGGTCTATTGTTTTCCAAAACTATTGGTATCTTAGCAGGAAGTTTTGAAATAATAAACAGTCCTGAAGCTACATTCAAAAGCTGACAGAGAAACCATAATTTTGGCCCAAATTTCTAGACGGGGGGTTTACCTCGGCGATGACAGCATCTGTGGGCTGAGCACAAGGGCAAAAATAAACAGGAATCACACAGATTTGCCAAAAGAGAGAATTATTAAGGGAAAAGTTTGCTCTCCAAATAGAAGATGCATGACTGGTTCAACAATTTCAAATCCTTTAACAATAACCGACTCCGAGTGGTAAAAGGTCAAGAGCTTATTCGGTGGGATCCGACTCACGGATGCACTTTTGCCAGGGAAGGCGGCGTCCTCCCTCTGCTCAGGGGAGGCTCTCGCCGTGGGGTTGGGGGCGCGGTGGCAGGGGAGTCCTGGCGTCTCTTCCTGCAACCGCGGCTCTTCCCCCAGGCCCATCAGATTCGGGGGAGGGGTGATGGGCACGCCCGCCCCCAGAAATATACTCCATGTGGAGACACAGTCAGGGGACCCTGACAGCCTCCCACCTCCTCTCTGCGTCTGGTCCTAGGAGAAGCCACGCCCCTTCCCCTCTCTTCTGTGCATTCGACAAGCTTTTCTGAGTCTCCGCAGGTGTCTGCGCAAAGTCCTAGGGCTATGGGGTCGTTCGCCCTTGTATTCACCTCACTGCTGCCCAGTATGTGAAAATATACGTTCAATGAAATGTGTCAGAGCGTCACCAGGTGCAAGGCAGTGGAAGTGACCAGGTTGGCAAAGCTGAGATGTCCCTCCCACACGTGGCCATTGCTCCCCAGCCCTGGGACGCCACAGTGGGGTGCAGACCTGGACCACGGGAGCTCTGAGCCACGCCTCTGCGAACGGACTATTTGCGAAGCCCCCAGGTGTGTTCTTCCCCGGGCATTTCTCCCAGGGTATCGAGGTCCTCGTGCCCCCAAACCCCCAAACACAGAGGCCGCTCCTCCTTCCCTCGCCTCTGGGGGGCTGCACACCTGTGCTTCCTTATCTCAAGTGTATCGTCTCAGCCGACAGCAGATGCTTCAGCAAAACACATGACTAAACACCATTGTCCGTAATGCAATGGCTGATAAAGTCCCAACACGAGAGAATCATGTCACCTTACCCGGATCAGGTGAAGCCAGCCCCACCCTGCTGACGTGACATCCCCCCGTGGATCACACACAGCGCCTCGAACGCCACCCCCAGTGAGGTCAGCCCGGTCCTCTGTGTGACTCACTCACAGTTTTAGCACAGTTTCAAAATCTCAGCAAAGCAATTGGTGGGAAAGAAGGAAGCTGGTTATTTGCTCAAAGAAAAAACAAGCTAATAAAAATAAATCCAGTTATTTGCTAAACGTGGCGTGCGTTTAAGGCTCCAAGTTAAGTCAGACATCTGAGTCGTACAAGTGGGAGCAGCTTCCTCGAGTCAGTGAGATCTTCACGTGCCCATCTCATGGCAATCGCATGTTAGAACGTGCTTTTTCCGTCCTTTGGCCCTTTTTCTTTGAAGGAGTCACGTGAGGTCTCACAGGAGCCCGTGGAAGCTCCCTCCCTGCCACCCCAGCCTGTCCCCCTGTACTCAGAGCCAGCGACTCTCATGCAATAGAGCCAGAGGGAGCCCCAGTATGCCTGGCCCAGCCACTTCTGTTTATAGACGAGAAACCCCAACCCCTGGGCCCGGAAAACTTCTGTTTCCTCTTAATCTCATTGCCTCCGGCCTTATGTTAAGCCATCCTGTCTCTGTTCTCACCCCCAGCTCCTCCCAGGACAGCCCCCCAATAAGGTCTAAGCAGAGAGACCAGCCTGCCAGCTGCACTGAGTGAGCCCTGGCACGACCTTTTCCTGCTCTGGTACCGTTAGGCTCTGTTATCCTCGCTATTGCCAAAGGCTAGAAATTAGTCATCCCCTCTCAGGAAGGGATTTCGGTGGCTTGCCTGATCAGAGCAGAGCACCCAAGGGATCAACGTGGAGCAGACGTAGAACCAGGAGTCCTTCCGGGGCCAACGTTAGTCACTCTGGAGTCACAGTCTAATGAGTGTGGGTGCAGCGGGCTCTTCTTCCTCCAAACACCCACCTTCCCTGCCCTCTCTCCCTCTTTCTCTCTTTCTGCCTCCCATCTAAGTCTCTCGGATGATTCGGACCATCCTTAAATAGGAACTGGCAGTGGTGAGCCGTATAGGTTCCCCCTGCCAAGGTAGCATCTTGATAAGCGCCCCCAACATCTGGGTCTGTGACTGCTCCAGACAGACATCCAAAGAAATATTTTGTTACCTGACGGCATGAGCTGGAATTAATGAGTTTAGTTCCTGGAAGCTACCTTGCAGGGAAAGTTTGTTAATTCATAATTGATTTCACTTCTCAGCATTTGCATTTCATTTGATGTACGGTTATTAATCAAAGACTGATTGAAAGCATTAATGTGATTGAAACCTGAATTAATACATTTTAATAATTTATTGTTTCTATAATTCCAAGACAATAGGATCGGTGGGGTGGACCTCGTGTTCTTAGACCAATGGAATTCAAAATGAAAACCCATGTTGCCTTCACTTCCACATAAATCTCTCAGTGAAAATTTGCTCGTCCAACTACAATAATTTTCCTTGGTGGTGACAAGTAGGTAAATTTTCTAGCTCTATTGATGGAAGCCCTGTTTTCTGAGTCTGCACACCTGTCCTTTGGTGTTACGAATAACAATGCACGCATTCAATGCACTCGTGAGGCTGTAATTCAGTCTTAGATTCTGTCCAAAGGTGTGAACTCTCTCGGTTCACAAGGACAGCAAATCCTCAACTGAATTATGTTTTCAATCTGACCACAGCAGCTGCCCTGTGTATTTCTCCAAATAGGAAGCATTAAGAGTAGACTGTATGTACTCACTATTGCTGCTGTTCCGTAAAACATCTGTCTCGTTTTTCTTTGTAAACAGATGGAAGCTACACAAAATGAAATTAGAATAATAATCCTAGGAGAATCAAGTTCAATTATCATTTTAATGATACACTGAGTGTTGAAAAATCTACATCAGTATGTTGAGGACCATGAACTGAAGTTTGCACATGGACAGGTTTTTAAATTTATTTAGTCAAATGCACTTCAAGTTTTAAATTATCTGATTTGAGCATTTTTACATGTCAGCAGCTATAATAATTTAATTCAGCTAAAATGCATTAAGTTTGTGTAAAGCTTGTGTAAGACACTACCATGCAAAAAATGGAAAATTAAATTTCAAGCTCTTTCACAATGAGCAGACAGGTTTAGTTTCTTAAATAAATACATTTGAGACCTTGTCCATTGTATCTGTTAAAATACTTGCAACAGTTGCTTAAAAACTGATCCACCATTCAATCGCTCAGCGTATGGTGAGTTTTTTTGGTGACATGATGCCAAATCACAATTATATTACTAGTGCCTTTTCTTGAATGACTTAAATAGATTGGTTATACCTTTTGACCCGGATGGTGACTGTAGTTAATAATACTATATTGTGTACTTGAAATTTGATAAGAGAGTAAATCTTAAATGCTCTCAGGACAAAAAAAAGCTAACTATGTGAGGTGGTGGATATGTCAATTAGCTTTAATGTGGTAATCATTTCATAATGTATATGCATACCAAAACATCACGTTGTACACCTTAAATATATACACTTTTTATTGCCATATATATCTCAGTAAAGCTGGGGAAATAGATAAATAGATAGCTGATAGGATGGATGGGTGGGTGGAGGGATGGATAGTGGGTGGAGGGAAAGACAGATGGATGGATGGACAGACAGACAGTAGTCATTTGCCTTAGGTAGACACAAAACTATACCAGATTATTATCCATGAGACAGTCACAATCACACAAGTCTGAACTGCAAACCCACATGGGCACAGAGAACTTGGAGATGTACAAAACAAAGTCAAAAACATAATGAATGGCTTTTAACACAAGCCATTCCGAGGCATAAAGGCACCAGAGAGCAAATACCTTCTCACTGACAGGAGGACTCTGTCATTAAGCTATAGCTAGCTATCGCAGCTGCAGTCAAAATTCCTGGTAAAAATTCAAATGCTTCATGATCTTTTTTCAAATTATCATCTATATTAACACACACACACACACATACACACACACACCTCTGGTAAAACTCTGTAGTTGAAATTACTTTTATCAATCGTCTTCCAAGCCTGTCAGAACCACATTCCTACATAACCTTGTCCTTTTCTCACGATGGCGTGTGCTGTGGCAGGTGTGCCCTCCGTGGCCACTGCTGCTGGCACGAGGCTGCCCCGCCCGCTCGCACAAGGTGGGCGTTGCAGCAGCAACTTTCTGTAGCAGGGATCCCCTAACTGCAGGGATCGTATCAACAAAATGCTTAAATCTCTGTTGTCCGAGGAACCCCGGGACTGCAACGGCACTGTCTTTTTAATCCTATCACTTCTTCTGGTAAAATGATATTTTTGATT
>NW_012155729.1:2050283-2051872 GCF_000956105.1 Propithecus coquereli | reverse complement strand
GTCTCAAAAAAAAGAAAAAGAAATAGCTTGTTCTTGGCCTGAAAACCTAAATAAATGTTCCTTTGTCTTTAAATATACGTACCTGCGGCTCATACCTTGTTTGTTTTCCTTAGTGTCTGGCATATTGTTGCATCTCAGAGATCACGCTTTGTTTTTATTTCTGTATCAGTTTGATTCGCGTCTACTTCTCTGGCTGCCGTCCGCTTCTCGGTCTGGACGTCATTTGTTCTCGCGCTGCGCTGGGGTCCGTCCTGCGTCTTCACCCTCGTTTCTCCTCGCTGCTGGCTCCGACGCTGCCTTCGTTTCTGAAACGATATCAGTTTTCTCTCCCACTTCCTTGCTGAGCGGTGCCACGTGGTTCCGTCTCCCTGTCTTACTTGAACGTTCCTGGCTGGAGCTCCTGGCTCTGCAGGAGCCTTTGGGAAGGTGATTCTGCTGAGCTCAGTGCAGTGCGCGGTCCCGTCTCTGCTTGCGTGCGGGCTTCCTCTTCCGCCGCCTTCCCTCTTCCTCTCCTCCCGTATTCTCATATCTAATGGAGCCTGGGCTCTTTCCGTTCTAGCTAAATTCTTTCAATAAGTAGAGTCTTTTCTGGGTTAGCTATTTACATGAGGTACAAAAGCGAGAGAGGCCAGGTCGGAGATTTCTCAGCTCATGGCAAAGCTCCTGTGACTCAGGACTGTGTGCATGTGTGTGCCTGTATGTGTGAGTGTGTATAGATGCATGTGCATGTGTGTGCCCGTATGTGTGAGTGTGTATAGATGCATGTGCATGTGTGTGCTTGTATGTGTGTATCGATTTGTGTACATATGTGTGTGCTTGTATATATGTCAGTGTGTATAGATGTATGTGCATGTGTGCCTGTGTGTGCATGTATAGATGTATGTGCTTACGTATGTGTGTATCAATTTGTGTGCATGTGTGTGTGCTTGTATATGTCAGTGTGTATAGATGTATGTGCATGTGTGTGCCTCTATGTGTGAGTATGTATAGATGCATGTGCATGTGTGTGTATCGATGTGTGTGCATGTGTGCGTGCTTGTATATGTCAGTATGTATAGATGTATGTGCATGTGTGTGCTTGTATGTGTGTATATCGATTTGTGTGCATGTGTGTGTGCTTGTATATGCCAGTGTACAGATGTATGTGCATGTATGTGCTTGTGCATGTGTGTATCGATTTGTGTGCATGTGTGTGTGTGCTTGTATATGTCAGTGTGTATAGATGTATGTGCATGTGTGTGTGCCTGTGTCAGTGTGCATGTATATGTGAGTGTATAAATGTGTGTGCATGCATGTGTATGTGGATATGTGAGTGTGCATGTATAGGTGTGTATGCATGCATGTGCATGCATATGTGAGTGTTCATGTATAGATGCGTGCATGTATATGTGAGCGAGTGTATAAATGTGTGTGCGTGCATGTGTGTGCATGTATCTGAGTGCATGTATAGGTGTGTATTCGTGTATGTGCATGCATATGTGAGTGTTCATGTATAGATGCGTGCATGTATATGTAAGTGTATAAATGTGTGTGCGTGCATGTGTGCGTGGATATGTGAGTGTGCATGCACAGGTGTGTGTGCTTGTCTG
>NW_012155729.1:2035419-2050218 GCF_000956105.1 Propithecus coquereli | reverse complement strand
ATGCACAGGTGTGTGTGCTTGTCTGTGTGAGTGAATGGATGTGTGTGCATGCATTTGTGTGCGTGGATATGTGAGTGCATGTATAGATGCGTGCATGTATATGTAAGTGTATAAATGTGTGTGCGTGCATGTGTGTGCGTGGATATGTGAGTGTGCATGCACAGGTGTGTGTGCTTGTCTGTGTGAGTGAATGGATGTGTGCATGCCTGTGTGTGTGTGGATATGAGTGTGCATGTATAGATGCGTGCATGTATATGTGAGTGTATAAATGTGTGTGCATGCATGTGTGTGCATGGATATGTGAGTGTGTATGTACAGGTGTGTGTGCTTGTCTGTGTGAGTGAATGGATGTATGCACATGCCTGCGTGTGTAGGGGGCAAGACCCTCAGGCCCCTAAAGGCTCACTGAAAAATCACTGACGTGAGGCAGATTGACTAGCAGGAGAAAAGGTATAAGATGTGTTTAACCACGGATGCACGGGAGCCTTCAGAATGAAGACCCGAGACCCAGGGGAGCTTGTTCATTTTCACTCTCAGGTTCGACACAGTATGGACAGCAGTACAGAAATACATGGGTGTGACCTGATGCTGGTAGACCCCGTGAGCAAGCCCAGCACGGCTGCCTGTCTGCTCAGCTCTGGGGGTCGTGTGACCTCCAGTCACGATGCACTCGGCATAGCGCCTGGCATATGGCAAATGCCCCAAACGTGCAGGTTTGTTTTCTTTTGTGCAATAATATCTCCTGCTCCTCGCAGTGCCCGGGGAACATTCCACAGCTTCCTCGCGTCAGCCCCACTGTCCCCAGCAAGGCCTGTCGTTTCTGGCCGCGGTTGCAGCATTCCTTGAGGAACTTGGCGAGCGGCTGGCTGTGCCCGAGAGCTGCCTGGAGACGGCCCCTCTCTCAGGGTCTCCCGGCCCCGTCGGATCCTCCCCGCGTCCTGCACCCTTTCACGTACACCGTGTAGCCCACGACTGAGCCGCAAGCTCCGTGCAAGGCTGGGTTTGCTCTCCGGATTTTGTCCTCATTCTCTAGGGACAACTTTAGAAAAGAGAAGAAAATAGAGATGTCTTTACCCTGCTGTCTTAAAAGGAAGACAAGATGTAGGGTGGTGTGACCGGGCTGAGGGCAGGAGGGAGCGGCAGCTGGGGTTTAATGGGATGGAGTTTCAGTTCAGGAAGGCGAAAAAGTTCTGGAGATGGGTGGGGGTGACGCTTGCACGACAACATGAATGTGCCTAGCGCCACGCTCTGCACTTAAAGATGGTAAATTTTGTGTTATGTGTATTTTACAATTAAAATTAAGTATAAATAGATTGATAAAAAGATAGGTAGATGATAAATAGACAAATACACGGTTGACTGATGGATAGGCATCTCCGGCCCTCAAGGACATGTGACGCCTGCAGAGCTCACTTCCCTGGGGTCGGTTCTTCCTGCTGAGCTGTCTCGGTGGTTCCGAGACGCTGCCTCCCCTTTGGGAACCTCAACATTTCTGTCACTAAAACAGAGGACGGGACTGACAGTCTCCAGGTTTTGTGACATCCTAGGGCTTTATGACCCTTACAACGGCCATAGATACAACACAGGTGTGACGGCGACACCCAGGGTTTGTCACGCATGGCTCCCCTGCACGCACGGGAAGCTCTGTGCGCACAGATGCGACCCCGAGTGAGGAGAGAGGAGTTGGGGAAATGCATGTGGGTACCACCCCACAGCCCCGCCTGCCGGGCCATCCCCAGCCTTAATCCCCGGGAGCGACACTATCTCAGCAGAAGTCAGAGCAACTTAATTTCCAAAAGCACCTGCTCTTGGCTCTGCTCTGGAGACAGAGAATGACAAGGTACCAGGAGCCCATAAACATGCCAAGGGGAGCCAGCCGGGCCCGGCTCTATGATGCTGGAACCACAGCCGGGAGCAGGATGAAGGATGAGTCTGGGAGGTGGTTTTAAAATGACCAAACTCCTACCAATTTACATCCTTTTTGGCCTAAGCTCTTGGCTCTGACAGGAGGTTTTATTTCTGTTTCACAAAGCCCTCCCCCAAAGCCTTTTCTCTCTGATCACAGATAGATTTTTATTAGCCTTTTGGAGAAGAAAGAGGAGGAAAGGAGGGAGGTCAGGGTCCCATTTCGGTTTGGCTCAGCTTCAGATGGTCGTTACTCATGAAATTTAAAATAAATAGTTCATCATCTGGAAAGTGAAGAAAACAAAAAAAGAAACGGCACAGGCTCGGTGTCCCTTGGCTGCCGACGGGAGTCCCATGTGTGTGCTCGGCACCTGCAGAGCTGGGCCCTCGGGAGCTCGGAGGTTCCTCAGGAGGGAGAGCCCGGCCCCCCCGGGTGTGAGACGCCCCCACGCCCATCCAGAGCCTCTGCTCCATGCGTGGAGGGACGGACGGTGGCCTGGGTCTGCGTCCCCTCTGCGGGCAGCAAGCGGAGCAAACTTGTCCCACGGTGTCCTGAGATCTCCTGGCCTCGGTTTACTCAGACGTAAAATGGGAATCACCCATCATCCATAGCTACTTTCTGAGATGTGTTGGTGTTCTGCGAGGGTTAAATGCAATCGCACATGAGAGAACCCGGAGAAATCATGAATCCCGCTCTCTTCAAGGTCCCCAACGGGCTATCGGTGCATCAGGTTAAAGCATTTTTGTCACCTACTGGAATTCCTGTCCCAAGCTCCTCCACGCAGCTGTCGAGACTTGGAATCCAGCCCCAGCTTACCTGTCCGGCCCTCCTCCCCCGCATCTACCTCCCAGAAGATTCTGGGCTCAGCTTTGGAGACCCGGCCCCTCCTCCCTCTGAGTTCCGAGTGTCCTTCTGCCACGTCATTTTCTGGTGCTGCCTGACAAACCGCCGCACACCTGGGGCCTAAACTGTGCCGGGGGTCAGCGCCAAGTCCGGGGCTTGGGGGGGCTCACCTTGGTTCTCTGCTGGGGGTCACGCGGCCGAAATCGCGGCGTCAGCCACGCTGCACTTGGGGAAGATCCACCCTGAAGCTCTCCGACGTTGCGGGCTGCAATGTCGAGTCCCATGTGTCAGCTCGGCTGGGCCACGGGTGCCCGAACAGCGAGTCGCACGTGCTTCTGGGTGTTTCTGCGGGGGTGCCGTGCGAGGTGGACTTTGAGTAAAGCAGACCGGGCAGTCGGAGGCTTCAGGAGAACAAAGAGACCCAGGCTGCACGCTCGGGTGCAGAAGGCAGGAAATCGTCGTTCTCTGCTCAATTAAATTCTGTCAAATTGATTTGTCTGTTGTTTTTCTTTCAGCACAAAAGCGACAGTCCCCAGACCCAGTGTCTCCAGCAGCACCGTGGTTTGCGCTGGGACCGAGGGTTGATGTGGCCACCCCGATCCTGAGCCTCCACCCGGGTCAGAGGAGCCCTCGGGAGGCCGGCAGGGCTGGGATGTGCTTCGAATGCTCACACGCCCGCCGCGGCCGGGTCTCCGGGGACAAACCTCAGCCCTGTTCTCGGGTTCCCAGTGTGGGGCTGGCCTGAGAGCTGTCGCAGCTGGTTGGGGAACCTCTTGCCAATTGCTTGGTGTGTAGACCAGGGTATGTGGGTGGGTTCTGGTTTCAGATGGCCTCTCAGCTGATGTTCCATAGAACATGGGGAAGGAAACAGCATGAAAGAGAAGTTCGAAGAGAGGAACACTCCCCGAGTGTTTGAGATGATCTGCCTTTGCAGGCTACTGCAGCGCTAGGAACATGGATAATTCCGGTATTTTATTTTAGTCAACATTAATTGGCTATTTCTTCCAGACAGAGGAAGGTTTTAATTTTTTATTTTGGCGTAAGTAGATCTTATACTGTGTCTGGCGTTTAGTAGGTGCTCTGTAAGGATTTTTAAATGAGCTTTCAGCACTGTAAGTTAATAGGAAAATTTGAGATACCAGTGCAATGATAACTAGGCACCTTCGTGAAAAAGTGGTGAAAACTCAAGTGTCCAATAAACAAAACCCTAACGAGACTACACTAGCAACACTCGGGAAGCACTATTTGGTGAGGATAAAGTACTCCATGGACAACATGCCTGGGAATAAACATGCTTAATGTTTTTAAAGCAAAAATTGTTTGCATACGTGAAACCATTAGAAATTTAAAATGAGTTGAGGAAGAGGAAAATAGATTAGAGGGGAAAAACCTGCTCCTGAATTCATAGACCATATACAACTACTAAAATGAAACCGTGTGTATCAGCCTGAAAGTTTACTTCACAAATGGAAATGTCTCCTGAAAGTACGCTGGACTTTCAGGTATGGTAGGTAGACACCTGACCAGGTGTGCTAGACACCTGACCAGGTATGCTGGACACCTGAACAGGTATGGTGGACATCTGACCAGATGTGCTGGACACCTGACTGGTTATGTTTTACCCTGATGAACAGGAAGTCATTCCCTGGAGTCACTATTCCTGCTCAGGGATGATTCCCTGGCAAAGCATTTAAATTGTATTTCCAAGTTGACAAGATACATTCCATGTGACTTCAGAAAAATCTGAAATGATAATAATGGCTATCACTTACTAAGCATTCACTGTGTGCCTTGCTCTGAGCTAAATGTTTAACACACATTCTCTCACTTCATGCTCACAATCCTCGTATGAGATAATCTTTTACAAATGAGGAAACAGACTGAATATGGTAAAACAGCTGCTCAAAATTCCATGACTAATCATCAGGTGATCTGAGCAGAGGTCTGTCCCGCTCCGGCTCTCAGTGGTGTCACCTCCTGTCCCAGCAAAAGTACGGCTGTGACTTTATATCTGTGTAATGAGGCCAAAATAAGAATGTCATGAAACACACAGCAGAAGCAGTTTGGGGGCTGGCGGAAGCAGTTCTACAGAAACTTGGGGCTAAGACACAATACTCGTTGGTGGCGTCATGACACAAATAGTTAACTGTTTGCAAATTTTTCACTTGATTGAAAAAGCAGTATTCTCAATTTTAATCTCACACGCCCCACTAATATCTCTGTAGATCGATATGTATCATCTCAGTGGCACAGTCCAAACGGTGTTTTAATAAAATGCAAATATTGAACTTATTTGTGGGGCTGGGGTTGTTTATTCCTCTTCAAGAACAAAATTTAGGATATTTTTCTCTCTTTAGTGCTTAAGGCAAGCTTGAAATACAAGTTAATGGGACCCAGAGTATCTCTATTTTATGTTATTAAAGGTAATCTTCTTTAATTAACATAATCAGAGGAAAATAATATACTTTGGAGGCCAAAAAAAAGTGGCATAATCTTAGATCCAAGATTTCTCCTGTTGATTGTGTTTGATTATCTTTTAAAAACATGCATCCTAAGAGTTTCTAGAATGCAGTAATTTCATTTCTGACTTTATTTACTTTATATACTACTAATTCTGACTTTTAAATTACAAGACAATTGTGTCTTTTTATAATGTTGATAATCTAGAAGGGGAAAATTGTATATTTTCTTAATTTTTTATGAATAAAATTATTTCTAGAACTGTAATTACTGTTTTTGCGCAGCTTTTCGAGAGCATAGCCTGCCACTCAATGGCCCCCCAGCCTCTGGTGCCTTCTTGGCCCCACCTAGGGGGGGATGAAAGGAAAGTCCCAGGCCCCAAGCTTGTGGGGCACACGTATGTGTGCTTTGAAGAGCAGAAGGCTGATTTAGTCAGGACTTGGCATGTAACATGGGGAAGACCTGTTGAACGAGGCCTTTCTATAGGTGGCACAAAGAAGACCCTTGGGAAAGTAAATGACACACAGAGCTCTGCGCACAGCCCAGCCTGGGTGCACCCGGCGGAGGCTAGTGTTGCTCTGTGTTTTCCACCTGTGCTGAGCCGTGCAGTGCGCAGGTTGGAGTCTCAGGACGGGCATCGGTCATCTGCAAGAGAGCAGAACCTGGAAGAAATAAGACAGAAGAAGGGAGAGGATTTGTGGGCTTGGCTGGGGCAGCCCGAGGATGGGGGGCTGGAGCTTGACCATCAGGACAGCTGCCCGGAAGACACACCAACCGGTCCACGCGTTCGCCGAGGCTGCCCCACGCCCAGCAGCCGTTTGTCTCGTCTTGAGCTGGAGGAGTTCCAGCCGCGATAACAAAACCCACAGGCCGGATGGCTTGAACCACAGAGCTTGCCCTTCTCGGTTCTGGAGGCTGGAGTCCAAGTCCAAGTGTCGTCAGGGTTGGTTTCCGGTGAAGGTTGTCTTGTGGGCTTGCAGATGACCAGCTTCTCGCTGTGTGCTCACACGGCAGAGAGACAGAGACAGAGAGATCTCCTTCTCTTATAAAGATACCAGTCCCCTGTGGAATCGGGGCTCCACTCTTACAACCTCAGCTTAATTACCTCATTACAGGCCCTATCTCTAAATACGGTCACACTGGGGTTAGGGCTTCAACTTGTGCACTGGGCAGGGACACAGTTCAGTTCATGCTGGGAGCAAAGGGGACATGGCCACCCGTGCACGAAAGTCATCGTTCTCCAGCTCTCCCCCAGCTCCCCAATCTTTCGATAAATCTAGGACCCCTCCCTTCCAAGAAGACACTTAAAGTGTCATGGAAAATTTCTCCATGCTACAATTATCTTTACTAAACGATAGCTCCCTTCTCGGTGGGAAACGCCCTAACTAGCCACGGGGCGCAGAGAGCAGCTGGAGCGGAGCCCGTCCCCCCCGTCTGGAGCCGGCTGCCCGGAGTGGGGACACTACCTGCCCCACTTCTGTGCTTGTCTCGGAATCCCAGGGGGCAGAGGGGCAAAGTCAACCCCAGCAGGGCCCGGGAGGGGGACTGCCCATGTGTTCGTCACACACGCACACTGCTTGTGCCTCATTTTATTAATTAAATAAGGTGAAAGTGGGAAACTTAGTCTAAAGGTAAATCATGAGTGAGGAAGTCAGGCGATCATGGAATATTGACGCGCCCTCATGACGGCCGAAGGCTGGGAGCTCTTACGACCACCCTTGTGTGTAGAGGAGGAAACCGAGTCATGGGGGTGCCGTGACTCGCCCGGGTCCTGCAGCTCCGAGGGGCGGAGCTGGGCTCAAACCCGGGACCGGCTCCACAGCCCTCACGAGTGTTCCCCGGTGAATGCTGGCCTCCGTGCTGCCTCGCTGATGAAGCTCAGATCTGGAAACCCAGGGCCGCCTCTGGAAGAGGGAAGTGAGGCAGGTGCGGCGCTTCTTCTGGACAAGAGACCCTGCACTCGACGTCCCAACCGCTGAAGAGGAATTGCTCCCCAGCCAGGCCGCAGGTCCTCCAAGGCCGGTGCAGGCAGAGGCTGGAGGCTGAGCCGGGGCAGGGCGCTGGGTCTCTCTTGCATGGACAGAGCCTGCCGTGGAGGGACTCAGACCAGCACTCGGTGTCTGCTGGCTCCTGGGTCCCCATGTCCTGCTCAGGACACAAACGTTCAAGTTCCCACTCTCTCCCCAGCAAGGGTCTGTGTGTTCAGAGGGACCCCGTCCCCACCCACTGGACCCTCCTGGACCCGCAGTAACAGGACAAAGCTACAAACCACAGTGGGGACAAACAGAGCAAGAGCAAAAGTGGAGAATTAAATTTCATCCTTCCCTTTGTTTCCCCAGACAGGACCTCTGAAGTTCTCAAATATCATGGATTCCCTTGCATTTTAAGTTTATTTTTAAATTGGGTTAAATTGGACTACAGTTATTTGGAAGAGATTTGCCTTTTTTTTTTTTCAATTCATTTTCTAATAGAGTGTCATCTATCAATCGTAAGCAATGTGCCTGTAGGTAGAAACAAGACGCCTGTTACTGGGAAATTGGAACACAGATGGTGGCATTCAGGTGCCAACCAGGGACAGATTCCTCCACACGTGAAGGACACGTTTTCAGCCTCTTCGCTCCCGTTTCTCCTGGGGAGTCTCCACTGCTTTTCAGGGAGCGTTAGGTGGTTACAGCGGAGCAAGGAAACATTCACAAATAAACCTCTGTCAAACAGCACCCCTCTGGTCGGACACGAGATGTCACAGAGTTTACTCCTATGATGCTGACGGAGACCATGTCCCAAATGTCCGCCAAGAAATGATCGTCTGCACAAGTTGCTGTCTCTGTTGCATTCTCCAGGACACACCTGGGACCTCAAACACACAAAGTGAGGGAAGGTTACCAGCGGGGTGGCATTCCTAGAAACAAAGTTGCTAATGGAAAACAACCCAAACTCTAAAACAATTTAATGGGGTTTATTCTGAGACAAATATGTGTGATCATGACCCAGAGAGCCACGCCCAAGAAACCTTGAGCGAGTGGTCTCGCTGTGGCTGGGTTACAGTTTGGTTTTATACATTTCAGGGAGACGGGAATTACGTGTAAACTCATTCATAAATACATGGAAGGCATATATCTGTTTGGTCCTAAGAGGCTGGTCATTTTGAAGCAGGAGATTACAGGTTAAATATTCTTTGATTTGTCATTGGTTAAAGAAATGAAGTTTTGTCTAAAGGCTTGGAATGTTTTAAGTTAAGATAAGGAATTCTGTTAATCAGCAACAAACCACCATATATTCAAACCCAAGTGATCTGTTAAATAAATTGTTGACCTGCAGGTGTGGTTGAAGCTTTGTCTTGCATGGCCTCAGGCCTGGTAATGAGTTAGGAAGGGCGTCTCCAAGAAGGAAGGGGGCGTGAAGAGTCATCTGACCTCCCTTCTCATGGCCAGCAACTCAGCGTTGGGGTATTGCTGGGGTCCCCTTGGCCAAGAGGGGGTCTATTCAGTCATCCTGTGGGCTTAAGATTTTGTTTTAGTTCACAAAGCGGTTTGTCCAAAATGGTAGCTGGCACATAGTCAAGTCAGAATGTAAACAAATGCTATTTGCCTTTGTTTCTTCAGGAGTTTGGGTTGCAAATAAAAGACGCCAGCTTAAAGCTCTAGACTGGGAAGAGCCCAGAGCAGAGAGGGCTCCAGGTGAGGGTGGGTGGAGGGGACGCCTCGCTGTCCCAGCTCCGACCCTGCCTTGCTCTCCGTGGCTTCATTTCAGAGGGGCCGAGTCTGTCCTCTCAGAAACCCAAGTGAAGAATGAAAATATCTTTCCCAAGAGTCCCCAGAAAGTTCTAGAAATGAGTTTTTGCTGACTTGGCTTGAGCCATTTGTTTATTCCTTAGACATTGCCACAGCCGGAGGGATAAAAGGCTCTGATGGGCCAGGTCCAACTACTTAGATCCCAGGAATGAGATCACATGTCCCGGGAGGGAGTGGGCGGGCTCTCACCCGGCAGGCAACGAATGCCGAGAAAGCACAGCCAGCACCCGGGCACTGCAGACCCCAGCCCGGCACTGCTCCGCCGTGACACGCGCAACACGGCTCTGAGCGGTGATTCACACGCGGGAGGATGGAGCCACGGGGCGCACAAGTCCCTGCCCGCTGTGAAACTCGCCACTGCTTTTCATTTACTTGCAGAGACAATCGCTTAGTTCCACTTCTCCCGTTCGAAATGCCAACCTAGCGGTACGGAGTGGTCATAAGTTTGAATAACTGTCACGAAAGCAATTTGAGTAAAGATAAATAAACCATGTGAAGGACGTATTTACTCAAATGGAGAATCCGTGCCGAGGAAATTGCACAATTTAAAAGAAAAGGCAGCCATCTAGTGGCTCTGTCCTGTTATATCGCTGCTAAAAACCAAATTAAAGGACTTGGGAATACAGCTCTGTTTAAGGGAGAATTATTTTATCAGCGAGAGGAGATGAAATGACTAAGCAATTGCATTATTTCCTCCCTAAAATACAACAAAAATGTATTACTAGGAAATAAAATAGATATCAAATAGGAGCCTCACATTTTTAGTCTTGGATTTAAAGAAATAACATTTCTGTTAAAGTGTAACAAAAATTTCTAAGCTTTCTAAATTCAATTTCTATGCTTAATTTTCTCGATTTCTCTATTTCTAAACTCTCAGTTTCAGAGCTTTAACTTCTTCTCAGCTCTCAGTTCTTGAACCCACCTCCTGTAGACCAGCAAGAAGCTGTTCATGGACCATGTTGATGAACACAGGTCTGGGGAGCCCTTAGCCGTGACACAAGCGTGACCACACCGGTGGGAGATTTCCTGCTGGCCTCCGGTGTGCTCACTTCCATGAAGGTTGCCCATTGATACCTTTGTGTTTTATAGCATTAGAGACCAGGTCAAGTGAATGAAAATAAATCCGAATGTTGAAACCTAATTTCATTTCACATAGTGATTGCTCATGAACAAGCAATTGAATGCTAACCAGGTTTTTCAATTAAGTAAATTTATCTATAAATCCACTGCCTATTGACTTGCAAGCTAGATCTTTCCAAGGCAATGAATGAACTCTGTGGGAACTCCTTGGGAGGGTCACGAGGCAATTAATCAGATCACCAGTTAGTTGATCACCAAATCGATTACAGTGACAACCAGGACAGCCCAGCTAGGTTCATTGATGACATATCTTATTTTCTCTGAGTATTAGGTTCAATATTCCTATTGTTCATGAAAAATCACAAAATCACGATAATTTATTTCTCTGGGTTACTCGAAACTGTCTCTAACCATTAATCTCAAGTTTAAGTATTTCTAAAAGAAACGTTTTATTTTTTAGTTCTGTGAAGAAACAACAGATTATAAACCGTTGTGCACTGTTCTTACATATTGTAAAATGACATTTCTTTACTAAGGAGTAAATCTTTTAAAAAATGTGTTAGGAGTAAGTTAGAAGATTGTTAAAATGACTATTATTGTTATAAAGGTAATTGGTAATACCAGCTTTCGAGTTTTGAAACTACCATTTATTCAGTTCCTATTATGTAAAAGATACTACACTAAATACTTTATATAGTCTATGAGATAGGGCATATTATCTCTATTTTACAAAAAAACTAAAATTTAAAGAATTTAGGTAAAGTCCCAAAGGTCAAATAGTCCCAAAGTAGAGAAGCTGAGATCCAAACCCAAATCTTTCTGACTACAAAACTTTATTTAATATAACTCCTTCCTCTCAATTTAAAGAATAATCCTGAGCAATTTGGTAAAAATTATATCTTATGCACATTGTAAAATAGAGGAAGAAGTCTTATGGGAATAAAGGCCAAATGAAGGACTTCAGGCGTGAAGACACGGAGCATCTGCTACCTGCTTTTCTGTCTTGAAGCATGCAAGAGAGGGGAGGGGAGGAAGGAGGAGGAGGAGGAGCAGAGGGAAAAGAAGAAAAAGAAAAAGACAAACAGATTGACATTGCGAAGGGGAACGTTATTCTTTCATCTGCAAAGCAAAGAGTGTAGAGCTGGGGACCGATTCACGCTGACATTTTCAGGGATTGGCAAGAACAGTCAGCAACAGCCAACACTAAATGCCTTCTACACACTGGAAATGGTGCTAGGAATGACAACACTGTTTGGGGCTCAGAAAACAACACCCCAAAATATGGCACTTTGCCCTGCTGAACTAAAGAAGCAGCCTCAAGGGTCTCTGACCTTCCTCATCCCCTGGCACCCCCAACCCTGCATCTCTCAGCCCTCCGTCTCTGCCAAAGCACAGATGAGGCTGATCCCTGGCCGTTCCCTCATCTGCCTTCAGCCTGGACGCACCAGGGAGAGCACAGCTGCCTGCCATCCCCTCCCCGAATCTCCTTATCTATGGAAGAAAAGAAGATGGAGAAGTACAGTCACACCTGGATGGACTTTTTCACAAGTTAGCATCTGTCTCTCGGGCTCGGTGAATTTTCAAAGAGAATCATTCACAAGATAATCTCTGCCTCCTGGGCCAACTCATCTCTCCCAAAACCATTTGCTCCCACACCCGTCTCTCCTTCCCCTGTGAAGACAGGCATGGACCATTGACAAGATTGGCCTCTGGTCATATCGGCACATGCAGTTCTGCCCCGTGGTTACCGTAAGAGGTATTGAAGGGGTTTTCCTGTGTTTTTCTTAGAATCTGCTAAAACGAGGGCAGGGACAGGGTGAGCAGAGGTTAGTCACTGTACCAGAGTGCATGTCCCATGTCAGGGGGCTGAGAGGGCTCTTGGCAGGACTCTGAAGACCTCACACTCCCCCTTCCACTTGGGGTATCTATGGAGCCCCCCCCAGCAAGCCAGGCCCTTCCCCGTCACTGGGCTTGGCTGGAGCCCCCAGGCAGAGAGGGAAGGCTGCAAACTCGAGTCATGACCTGGAGTAAGGCGCGTTGGGACGTACTATTGCAGAAAGCACAGCCTCTCTGTGGGTTGGGGCCAAGGAATGGGGTGGGCTGAGGACAGTGGCTGGAACATAAAACCGCTCCATGATTGGACTTCCCAGAGCTCAGGCCTTCCCCACTTTGTATCTCTAAACTCAGCTCTCCCTAAGACCCTCACCTCGCACACAGGACCCCCTGCCTTTTCCCACTTTAAACCTCCTGAGCGGGGATAGTAAGACCAAGTTCTTGCCCACCAGGACCCTTTCTTTGGCACAAATTTGTTTGGCTTCTAACCCAAAGGAGCCTCACTGTTGCCCCAAGAAAGATGTTTCAACATTACCCACAGAGCTGTAATTTTAATGATTAGAATGTTGGGAGGTGTGTTAAAATGTGTCTACTTTCGTGATGTATGTTGCCTGAACCAGAAAGGTATCAATTGAGAAGTCACAAAACCAGTCCCCCTGCCCCCACCCCAGTGAGCTTTCTGTCTTATAAATACGCCATTGCCCCTGGCTGGCTTCCACTGGAAAGGCATTTCACTAATGAATATTTATCTCCCTGCCACAGACAATAATGCATGAAAACAGTGCACGAATGCGATCGTGGGCATTCTTTTCCTCCCCCTTCCTCTCATACACACCCATTTGTTCTTTCTATAACTGACAGGTATTTGTTTCAAAGCTCCAAAAAATGATGTCTGAAAATTAAATTATAATATTCATTTCCTTCTTTCTATTTCTGGCATATCAAAATTCCTGCTTCACACAGATAAGCTAGACTACTGTAAAAGGTTTTGCTGAAAATACCAACAATCTGCAATAAAGCCTTCACATTTAATCCAAGCAATAATGGTTTTGACCATCGAATGAAACTGAAGAAATAAACTGAGGGGAAAACCTTAAAAAAAGTAATGAATTGATATCAATATATTACCTCTTCTTAGGAATATAAATTGGACAATTTTATTCTAAAACATCCACAAAAGATTAGTAAGACATTAATTGTGTTTTATACACAGTCAAGTATTTTATACTTAAAGGTTCTTCTATTTCATAAAAGAAGATTTTTAACATTGTGGTAGGTAGAATAACACCCCCAGATACGTCTATGTTCTAACCCTAGAACCTGTGACTATGTTATGATGAGTGGCATGGAGGAATTAAGGTTGCTAATCAGATAGCCTTAAAATAAGGAGATTATCCTGGATTTGGGGGTGGGCCCAATGCAATTACAGTGGTCCTTAAATAGAGAAGAGGGAGGCAGAAGCATCAGATCCAGAGACATGGGGTCAGGACGAAGACTTTCCTGGCTGCTGCCAGCTCTGAGGATGGAAGGCGGGGCGTGGTCCAGGGATGGGGCAACATCTAGATGCCGGAAAAGGCAAGGAAATAGATTCTTCCCTAGAGATTCCAGCAGGAAAACAGCCCTGTGGACACCTTGATTTTAGCCCAACGAAACCCAGGTGGGCTTCTGACTTCCAGAACAATAAGATATTAATAACAAATCTGTGTTGTTTTAAGCTACCAAGTTTCCAGTAATTTGTTACAGTTGCAATAGGAACTCATCCACACATGTTATGCTGTTGGAAACTGACCATTTTTGGAAAGGTCTCATCTGTCCTCTTCTCCTGAGCCAGGATTTTGTGATAGGATCTTCGCCCCTGCAGGGCATGTTAGACTGTACAGTAATTTTCCATTTATTTTTCTATAACCTATGCTAGACCCAGGCTTCCATAAATGTAGGGACCATGTGTTTAATCTCTGTCTGAAGTAGTAGTTCCAAAACTTTTATCTGAAACTTAGCAGCAGCAAAATATGTAACCTATACTGGAAGCTTAATAAATATTTACTCAATCAAAGAGTGATTACTATGACTCTATCTGCACTCTTATTTTGAAACCAATGAGCAAAGAAAGTATCCTGAACTGTTCCAACTGTTACAAAATAGCTCGCCGCATAAAGAATGTAATCCCAGGCCATACAACAGAAACAGGGTCAAACAGGGAGCCTAAAACTTAATAGGACTATTTTGTAACCAACCGAGTTAACTGTGGCGCAGTTATACAAGCTTTCACGATGGACGCAGTAGCATTCTGAGTCTCTAACAGTGAAAAGTCTGTTACTTTTTAAGGTTTAAAAAAAACAACAACAAATTTTGTCTTTGTAAATTCCCAGGCTTTACTTTTCCTCTCCACCTGATCATTCCCATTCGGTGGTGGTGGCTTTTACCACATCCTCAGATACTTGCTGAGTCTTTCTCTTTTCATCAATTTTCCTTGGAGCATCATTCACTCTTAACGTGAATTTAAGTAAATGGATATTTGCATTTGAAGCATTTTGCTCAATTTGGAGCACACGATTTTTGGAACACACGTTGACTTCAAATACTTATTTCAGGCGTCAGCAAAGGCGTGATAAGGACGAAACACACGTTACGGTGGGTAGAGGTCCCTTCCCTGTCTAAACTGCATCCCAAACATTGCGTTTTGAGTTGGGGTCCCATCTCACGGTTTATTCTGAGGCCATTCTAACCTTGAGAATGTATTCTATTACAGAAAACAGAAACAGAGTTCAAACTATGTGTTTTAAAAGCACGAGTGAGAAAAGTAAACATTCTAATTTCGAGAAGAGATAGAAGATGGTGTCACCACGGCCCTGGTAGGTAGAGGGGGATTTGAAGCAGCAATTCGAT
>NW_012155729.1:2033224-2035369 GCF_000956105.1 Propithecus coquereli | reverse complement strand
TGTTCCTAACCGCAGTCAAGCTGAGCCATGACAACACAGGAGCGAGGTACCTGCACCTGGCCAGAGAAGACACGAATAACTTGTTCAGGTATGGGCGCATTGCAGGGGCGTGGTCTGGAATGTTTGTGTTAGAACATTTACTGTACATGAAGCACTTTAAAATCATATCTCATTAATGTTATATTTTTATTGACAGAGCATCCTGAAAATGTTAGGAGAAGACTACATAAGTTTATATTTTCATCTAAATATAACACATTGTCATTTTATAGTCTGAATCAGTGATTTCATACATTTCAGTTAGAAAACATTTTGTGGAAAGATTGTGATAAAACGATTATTTCCGATCATCTGAGGTAGTCAGCGTCGAGACACCGTGTTGGCCAGCACTAAGGTTAACCTCTCCCCTTCTGTTTGTCCGTCTTTCTTTGCCGTAGTGTGCAATTCCGCACGACCCCGATGGATAGCACGGGGGTTCCGCACATTCTGGAGCACACGGTGCTCTGTGGCTCTCAGAAGTACCCGTGCAGAGATCCTTTCTTCAAAATGTTGAACAGGTCCTTGTCCACTTTTATGAACGCCTTCACAGGTGAGACGTCCTGGGCTGAAATTACTGTTGGGTTTGCGAGACACACCCGCTGGAGTTCAGTTATTTTCTGAGAAAAAAGAGGGTAGTTGGCAATTAATAAATTGACTGGAATAACTTTTACCAATCTCTAGTCTAGTTAAAAGATATTAGACATTTGATCCTTTAGGAAAATCATATCATAGATTACAAAAAGTGAAGTTTCAGGAAAAGGGTATTTGAGGTTTTTTCTAGAAAGGGCCCAAACAATGTTGGGAATGTTGCTACAGTATTGGGCCTCACGAGCGTGGACGTTGGTGCGTCTTGGGAGAGCACACGGCTGGTGGGGTGAACACAGCCTGCTGCAAGGAGGGAAACCAAAGAGCAGGTCAGACCATGCTCCCCGGGCATGAGCTGGTCTTTCCCGGCGTGCGAAAGCCTCTGGAGGCACCTGGGCCGTACAGGTGTTCACTGAAGAATTAGCACAGATGCCGACCCTGAGTTGGGTCTGGGAAAGTCAGGATTCGGGCGACGGACCAGGAGAGCAGCGAGGTAGGACCCAGAGCGCGGATCGCTGCCGTCTCTCTGTGGCCAGTTGGCACGCACTGTTGCAGGGAAGTGAGGCTCGAAAGTAAATTAATTTCTGGAGGAATCTGTTGTATTTAAAAATTTCTCTTTTCCTTTGTACCCAGCCAGTGATTACACTCTGTATCCGTTTTCCACACAAAATCCCAGGGATTTTCAGAATCTGCTCTCGGTGTACTTGGATGCGGTCTTTTTCCCACGTTTGCGGGAACTGGATTTCTGGTACGTGGTGGTTTAACTACCTGGTTCAGACTTAGTATTGGAATTGCTGTCATCGGATAATGATTGTCATCATTAGGCAGGAAGGATGGCGACTCGAACATGAGAATCCCAGTGACCCCCAGACCCCCCTGATCTTCAAAGGAGTTGTCTTTAATGAGATGAAGGGAGCATTTGTAAGTTTTCTTCCTTTTCCATATTGTGTTAAACTTACCTGTGTAAAATATTGAAATACAGTTGCATTTGTAAGATAGTTGACATTCAGTTATTCCATTAAATATTCCCATCTTTGGTCATGACTTCTTGAGTTAGCTGGGGTCAGCGTGTGAGTAGAAGCTGCAGGGACAGTGGGGCCAGGCTGCTGTTGGTCCCTGAACCTCTGACCAGCAGTTCTCAGACAGTGCCTGGGGACAGCCGGCTTTGGGCGTATGATCTGCAGCAGTTCTGTGAGATAAAAAGTACTTTCGTACTCCTAAGGCATTGTCTTTTTCACCTCCTCGTGCCCAAGTGTGCAGTGGGCTTCCCCAGAGGCCGCAGGGCAGGCTGTGTGTGACGCACAGCACACTAGATGCGGAAGCAGGCGGGAGAACCCGGCCTCCCCTACGGAGCTAGTCGGAGAGGTGTGTGGGAAATGCAAAACAGTGCCACTCTCCTCAGTAATTGCTTGTATCTTGTTATGAAAAGTACTTTTCAAAAAATATTTATGGTGATATGTAATGATAGGTTGAGTTAATAAATGAAATCTATTTTAAAAATGTCTCAGCTTTACTTTAGAA
>NW_012155729.1:2030879-2033174 GCF_000956105.1 Propithecus coquereli | reverse complement strand
GTACACACCACAAAGTACAGAGGTGGAACAGTGGCCCAGCTTGTGAGAGGGCTCTGCAGTACACAGTGGGGGAGAAGATCCACGGGTTCACCATAAACCAGGTACGGGTCCGTCTCCGCGTGCTCTTTCCAGATCCATGTGTGCACACATGTGGCTTCTGCTAGCACATGAGGTCCTTTGCAGCTGAGAACTGGGGTTTTCAGCCTGTGTCCCCAGGCTCTGGCACAGCCCCTGTTTCATGGTAGCTGCTCAGCTGAGCGGAGCTTGCAGATGAAATGATCCCCAGACCCTTCTCTGAACCCCTTGAGGCCTGACATCTTAGCAAGTAACACTCCTAGCAGGGTCATTGTCATCAAACACACTCGTGTTTCTGCAGCGAAACCTGACTGTTACTCTGAGTGTGGTCCACAAAGACTCAGTGCCCCATATCTGTTCAGTCGGATTTTGCCATCAAATTGTTTGCTCTAAACTTACAGAGTCTTTGTTTTCTGAGCGATTTGGGTTTCAGAATTACAGAGAAGAGATCATGGGCCTGTATTTCCTTAGGTTTATGTTAAAATGGATTCATGTGTTTCTTGTTTTATTGCATAAACCTTTCACATTGCACTTTTATTTAATAGAATAACCAAAAACTATGTACTTCAGGTATTTGGCTGTCCATTGGCTTTATGCTGTGCGTGATGCTGTAACACATAGACACACAGCTTATGATCCGGAAGGACTCACATGCAGCTGTGGCTCGAGGCCCGGCGTGATGAGCATCACGGAAATGCCGGGGTGGGGGAGGAGCATGTGGAGGCCGTGGCATTGAGAAAGGAGGCAGTCTGTCCTTCGGCGGTGGGGTTGGTGCCCCGGGGGCTTTCGGGCAAGGTCCAGGCACGGTGAGTCATGAAGGCAGCGTCGGAGCATTCATAAAGTTCCCCCAAGGCCACGCGAATCGGTCAGGGTTTATAATACAAGTTACTGTCAATAGGGCCTTTTTCAGAGTGGTGGATTCTTTTCCTTTATTTTTAAAATTGTATGGAGACTTATTTTGTGATAAACCATGATTCTTGTTTGAGAAATAGTTACTGTGAAAGCTGTTATTAGGCAGACATCTCACTGCATCTACTGATTTTAAATACCTTGATCATCTATTACAAAGCACAGTCAACTTGGAAACGTAAATAATTTAACAGCTGTAAATTATGCAGGCATTAGCAGACCACTTTATGCATGTCATTTTCGTGACAAGGCCACTAGATGGGGCTCACAAGACCCGAGGTCTCAGCTCTGGAGGTACTAGTGTAAGAATAGACGGGTGACTTCCATGGTACCTGGATGAAGGGGTGACGAATGATGTCGCTATCACAGTGACACAGTGTGTAATTGAGGGGAAGAGGACCAGCTGACCTGGGTGGAAGACAAGGCAATTCCCTGAACACCAAGGACTGTGAACCCTTACCTGGAGGTTCACCTAGGGGGAGAGACGGCCCTCGACCCTGGGAGTGAGGATTCGTTCATTTTTAGTGGGACACTGTTACCCTCCTGGCCCTCGCACTGTTCTAGAGCCCCTGGCTCTGATCTTCCCACTGGGGACATGTGGCTCATGACAGCCCCAGCGACCACTGATGGGTCATCCTCAGCGAGAGGGAGCAAGGTTGTTCCCAGGAGCGTCCTTCCCTGCCACAGGCTGGCCCGCTCCGGCACGTGCCTTCCCTGCAGGGCCGTTCTGAGCACCACGGGGGCTGTGTGTGTAAAGGCGGGAGGCACGCGGCAGACGGTCCAGATGAGCCGTCCTATGCAGGCGTCTCATGGAAAGGCGCAGGCACTGAGAGAATCTGGCCCTGGGCGTTCTGCACATTTATTCCATCACACTAAGCCTCAGTTTTCAACTGTGAGCGGGGGTGAGAACACCTTCCTCATGGGATCATGCGCAACGTGTTTAGAAAATGCTGGCAAACACTAAGTGCTCGAAAAAATGTATACATTCTCATCAGCCTGTCTTAGGTCGTGATTTCCTTGTTTGTGGGATAAGGGATTTGGACAAGATGGTTCTGTCCCTTTCAGCTCCGAACTGCTGGCTTCCTGGTGGCACTGCCTAATTTAAGGCAGAAAAGCCAGTTCTCTCAGTGTGTTTGGGATAACCATTTTGAATGCTGTTCCATCTAAGTTTAGCTGCTCGCCCTGTTCTTAACTCAGGTGACGTCTGTTCCGGAACTGTTCCTAACCGCAGTCAAGCTGAGCCATGACAACACAGGAGCGAGGTACCTGCACCTGGCCAGAGAAGACACGAATAACTTGTTCAGGTATGGG
>NW_012155729.1:2029467-2030829 GCF_000956105.1 Propithecus coquereli | reverse complement strand
GGCCGGATGTCCCCGAGTGCCGCCCCCGCCCGGGCGGGAGAAGCGGGCATGTGCCTGGGAAGGGGCGTCCGCCCTCTGACCCCGGGTTTGCTCCCGTTTCTTTCTGTCGGGAGGCTGAGCCCTTGCCGGACCCGAGGGCTCCGCACGCCGCGCTCTGAGGCTGCTGCGCTCGGTAAAACCGTAGCCTCCGGGAATTGAGCTTTTTTGATGACTCCGTTTGTGGAGAAAAGATGAGGGAAAATGCTTGGTTGTCAGGCCAGTCCCCCAAACCTTACTTGATGTACGGTGCAGCTCAGGACTCTAATTGCAGGGGAGGAAACGGGTGTCGGTGTTGGGGGTGTCAATGTTGGGGGCGCCTCGTGGGGCGTTTGAATTAGGCAGAGAAACATCAATCACCTGTGTAGCAGGTTTCCAGAAAGTGTATTGGGGGCCCTACTATTGCCTCTCAGGGTTTTCATAACGTTGTATTCTTGCTGATAAATAACTTCTTAAAATCCTCTATCCCATAATTCTAGGATTTGCTTAGTCAGTAAGGACGTATCAGTCCGTTATAGCGAATCTCCATAACGTTGCCAGTGCCTGAGTCTGCGTTTTTTCCCCTGCATTTATCGTCTTTAAAGGAAATACAAGGGCCGTCTGAAAGTATCCAGACACGTAATATGAAAAATGGAGACATTTATTATATCCACAGTAGCGGGATGCTTTGTGGACAGCCCTCGTATTTCTGTGAGCTACAGTGTTAATGTAGAAAACTGCATACAGTTTGAGATAATAATTACTAAAAAATAAGTAGTGTCACCATTACCAGGCTTCAGATTGCCCCCAGCTGACCGTAACTCTATCCGCCCCTTTAATCACTCACCTGACTTAAATTATCAGTCACCTGACAGAAGTTATTTGCTTGCTGTTTCCTTATATGTTTGCCACCTGTATACACTCTTACCTGTTTGGAATAGTACTGTATCTATGCTTTGTATTGTTTCTGTTTGTTCAACGTTATGTGACCCACATCTTTGTCACACATGGTTGCAGTCCTTTCATTTTGTTGCTAACTTTATGTTGTTGAATGAACAGTCCAGGTTCGTCCGTTCTCTGTTGCTGGACCTCCGGGTTGGTTGAGTTTGGGACTGTTAGGGTTAGGGCCGGCATTCTTGTCCGTGTGTGCTGGTGCACAAGTGCATAAAGGGGAATGAATTTCTAATCTTCAACTGTGTTAATTAATGGCGAATGCTTTTCCAGAGTTGTTTGAGTTGGGATTCCTGCTAGCAGTGTATAAAGCGTTCCTGGTAACGTTAAGCTTTTTAATTTTCACCCATTTGGTAGCTATGTAATGGGATTTTGTTGTAGTTTGAGTTTCTTGCT
>NW_012155729.1:2014834-2016802 GCF_000956105.1 Propithecus coquereli | reverse complement strand
GACTTGTATACACAGCGCTGCTCCCTGGTTCCTCCCCTATTTCTTATCCTTTCATACTTAATTTGGGTGTCATTTCTTCCAAGACACTCTCCTGAAACTAAGTGAGGTGACAACTTCTCCCCAGGTCCCCTGTGGCTGGTGGACAGGAGGAGGCCTCATGCTCCGTCCTGTTTCTCCAGACCCGTGTCCTGGCCGTAGCGGTACAGTTGCTGCTCACCCAGTGCATGTTGAAAAGCACGTTTTTCTACTCGTCCAAGAGAGCCAGTCCTTGGGTCCCCTGCACAGGTTATGAGTAAATTGAAGGCCACGTTAAATAATAGGACCTGCACAGATGGCCCTGTTTGCCGTTACAACAGTTCAGTTTGCAAGGTGTTATATGCTCCAGAAGGTGACTAATTTGATGTATTGTAACAGTGTGTGTGTGTTATTTTACACGAATACATTTTATTTATTTACTTACTTTCTTTTGATTTCAAGACAGACAACGAGAGGATATTCTCACAGCACCTTCAGAACAGACTGCTTCCTGACCACACGTACTCGGTGGTCTCCGGAGGCGATCCGCTGTGCATCCCGGAGCTCACCTGGGAACAGCTGAAGCAGTTTCACGCCACTCACTATCACCCGAGTAACGCTAGGTAATATTTGGTTTTGAAAGTTTCCTGGTGGATTTTTATGAGTTGATTTGTTTGCTTTTTTACACTAAATGACATGGCTTTTTTCACATTTAGCAAAGAAACGTTTGCTTAAGAAATATGTGAGTCTAGATAAGATCTGTTGCTTAAGTTTGTCCCTGTCTGATTTACCGGGACAGTCAAGTAGACCATCTGCAGCGGTAGCTCCGTATGGTGGCTGCAGGCTCAGCGGGCAGAGTCCCGGCCCCACCTCCTCACCTCCAGGTCCCAGCTCTGTCACAAGTAGAGTGCGACCGCATGGGCGGCACCCACCTCGCAGGACTGACCGATACAGGATGCGCAAAGCGCTGAGCCCCGTCCTTGGTGCATGGAAGTGCTCTGTGAACAGGGCATGCAGTTTTTGAACTTTACATACTTTCTGATGAATTTCTTGTTTTTTATATCACTAATAATAAAACACTAATAATTATATTTACAAAGAAATGCAATGTCAAGTCATATTTGCATGATTATTTTATGTAAAAAATTAAATTTTTAACCATGAAAACTTTCAAGCATGCAGAAAAGTAGAGACTCGAATAATAAACCCCCTGATGCTTATCACATAAATAATCTTTTTCTTTGCTGAGGATTTTTTAAATAAATTGCAGATGCCATCATAATCATTTACCCTAAGTACTTGAACTTGTTGCCCTAAAACACGAAATATTTTCTTACGTAAGATAATACCATATTCACGTTCAACAGAGTAAAACATACTTTCTTAAAACCACCTATTTCTTATTCCATATTCAAATTTTCCGGTTGTCCCCAAAATGTTTGATCCAAATGAGGCCCACATGTCATGTCTTGTCAGCCCTTGGGCACCCACTTGTGGGGTGTGATCAAGTGGACTTTATTTATTTATTTTTATGCTCAAATTGTCCCAGCTGTGGCCCGTGGGGGTTCCTTTCTGACAGTGTTCGATCCTCAGGAATTTCTTTGGTTTCCACACCCCGAGGCCTCCCCGACGCCTGCACACCCGGCTCTTCCTGTCTCAGAGCTGCGGGAGTCCGTGATCTCTGTGGCTAGCGGAGAAGGCCGTGAGAGGCCGGCATGCGGACGTTGCGGCGCTGATCACCACTGGATCGTCTGAGCCCAGAGCGCAAAGCTTGTGTCTGAGCCCTTGAGTGCAAAATTTTTTCCCTGAATCTTAACCATACGGCGCAGTTAGAGAAAGATCAACTCTGTCATTGTAACTTTTCCTCTGGTTGAATAACCGTTAGCTTAAAACGTGTGTAACCTAAAATCTGTAGCCTAAAATTGACTTTTGTGAAAAACTTGGTCATTTGGA
>NW_012155729.1:2012824-2014784 GCF_000956105.1 Propithecus coquereli | reverse complement strand
GCCAAATCAATTTGAATTTCTTAATAGGTCATTTTAAACTGACAGAAAATAAATTGAAGGCTAAGGTCAGTGCCGTGGTCAATGTCACAAGACCCAAGATAATAAAACTATGGAATTTTAGGGTTGAAAGTAAACTTGAAGAAACTCTGGTCTCCTCTCTTTTTGCAGGTGAGCCAAGTGTTTACAAATTAAACAGAAAGAATGTTTTATTCAAGTTCATCAGTAGCAACATTCAGTGGTTGGCAAATAGGTGACACGATAACTATTTGTTGAGTGAAAAAGAAAGAAAGAAAGAATAAATGAATCAATGAATGAATGAATGAACAAGTGAGTAGAGCTAAGATCGGAGGCTGGGTTTTCTGACAAGTGTGGGACTTTTTCTTCTTCTACTGCATTATTAGTACTGAGTTTGTCAACATTTTATACATTTCTATGATCCTAAATTTGGAGGCACTGAGTTAATACCTTATGTTTAATTACCAATAATCACCACTTTAGGTTTATGAGAGATTCAGAAATAAGGAATTTCCAAAAGCATGTATTATGTCAATGACGCGCAACCCTGGAAAACACCATGTTTGATTAAATCGCTTCATATTTTTTTTCTTTCAGAGGTAGAAGGATCTCGACTTCTCTGTATTAGTTTGCCAGGGCTGCGTTAACAGAAGGACCCCAAACTGGGAGGTCCAGAGCAACAGAGGTTATTGTCTCACAGCTCCGGAGGCTGGAGGCCCAAGATCCGGGTGTCGGCAGGAGTGGTTCCTCGCCAGGCTCTGAGTCGGAGGCTGTTCCACGCCCCTTCCCCAGCTTTTGGTAATTTGCTGGCAGTCCTGGTGTTCCTGGGCTTGTAGAAGTATCACCCGGATGCTGGGATGTCTGCCTTCATCTCCGCGCTGTTTGTGTAGGTATGTATGCCGTTGCACCCACATTTTCCCTTTTTTAAAAGGACACTAGTCGTATTGGAGTAGAACCCACCCTCCTGACCTCATTTCAGCTTGAAGACCCTGTCTCCAAGTAAGTCGCTTTCTGAGGGATTGGGGGTTAAGACTCCAACATATGTTTTTGGGGAGACATAATTCAACCTCTAACACCCCAATACTCACTCAATTGTCCCTCTAAATCTCAGTTACAATCTATTCTGATTTTTTTTTAAAACTCACTTGCTAATCTTACTAAAACAATGAGTTTCACTATAACATAGTATATGTTTTTGTAACATAGCAAAGTGCATAGACAATTTCTGATTTTTCATTTCTACATTACAATTTTTGTGTTAGCATAAACTGAGACTACCATGTAAGTGTTAAAGTTAGGTTGAATACTACTCAAAATAATTATTTACACATGCTTGCTGTTTGTGTATATGTTTAAGTTTATCCATCCGTGAGATTGTATCCTATGAGAACACACTAGTGATTACTGGATTTATATAGCATCTATTCTTCAAAGAAACACAAATACTATAACCTACCAGTGCCTCAGTTTCCCGCACTCACAATCGGGTTAATAACACCCAACTGTCTTCCCCAAGATCACAGGGCTGGTGTGACGGACGATTCATTCCTCTGAGCAGGTCATATGCCCACCCGAGCCCGGCTGGCGCCCTCACCTGCACAGCCCCGCCCACGACCACGCCCACAACACATCTGAACAGCTCCGCCCATCACCTGCAATGCATTGCCCTCATCTGCACAACCCCACCCCTCCATAAAAGGTCTCACCATCGCCTGAGCACGCCCCCCCAACCCTGCTCCCCCGCCTATCATCAGTCCACGTCCCGCCCCAAACTGAGCCCCCAATTTCGGCACTACGCCACACCCCCTTGCCTCGCTCCGCCCCTTTCGGCACGTCGGCCCCGCCCCTCCGCCCTCGAGGCCCGCCCCGACGCACCGGGCCCCGCCTATTTCCTCTCCAGCCTATCGGAGAGGTCGTCGCCATGGCGCTGACCAATGGGAGTCGC
>NW_012155729.1:1993553-2001639 GCF_000956105.1 Propithecus coquereli | reverse complement strand
AAATAAATTGCAGATGCCATCATAATCATTTACCCTAAGTACTTGAACTTGTTGCCCTAAAACACGAAATATTTTCTTACGTAAGATAATACCATATTCACGTTCAACAGAGTAAAACATACTTTCTTAAAACCACCTATTTCTTATTCCATATTCAAATTTTCCGGTTGTCCCCAAAATGTTTGATCCAAATGAGGCCCACATGTCATGTCTTGTCAGCCCTTGGGCACCCACTTGTGGGGTGTGATCAAGTGGACTTTATTTATTTATTTTTATGCTCAAATTGTCCCAGCTGTGGCCCGTGGGGGTTCCTTTCTGACAGTGTTCGATCCTCAGGAATTTCTTTGGTTTCCACACCCCGAGGCCTCCCCGACGCCTGCACACCCGGCTCTTCCTGCTTCAGAGCTGCGGGAGTCCGTGATCTCTGTGGCTAGCGGAGAAGGCCGTGAGAGGCCGGCATGCGGACGTTGCGGCGCTGATCACCACTGGATCGTCTGAGCCCAGAGCGCAAAGCTTGTGTCTGAGCCCTTGAGTGCAAAATTTTTTCCCTGAATCTTAACCATACGGCGCAGTTAGAGAAAGATCAACTCTGTCATTGTAACTTTTCCTCTGGTTGAATAACCGTTAGCTTAAAACGTGTGTAACCTAAAATCTGTAGCCTAAAATTGACTTTTGTGAAAAACTTGGTCATTTGGAGTATAGTAATACTGTAGCTGGGGTCATAAAGAGTTTTAACAAGTAACTCGTTTGGTGTTTAATGCCATTGTAGTGGATTCAAAATAAAAGATCCATTTTTGCTGGATTTGCATTTAATTAATTCCTTCTGCACAGTTTGTGTTTTGTTTGACGCCACCTATCCTGTTAAAAGGGCAAAAGCTTTTGTTTGGTGTTTTTAGTGAAACTGAGTGAAAACAAAATGCATTCCTGTGTAAAGTTCACCTCACACGGAGACTGGCTTGTGTCAGCTGCTGCCCAGCCCCACTCCCTTACCTGTGGGGGTACGTTCCGAGACGCCCAGTGCACGCCCAGACCACGGATAGTGCTAAATCCTACATACACTACGTCACGTACACGTGCATACCTCCCATAACGTGCGATTTATAAACTGGGCACAGTAAGAGATTAACAACGGTAATAAAAAAGTAGAACAGTTATAACAATATATGGTAATAAAGGTTATGTGAATATAGCCTCTTTCTCTCTCAAAACTGTAACATTTTCAGACCTCGGTAACCAGGGGGAGCTGAAACTTTGGAAAGTGAAACCTCAGATAAGGGGGGATCCCTGTGTGCTGTGTTCATCCATTTCATGCAAAAAGCCATCACTATTGATTGCTAATCTTTTAAACCAAAGTACACTAACGTGTTCCCTCAATTTTAGGTTCTTCACTTACGGTAATTTTCCGTTAGAACAGCATCTGAAACAAATTCATGAGGAAGCACTGAACAAGTTTCAGAAAATTGAACCAAGTACCTCGGTGCCCGCTCAGAAGCCGTGGGAGAAGCCCGTGAGTGCCTGCTGTGTCTCCGTCATGCCTGCTACTGTGCTTGTGTGTGTGTTGGTGATGGGGTTTCGAAATGCTGCTGTGGGCTGTACGGAGTACATGAGAGCGTTTCAGCCTGAAGGATGGTTATTTGCTTTAAAAGAAAGTTAGCTTAATGAAAAGCATGTGTCGGACCATTTTGTAAATGCAGATAACCTGTGGTGGTTGAAAACCACCCAGACACTGTGCCTGCTTACGGCATCATGTCCTTTGCAGAGGGAATTCCAGATAACGTGTGGCCCGGACTCGTTTGCTACCGATCCCTTTAAGCAGACGACGGTCAGCGTTAGCTTCCTCTTACCAGAGTAAGTGTATGTGGTTAAAGCTCACGTGGGCTGAAAACCAGTGGGGAAATACCCAGATTAGAAGGTTAGTAGGAGAATTCTGCAATCGACTATAAATTAGTGTACAGTTAGGATTCAGGAGTCAAGCAGGTTTTGAGAGTAGACAACAAAATGTCAGGGTTTTTAATGACCTGAAATGGCTCTGGGGGAAGCTCGTGTTCAGTAGCCATCGGGAAAAGAAGCGATTTACTTCCTGGTTGCATTTTAAAGCTTCCTTCCTGTAGAGACAAGAATGAGTGCTTTAGAACAGCAATCATTAACTGTTTTCAGGTCATGGGTCCCTTTGAGTGTGAGAATAATACTACGTATGAACACTCGCCTTGGAAAAATGTACCACATGCCAAACCGTGTGGTTCTAGGGATTTCGTGAGTCCAGGTCAGAACGTGCCCGCAAGGATGTTCAGGAAAGGAAGGCCGCCGCTCTGCACCCTGCCAGCGTGGTCTGCGGCTTGGTGGCATCACCCACCTCCTCCCGGTTTCTTGTCTCCTTTATGGGGTTGATGTTGTCGCTGCCACTGAAGTAGTATCTGTGAAAGCACGTGGTATGCTATCGGTGACAAGCATCCGATATGCAGTGAAATTTATTTTGGGACCCAAAAAAACCCAGTATATAAAAAAATTCTGTTTTGCCCATATGATTATTAAAATAAATGTCGAAATGCAAGACTTTTTAGCAGAACTCAGCTTGTTTGGAAATAAAAGTGTTAATTTAATGGTGATTTTAAGTGACTTTAAAAACATTTATAAGGGCCAACCATTTTCCCTTTTGTTCCTCTCCTCTCTCCTCCTGTTCCGACGAAGTATCACTGACACGTTCGAGGCCTTCACGTTGAGTCTCCTGTCTTCACTCTTGATTGCTGGGCCCAATTCCCCCTTCTACAAAGCCTTGATCGAATCTGGGCTTGGCACAGACTTTTCTCCTGACGTTGGGTGAGTTCCGTTACTAGACGAGATCAGGGGTTCGCGGTTAGGGATGATCTTGCTGCCCGCATCCCGACACTGGGCGAGGATGTCTGGGCATTTGGGTTGTTGTCACTGTAGGGTGGAGGCTGAGGGTGCTGCCGAAGGTCCCACGGCCCACAGGATGGCCCGGCCCCCAGCAGGGAGCTCTGGACAGTGTGAGGGTTCCAGCACCAGCTATCTGTGGTCCCTGAAAGGACATTTGGCCAAAAAACCAAATACCTGAAAAGAAAGGCAGCTTTTCCAAGTTCTTGGAATGTCATACGGTTGCTTGTTTTAAAAGTTAGGTCATTAAGTATTCTTGGAAATCTTAAGATGTTGTAAAACTGAACAGTTTTCTGTTTTTAGGTTTGTTTGCTAAGACTCAAGTGTTTGAATTGTATTGATTTTTAGAAATGTTAAGGGGACACAGTGCACACATGACCAGTTATGTCTGAGAACACTGCTTTACTGGGCTGCGCGTGGAGGGTCCGGAGTTCAAGGTTCTTCGTCCTGATCTTTAAATGCAGCGCATGACAGGTGGTGATGAGGGTGCACGGGTTCTAGCGCGTCATCTCCGTTTTTGAATTCTAGATATAACGGCTACACCAGGGAGGCCTACTTCAGTGTCGGCCTCCAGGGCATTGCGGAGCAAGACACTGAGACCGTCAGGACGCTCGTAGACAGAACGGTGGACGAAGTCATTGAGTAAGCCTGGCCCGCTCTCGTTCCTTATTGGCCCATGCTCTGTGGGATAAAATGCATATTCGTTCATATTTAGTTGTTTAATTATCTTTGCTGTCTTCTTTTTCTAAAACTTTTATTTCTTTTCAGTGTCTTAGTCTTAATTGTGTTCTACAGGAAAGGATTTGAAGATGATCGGATTGAAGCTTTACTTCACAAACTGGAAATACAAATGAAGCATCAGTCCACCAGCTTTGGGCTTACCCTCACATCAGTATGTGCTTCCTCCGCCGCTAGGTTCTGCTTTGGTTTGGGCTTTCTGACCTGTAGTTAGTGGTTCTTGACAGCACCGAAAATATAGATTGATACCGATGGTGCTTTTCATTCAGACCTTGAAAGTTACATTGTTTTGGATCACATATAAATTTACTTTTTTTTATAATATATTTTTTGGTTTTTTACTATTAATAACTTAATTGGCTTTTTGATATTTTTTGTGAAGCAGATTTACACAGTATATTTTAAATGGGTAGGGATTTATGATAACTGGTAATTTGTTGGCAGTAATAATTTCTAAAAGTAATTAAAACCTGTGCTTTTTTTTATTTTGTTAGAACAAAATAGGGTTTTGATGAGTTTGGGTTTTTTTCTCCAACCAATGAATGACTTAATTTTTGTTATAATCAATCTGTGGTGTTTTTAAATGTAGAGCTAGGATCTTAATAAAACATGGGTGTTTGCTGGGGTGATACACAGTGCGTGTGGTGCGGTAGCGCGAACGTAAAACCTCTCGTCCCAGTACATAGCCTCCTGCTGGAATCACGACGGAGACCCCGTGGAGCTCCTGCAGTTGGGAGGTTTCTTGGTTAAATTCAGGCAGTGCCTGAAGGACAATCCCAAATTTCTGCAAGAAAAAGTAAAGCAGTATTTTAAGGTAAGGAAGTTGGAGAATTTCTGTAACTTTGGAGTTGAATTTTATAATGATGCAAAAATGTTAGCAATGTAATCTATGTACGTAAGTCAATTTCTGTTAATAGATGGGCGACATAATTTCTTATTTTCTAATTAAAAATTTAAATGCTTACATTGACTTAAATTCTCTTTAGATTCTAATGCAAGTTGGTAGTTGGTTTTTGTGTGATTATATGTGTGCATTTTTATATATGAATATATGAACAAAACATATACTTTTCTGTTAACATTTTGTTAGTAGAAGAATAACGTAAACTCTGAGAACAGTCGCCTACATGTAACGGATACTCTGATTATTTTTGTTATTGAATTCCTTCAGTGTTTGCCCATTGGTTTTCCTAGATTTCTAGGCATTTGTGTTTGGTTGTATGTTCCTTCCTCGATACTCTTTAATATGGTAGAACTTTTTAAAAGGCTTTACTGTGGTAGGTGAGATTGTTGTCTATTTTGGACATTTGACCTACATTTTCTCTAAGTTGTAAGTTATTTTACATAAAATTTCTGTTGTATTCCAATTCTCTCACCTCTCTTTATAGTATTACAAGTGAGCGTTTTGTATGTGTGTGTTTTTGATTATTGAAATAAATAAGAGAAGCAGATTAAATCACCTATCATTTATTTCTATATAAAGCCAATTTGTTTAGTGCTAATAATTTACAAAGTATTGAATAGAAAATTTAGTTCCAGCCCTTCAGAAATTAATAGTATAATGAACACCATATAAAAATTAAGTTAGAAGTCCATGTTATCTTCAATTTAGACTGAAATCAAAGATTTATAGTATTTAAAAGTACAAACCTTCTTACACTCAAGGTGTAATGAAAATGTTGACTGTTGAAACATTTGTGGTTGAGATGTAGTGATCATAATAATGATAATTCTGATAATAACAGCATATAAAATTACATACTTAATAGGTATGGTACATACATACGTATGGTTGTAAGGATTTTATTTGGCTTATGTATTAATACTTTCATCTGCAAAACAATTCTTGAGATGAGTTCTGTTCCCAACATTATTTTAAAAGTGGGTAAATAGAAGAACAGGACCAAGACACACCAGCAGAGGCTGGGTCAGCACGTTCAGCTTTAAGAAAACCTTGTTTTAACTTGGTGTTTTTTGTTGCTGTGGTCTTTGCAGGATAACCAGCATAAGCTGACTTTGTCGATGAAACCAGATGACAAGTATCATGAGAAACAAGCACAAATGGAAGCAGAAAAGCTAAAGCAAATGGTCGGTTCTCTCTCCCCGAAAGACAAGCAGCTGATCTATGAGAAAGGTCAGGTGTTTAATTTTGTGCTTAGTAACTTCCTAACCATCACCCAGACCTAGTGAACTTTCTAGTGGGGTTATAGCTGGGAGCGAGTATTGTTTCAACCAACAGGCATTTACTGGGCACCTAAGAGTTCCACGTTGGATGCAGTGGGCTCAGCCACGAGGTCTGACCCTATTTGCCAGGTGCCCCAACGTGCCAATAAGGTTTATGTCACATCACAATGCAATGGAATTGCCCAGTGAGCAGTGTAGACGGTGTAGCTGCATGTTCAGAAGAGGCGCATCTCGGTGAGGGTGTGAACGGTGTTGCCAGCCACTAAGCCCCTCTGGGATCGGGGTGGGGCAGACACAGGCGGACGGCGCACCCTGCTCATGGGTGGTGTGTAGGTGGGTAGAGGGACGACAGTGTGCACGGGAGAGACAGCGGGAGTTCCGCTGGGCAGGGCCGTAGGAGGGAGGGCCTGGGATGGAGGCGGTGGGGGAGGGGGCAGCTCAGGTACTTCACTCTCAGGTCATGAGGATGAGGAGGTCACGTACAGCGTAATGGTGCTGATGTTCAGGATGATTTTGAGGAAGAATAGAGAAAACTGTCAAAAGGCAGTTGGAAACCTAAGCGTGATGTGAAGAGGCAAGCCGGGCCAGGCAGGGTGGGAGGGACGTGGTGGGGGCGGTGCGGGGTTGGGAGAGCCCCCCAGCAAGCGCGTGGGCCTCTGGGAGAAAACGTCCATCTCTAGACCGTATTGGAAACTTCAGCAGCTCAGTAATGAGAAAACAGAGCCCGATTAAGAAATGGGCGACCGAGTTTGACAGGTACATCATCTAAGGAGACCCACTGGTGGCAAATGAGCACACAAGTCATTATTTACATGGGAAACGATCTCGTCATTTTCTGAGGGAAGTGCCTTATCGTCTATTAGAAAAGTGCAGATCACACTGCAGTTACATGTAATCACTGCCAGGCTGGCTGGAATTTCTAGACACGCTGCCACTGCCAGTGCGCGTCGTGTGAGGCCAGTGGGATCGTACGGTGCTAGCAGGAAAGCAGAACGGGGCAGCCACGTGGGAAATCAGTGTTGCAGCTACTTTACGGTGGTAAACGTGTACTTACCATGAAGCTCAGCTCTGCTGTCAAGTGTTTACCCAAGAGAAACGAAAGCTCCACACTAACCTTGAAACAGCCCAAAATCTCACCAATACACACATCCACACAAAGAAATATTAGTCATCTAAAGGAACGAAATAACAATAAACTCGAACTGACCGATCCCCAGAGCTTGCTCATGCCAAGAGCAGGACCAGGCACAGGGGAACATGCACAGAGCCAGTCCGTCCATGTAAAACCCCGGGGACGACCAGGCTGTCGCGCAGAGAGCGGCTCGGCGGCTGTGGGAGGCCAGGTGGGAGTGGGGTGGCTACAGGGTCAGGAGAGAATTTTCTGGGTGATACAAAAACGCTCTATATCATGTGGTTAAAGGACTACATTTGTCAAAACTCATAGAATTATGTCTTTAAAATTGTGAATTTTATTGCTTATAAATTAAATATTGTAAAGCCTATGAAAATAGACACACACAACACGCACACATACACCCTCACCACCGAAACCTGGTCGGGCTGGACCACGTGAGGCATCGTCAGGCTCCTCGGGAGGTAGAGTGGACTCTAGGTGGAGAGTCATTGTTCTGGCCGTGCTGTGTTTGACGTTTCACGTCCTAGTAAACCTTGTACCCTGTTCTTTATACGTGGGTTCTTGTGTAGACAGCTGTTGACAAGCTGCAGTCTTTAATTCGTAATACACAAGATAGTTCCGTGCATAAGCAACAGAACCTGTGTGCCTCAGCACGTATTTGCGGCCCGGCCTGAGAGGTGTACTTAGTTTAAGGAAACGGTGAATACTACGATCCAAACCTCAGGTTCCGGGATGGTGCTCATGTCACAAAGTGTGTTTTTACTATGCAGGTTCCCTGCAGGGTCCCTTACTGTAGGTAGGACACCGTGCTAGTGCAGGTAGCGGTGGTTTCAGGTCAGTAAGTCTGAAAGCGTGGACGTCAGTGTCAGGAATCGCTGTGAATTAAAGGCCAACCACTAGACGAACATCAATGAAAAGGTGAACCAGAACTTGTTTAATTTGTGAAAAACTTAGTCCTCACATTTTTGATTTCTCTATAACACATTGAGTACTTTAGAGTAGAGCCCCTGCCGTCTGGGACCTTGTGACTTGGTGAAAGAAAAAAGAAGAGCTGCTAGATGTTGTTTAGTCTGACTGTGAACGTGTTCACAGAGGGAGCAGAGTGGGCGTGGGGCGTGCTGGAGGAGGCCTGGACTG
>NW_012155729.1:1971849-1992560 GCF_000956105.1 Propithecus coquereli | reverse complement strand
GGAGGGCGTGTCCTCTACTGTGACGGGGCCGGCAGTGCCTGTGGGAGGGTGGTGGCAGCTGAGATGCTCTCGGTGCCCTGAGTCCTCCGTCCAAGTGGGGCTTGTGCACTCAGGGAGCTTCAGAAGAGTGGGTGTGGAAGATGAGGGAAGTTTCTAGTCTTCCTCTTAAGGTCAGCTCAGCAGACACCAGGAATACGCTTTGCTGTGATCGTGAGTTAAAGTAGTAGCTCAGCACGGTGTCCCCTGGGAATTGTGTGTGACGTCGTGTGTTTGTGTGCTTGCCCGACAATTTTAAACTGAAGTCTTTTCACACGTGCGCCACTCAGGTCTGTCCTTAAACTCCTGCCTGGCCGCGTGGTTCTCTCTGCAGACTGGTCTGTGCCTGATGCCCTGCGAGGGGCCGCCTCCCTCTCATTGGTTGAACAGAAATGCGGCTTTTAGCATCTCTGTAATTGTGCGATTCATGTGACTACATAAGCGTGTAGCTAAAATACGTGAAAATACAAAATAAGGGTCACAGTCATTAAATTTCAGCCCAGGAAGAAATGGTTTGAAGACCCTTAAAAACAAGTTCATCTGTCTGGTGCACAACTTCGAGGGGTGGAGGGGAAACTGCTTGCAGAGCCGCGGCTCCCCAGCGAAACTGCTTCGCAAAGATGACTGAAGAACGAGCGTTAGTTAGCAAAGGGCCGCCTGTGCGCGTCTGTGAGTGCGTCCAGATCCCGCCTCGGGGCACGCGGACGCCACAGAAACCGCGGTGCCGAGGTGCCGCGCTTGGCACGGGCTGGCCAGCGAACGTAGGCGACAGCACACAGAAGGTGCGTGAAACCCTTCGACTGTGGCACCGAGTGTCCATGCTCCTGTTCTTTTTAGGTCTGGAGTTACGGACTGAGCAGAGCAAGCCCCAGGATGCCTCCTGCCTGCCGGCGCTGAAAGTTTCCGATATCGAGCCCACCATGCCTGTCACGGAGCTGCACGTGGTCCTGGCAGGTCACTGTCCTCTCCCCGGGTGCTCGGTTCCTCGGTGACGTTAGATACCAGTCCCCACAGGAAGAGCAGAGTCACGTTTCAGCTGCTTCGCGCAGAGTGCCTGAGCGTCCCTGTTCATCTGCGGTCCTGCTCCCCTCGGGTCCTGAGCGTTTCCAACGTTCAGCGACGGTGGCCCTCCGTGCTCCGAGCCCCGTCTGTGTCCCTGTCACACGTGGATTTGATGGGTCGTTGTCAGCTGCAGCTGTAGGATCAGGCGAGGGTTTGGGCTGTGCGTGGCTGTGGGAAGCGCAGCTTTAGACGACATCGGCGTCCTCGGAGCCCTGTGTCCTCTCTCTTCAGCCCGAGGCAGCGTAGCGGACAGGAAGTGCCTCGGCCAGTGCGGGTGTCAGCGGTTCTGGAGGGTGGGAAGGGAGCTGAGGCCGCTCTCATGCCCTGACTGGTCCTGGTGTCTCATCCTGTCGCCCCTCTGTTTACTCTGCCCCCTGGGTGGTGGCAGGAGAGACAGTTTCCCTGGAGGGGTCCATCTTGGGCTCCGCAGGAGCCTGGCCGGGTTTACCGAGCTGAAGATAGCTGGTGCTTCAACTTGGCCCCGAGGGTAGGGTTTTAGACCGTGTCTGGGCGTCCGTTTCCTGGGAGGCATCTCTGCCTGCCTGCAGTGTTTTAGCAGTGCTGTGTTAACCACGTCTGATTCGTGTGCACACGTGTGTATCTCTGTGTATGTGCGTGTGTGTGTGTGTGTGTGTGTGTGTGTGTGTGTGTGTGTGTGTGTGTGTATGGAAGTGAAATCTTTCTTCTGGAAATGGGGATTAACATCCCACCAGTCTTTTAACGCCCCATAATTTCCGTTTGTCGGTGGCTCTCCTTGAGTGTTCGTTAGAAGGACGGGTGAGGGTGGATCCACCATCAGGACGTGCTCGGCCTCTCTGGTTCAGGGCACCGTGCTTAGGGCTGTGCGGGCTGGAGCACCCCACGCCTGCCCTGGCCTGGAGGGGACCCGCAGGCACCCAGGGCCACCTGGGCTGCAGCAGGGCAGTTTGGGTGGGTGAGACGGTGGGGCCCACGTCTCCGGAGTGGCGCTGGGTGACGGTGGGTGGGTGGAAGGAGCGGGGCGCCCCCTGCCCTGTAAGGAACCTGGCAGCACAGGCCTTCATTCTTCCTTGCTCATTCTTCAGAAAGCAGGCGTCACTTTAGTCACGGAGACTGTTCCAGCTTTTATCGTAATGAGGGTACAACAGGGAAATTTATATAATCTATGTAGCAAGTGAATAGTATTTTTTTGCTAATACGAGTTCTAAATCTCCGTCCTTGAAAAGCAATAGCATTAATTTCTTAAACATCAAAGTGGTTAACGTTGTACTAATAACGGCAGGAGCCACCAAGTCACCCTTGCTTTCCAGGCGGAGACACCCCTGTCCAGTACTGCGCGCAGCCCACCAACGGCGTGGTCTACTTCCGGGCCTTCTGCAGCCTGGACACGCTTCCCGAGGAGCTGAGGCCCTACGTGCCCCTCTTCTGCAGTGTCCTCACCAAGTAAGACGAAGACACGCACGTGCTTGTGCGGTTCGCACGTCTGTGTAGTTTACTAATACGTACTTTACATCGTTTTAATGCACTAATAGTGATACCTTTTAGTGAATCATTTTTTCAAACTTATAGTGCATGAGTAAAAGTGTACAAATATATTGGCTTAGAATTTTTTAATGAAAATTATGTTTTCCTACTATATTACATTGAAATTCTTATGGATCTAGAGTATAAGGTAGTACACATAATCTATCTCAGTGATACTAACCTGGTAGGATTTTGGAGAAGATGGGTGTTGATCAGAAAGGCAGTTACCTGGGAAGCTAGGCCGGGCTGTCTCGAACACCCGCGCCTGCCCCCTCTGAGCCTGCTGTGCGGTCCCCACCGTGCCCCGTGCACGGTGTTTGCGGGTAGGTTTGGGCACATGCACAGGTGCACACCGGCTGCCTGTCCCTTCCCCTCTGCCCTGTGTCCGTGCTCAGGGTGACAGGACAAGCCGTGGGCAGGGCTGTGGGCTTCCCTTCCTGTTCCTGGAACACAGCGGGCACAAGACCACATGGGAGCTGGGGGCCGCCACCCACCCACCGAGCTCACCGGCTGCCCTCCTGGGGATGGAGCGTCTGCTCCCTGCAGAAAGTGCTGGGCAGACTCGTGTTCCTCTTAGAAACCAGAAAGGCTTAGTCTTCAGATTTCCCCCAGGACCGCCAGATATTTGAGCAGATGAAGTACGTGTCAGAGCGTTGTGCAAGAGGAGGGTGAGGAACCCTCACAGGACACTTAAAGCGTAGGACTGGACATGTGCATTTTAGAACCTTATTTTTAGTGCAGACCCTGGCTGCCCGGTGCAGGTGGCCCGGACGCCGTCAGTGGGTCCCCGAGCGAGAGAACCTGGTTCCACCCAGGGGAGAAGGCGCATGAACACTCTGGAGGGCTAGTGCCAGTGTCATCGCGCTTTACGACCTGCACAGTGTGAAAAGAGAGGTTTTGAAGCTGTGGTTATTTAATTTAAACAACTTGTAATTCAAGATGCGTGATTTTTAAAATGATCTGGCAAAGATTGCTTGGTAATCGAGGGAACCTCTCGCCGTGTCAGGATGGGCTGTGGCGTCCTTGACTACAGAGAACAGGCTCAGCAGATAGAGCTGAAGACGGGGGGGATGACCGTGTCCCCCCACGTGCTCCCCGACGACTCCCATCTGGACACGTACGAGCAGGTAGCCTTCGTTTCTGGAACACACTGTGCCGAGAAGTTTGTTTCTCCGGTGTCTTTTTTTTTTAATTATGCTGCAATTAATTTCTTCTTTTGTATTTTTTTTTTATTCCATGACTTAGGGTGTGCTCTTTTCATCTCTCTGCCTGGAGCGAAACCTACCAGACATGATGCATCTATGGACTGAAATTTTTAACAAGTAACTTTATTTGCAAATGACGTCAATTCCTGGGGTGTTGTGGAGATTTTAGTCTGAAGTGTTCTCAAGTAGATCGTACTTGTGTTGTTATTCCCTAGCCTGATCTTACTGGCAAAATTTCTGAGGTTGTCGAAATGGTCGGAAAACTTACACTTAATACGTTTTCCACGCCGTAGTAATAGAAGGGCACGCGGCTGGGTGTGCGGGAGCCCATTCTGTTCACTGTCCACAGCCCGCGCTTTGAGGAGGAGGAGCGCTTCCGAGTGCTGGTCAGGATGACTGCTCAGGAGCTCTCAAATGGGATCCCAGACTCCGGGCACCTCTACGCGTCCATCCGAGCGAGCAGGACCCTCACGCCCGCGGGGGACTTGCAGGAGACCTTCGGCGGCATGGATCAGGTGGGACGTGGTGAGGGCAGGTGTGCCGTTCCCATTCCGGCTGCGCCGGACCTTACGCAGACTCGCTCATGTTCTCTGGGAGTAAGTTATTCATATCTCAAAAAAGCTAACTTTCTAATCGACCGCATCTCATGGGAAAATTTTTTTTAACTCACTTTCCTCTTAGTGCCACCCGGCCCCAGCCCCGTGCCCCCCAACCTGGGCCCTGAGCCCCCGCTCGAGCAGGGCTCTGAGGTTGAGGGTGTCTGGTCTCCAACTGGGAGGTCCACGGTGGTCTCTGTCCCCGGGTTCCTCTGGTCCAGGTGAGGCTGATGAAGAGCGTTGCGGAAATGGCAGACGTCACGCCCGTCCTGAGGAAGCTCCCGCGTATCAAGGAGCATCTGCTAAACCGTGACAACATGAGGTGGGTTCACAGTTCCCGTCTAAAACAGAGACCTCACCACTCCTTCCGTTTCCTTAAGTACAGTTTTAGATACTTTTCACTTGAAGTTGCCATTAGGTACACTTAACCTTCAAGACGAAAGAGCGCTTGGTAAAGCGTAGGTTATAGAACTGATTCAAGTGTTCTTATAAGCTGAGAAATCATTTTCTTTGGGAAAAAATAATATTTCAAGTTCCATAAAAGTAGTGCGAGGTGGGGAAGAAAGGAAACTCATTTATCCTAGAACTGCAAATAGATATACTTAGGTCAAATATTTATTTTGCTTCCAAAAGCAAATGATCCGTAGAGGAGGCAGCAGAGGGGGCCGCAGAGCAACAGGCCGGCGTGAAAGTCTGTTTCTGTAACAGTGCAGTTCCGAGATGGTTTGAAGAAGGGGTCTGCCAGCTCAGGCCCACTCTGCACGGTGGCCTCCTGCCCTTAGCAAACAGGAATGACATTTAAAAATACTAAGTTTGTCGCCAGCACCTTCCTGTCAGGCTCACTGATTAGCATTCACTGATGATTAACAAGCAAATGTTTGTCTGAGTCCTGGAACCTCTCCGGGTCAGTTTCCAGGCTCTCCGGCGAATCCTACGGGACGCTCTGTGTGTGGCAGGAGGCGGGTGGTGGTCGGTTCCCCGGGGCTCTGCTCAGGCGCCAGGCATGTTGTCCGGCGCTAGGCCGTCCCTCGCGCTCACGCCCAGGCCCCGGGCGGCTTCACCACTGGGTCTTCGGCCGCCGCCTCCCTGGAACGCAGCTTTGCGGGTTCATCGTGAGGGCGGGAGAATTCACTTGTGCAGAGCCGCCGGCCTAGTGCCGGTGCTGGGGCGTTAATGGTACCTGCTGCGAATTCAGCTAAAATAAATTTAGGATTTAGGGCCACAGGGAAAAATGCATATATACTCTGTCAACGTATTACGGAGGGCAAGTAAATTTTACAGGGTAGTATTTGTGACTCTGTAGAGTTTGGAAGTTCTATTTTTGTGTGATTTTGAGAGCACGATAACTTTTTGGCACTTTGTCAGATAGTTTTCTGTTTTAGCAACCAGTTCACATTTTCAAAGTGTTGACTTCTCTTCCGAACAGTAATTCTAGAAGTTTCTGGTCTCTGATACGTAAGTGTAAAGGCCTTGTCGGCAGGTCCCAATGTTCTCCTCACTCCCGTTGCCCCTCAGAGGAAGGAGGGTTAGGGCGGCCGTTGGCCGGGCGCCGTGATGACTCGAAAGCTTGTAGAGAAGGAAGACGGCTGTGTTGTTTCCACATTTGGCTCCTGTTTCTTTTTAATGTTTTTGTGTATCATTTTATACAAAAACCAAGTAGTATTTAACTTGTTGTGTTATTTATACAAAATTTGATGGATTAGTAAACCACGTTTTTTATCAGTAATAGTTTCATACGTGCGTAATTTTGAACAGGTGTTCGGTGAACGCTGCCCCGCAGCAGCTGTCTCGGACGGAGCAGGCGGTGGGGAACTTCCTCGGGAGCCTCGGGCGCCCCCACGTGGTCGAGGTAACGCCGACGCAGCTGGCGGCGCTGGGCACCTGGCGGTACCAGGGCCAGCCCTCACTTTGCACGTGCGTTGACTGTGCGAGGTCTCGGGATCCAGTGTGCGGGCGTTCATACCCCGTCGTGCAGTGAGACGCTGAGGGTCGGGAGGACCGAGCAGCCGGCCCCGCGTCGGCCCCGTGGGGAGTGGATTTGAACCCCGCGGTTTGGCCATGATCCGGTGTTCACTTACTCCTGCCCAAGCCTCGTGGCGGGCAGTCTCCCGCAGGGACACGGAGCCGTAAGTGGACACAGACGGCGATCTGAGCGTGTGGAGGACACAGGGTCGTCGAATCCTTTTCACTGCGACTCGTTAGTTCGTGGATTTCTCTCTAGATTAATCATGTCCGTGATCACCAATCTGGTGAACTTGATTAATTACCAAAGAGGGTTTTAATCTAGTTCGCAGTGTCACCAGGGAAGCCTTACCTCTCGGGGGAGAAGGTGACAGTTTGTGGGATTCGCAGAGGGCTGTTTCCGACATGCGCACGGCCCTTGTCCCATCGCGGCTTGGTCTCCCGGCCGGCCTGGGAGCAGTGCCACGTGCGGGGCCGCCTGCTGCTCAGCCCCTCTGACCCGGGCCCGGGTGCTTTACGTGGCCTCTTGTCCGGAAGCAGTTTTTTAACCAGAAATTGCAGAAGAAGGAAAAAAGCTTAAAATGAAATTTTCTTTGTAATGTACAAAGACTTCTTTTCCATATCTAAAAATCTATTAAAATTTCTTTTTAAAAACATTTTATAAATTATAACACTTGTCATTAAAACATGTAAACAAATCTGCCCTAACGCTTTTTATTCTGCGGATTTTATAAAATGTGTATCTTGCCTATTTCACATGAGTTTTGGATTTTTCTCATTTCTCTTGGAAATGTTTTATTTTCAGAAACCTGTGCACAACGGTCCTGACGGAAGCACACACGTCTGTGGCTCCCAGATCGTCAGAAAGCTGATCACGGTAAGTCTCGTGTGACCAGCGCCGGCCCCTCGCGGCTGTGTCTGTGCGTGTTCCTCTGAGCCGTTCCTGGGGCTGCGTGTCCTTAGAGCTGTGGGCTAGTAGTGTCTGTTTGTCTCTTTTTGTCTCTGCCACCCTGAGCCTCTGAGACGGCGCCGAGCGAGTGCCCTGTTCACGGGTGGGCTCTGCTCGTGCTCAGCAGGGCGTTTGCGCTCCACGTGGTCGCGCCACCTTGCAGTTCACCTTTGCGTGAAGGTAGCTTGTGATCGCTCTTTCGCCTCGCTCAGCCTTGCAGCGGTGCAGTTTGCTTTGGTTCGTCACAGCTCGTGGCAATTCAGCATGCTCCCAGACATGGCACTAGATGTTTTTAACGGAATGATGCATTTTAAAGGCGGCATGTCCAGATGGGAATATTTCATGTGAATTTTAAAGTGAGCAAAGCGCCGCAGGCTGTCCTGGCGGTGCAGCCCCCTGACGCACGCACCTGTCTCGCAGGACCCCTCCTTCAAGCCCTGCCAGATGAAGACCCACTTCCTGCTGCCCTTCCCCGTGAATTACGTGGGCGAGTGCATCAGAACCGTCCCCTACACGGATCCGGATCATGCCAGGTGGGCCGCAGGGGGAGGGGGGCTCTCCTAGGTCCGCGCCTTAGTGAGGAAGTTTGTCGAGCGTGTTAGGAAGCGACGAGGCGTGTTCATCACAGGAAGTCATTGCACCGGCTTTAGGGCTGGACTCGTGTCACCTGCTGCTGCTCTGTCACCTGCAGGGTCTGCTCTCCCCACACCGTGCCCAGCCAGGGAGAGCGCACGGGCAGGACGTTCAGAGCAGAGACCCTGCGTGCTCTTTAAACAGCTGAGTCTTTGTGAAGAAAATGCCCAACTTTCTAGCCACTCACATCTGTAGGTGACACGTATCCCTCAGGTCCTATCAGAACAGAAAACCAGATGTGGCCTAAACCGACTCCCCTCAAATGCCCAGTTCACTCAGCTCATCTGTAGTAAAAATGGCATAAATTAGTGCTGAGACTTTCTGACCACCGGGGCAGGCTGAGCCCGTGCGCTCACGTTCGGACCCTCCAGCAGCCCCGCAGAACCACGACCAAGGCGCAGAAGCCACAGGGAGGGAGCTGCGGGGCGAGGAGAGCCCGACCCGGGCCTGCAGAGGGAAGGGCCCGGGAGAAGGCCCGGCTGCCGCAGCAGGGCCCTAGGGGTGGCGGGATTGAGACAGGGGCGGCTCTCGGAGTGGGGTGGGGCTGGGATCCGGAGCCTGTCCCAGAGCCCCTCTGAGGGGGAGGCCCCGGCTTGAGTGGCAGCAGCCACAGGGGAGGGTGGGTCAGGGCACTCCCAGAAGAGCTGGAAATGCGGGAGTTTGCAGCGGGCAGTGGGCGCCCCTCTGACCTGTGCCTGCCACGCACCTGTGCCCGTTCCTGGAGAAACCGGCCGGGCCAGGAGAAAAGACCCACAGACATGCACCCTTGGGGGGCCACCACTTGGGGGTGTGGTGTTTCCAGAAATTCCCCTCCTGTGTCTACTGTCTCAGGCAGCTACCTCTGTGAGAGACTAAGCCAAGGAGGAAGAGGAGGCCCCAGGGGTGTGGACCCGGCCCAGCAGAGCGGGGAAGAGGAGGACCTGGGCCCCAGTGTGGATGCCCGTCCTGGTGTGGCCAGACGGAGGGAGGTGGGGAGTGCCCCGGGAGGGCGGGGAAGAGTTAAGCTTTCTAGAACCATCCTTGCCGGCCGTCACCGTTCCCAGTGGGTGTCAGCAGAATGGGCTTTGCTGGACCCTGTTTTCCTGGGGGCCCTGTGAAAACCTGCCCAGGATGTTGGCTTGAGTTTTTTTGCCCAGATTCTGACGTGAGACGTTTACATAAATGATGGTTTATGTATTTGCCCTCACAGTAAAAATTAACTCTTTCTACTTTATCAGACATAAAATGTGCCCCGTGTGTCTGTAACGAGCTGAGCAGTGCAGAGTCTGCACCCTCCAGCCTGGACCGAGACTAGAAACCGTTCTCACGTGTTGGTTGTTTTTGTTCATTAAAAAAAGACAAATACCTCGGCGGGACCATGACGTACACGGTGTCACTTTACAGCTTGATCTGCCGCCTGTTTGCTTCATCAGCTACACTCTGGACGTCTCTTGCCATCACCTCGTGTTGCATATGATGCTTCCGTGTTGTTTTTAACCTGCACTGTTAATCATTAATTTCAGTCTTAAGATCCTTGCGCGCCTGATGACGGCAAAGTTCCTGCACACGGAGATTCGAGAGAAAGGGGGCGCCTACGGCGGGGGCGCCAAGCTCAGCCACAGCGGGGTCTTCACGCTCTACTCCTACAGGTGAGCCTCCCTCCTCGCATGTCACGGGCCCCGGGCACGACCAGGGCCGTTGTCGTCTCTACTGGAGGGGACCGTGGACAGAGAAAAGCCGTTTTCACCGTGCAGTTTTTCTCACCGCTCAGGCAGCTCGCCTCCCCCAGCGCAGTCCTTTGTCGCGAGGTTAGGGACAGCCACGTGCACAGGCGGCGTTCGCCTTAGGGAACCCTAGTGTGAGAACGAGAATCTTCAGACAGGATGCAGGAGCCCCTTCTCTGCAGCGCTGCTTTCTCTGCCTTCAGTTACCCAGTCAGCCTCTGTCTGCAAACACTAAATGGAAAATTCCAGACATGAACGATCCGTAAGTTTAAAATCACACCCCATTCTGAGTGGTGAGATGAGATCGCTTGCCATCCTGTCCATCCTGCCCAGGACAGGAATCCTCTGTGAGCATCTCCACGCTGCCACCCGAGGCCACTCAGTAGCCGTCTTGCTTGTCAGATGGGCCATTGGGGCACCACGGTGCTGCACTCGAGTCGCCCGTGTCTTACTTGCTGACCGTCCCAAAGCGCAAGAGGAACAGTGCCGGAGCATGGTTATGATCGTCTACGCAATGTTGTTAATCTCGCTGTGCCTAACGTATGACTCGAGCTTTACCTTAGGTGTGTCTCGTAGGAGAAACAGTGTGTGTGGTGTTCAGTACGGTCTGAGGTCTCAGGCATCTCCTGGGGGGTCGTTCCCTGACAAGGGGGTTTGGCTGCACCACCCGAGAGCTTTCGGAGCCCGTTTCAATCGCAGAGGCCTAATGCGATGCTGTTTTCGTGAACACAGATCATTGCCCTTTTATGCAGAGTCATTCTAATTTTCTGTGGCCCTGCTGCCTGAGACGACAGCTGTCCTGGTACCTTAAGGGTAAGGGGGGTGGTTCGCTGCGGCGGGCGCGGCCTCCCTCGCTCCCAGCCTTCAGGCCCCGCAGCCTCACTGGGCGCGTCCGCGCTGGAGCTGCTTCCAGATGACGGATTTCTGCAGAGTGGTTGGTTCGGCCAGTGGCCATTTGGACCGTCAAATTTAAAACAGAGCTGTTAACAGAAAATGTTGAAGAACCGTTAAGTCAACACGTGACTGTTGTAACTTTTTCCGTCAGTAAAATGCTTGAACGTGTAACTCTGGGTTTCCTAGGGATCCGAATTCCGTGGAAACGCTCCAGGCCTTCGGGAAGGCTGTGGACTGGGCTAAATCCGGGAAGTTCACGCAGCAGGACATTGACGAAGCCAAGCTGTCTGTCTTCGCCAGTGTGGACGCTCCTGTCGCACCCTCAGACAAAGGTATTTGAGTCAATGACGCGAAAATGACACAGATCTCACCAGACGGCGTTTCACACGCGAGTTCTGAGTCACTCGTGCCTATGGGCCACGGGGGTGACACCGTTGTTCCAGCTTCTTGAGTCTCCCTGTCCTCCTTTGTGATACGATTTTCGTACTTGACACCCTGAGCACTGACCTTGAAAAGTTGCCTCTCCTTCAGGCAAGAACATCTTGATGTTTGCGATTTCAAAGGAGTCAGATGATGTCATTTCAGAGCTTGGGTGACTGAGGCGCAGGGAGGCTGAACGCCCGGCCACGGCAGCGAGACTCCTCGCTGGGTCGTAGCACAACATGTGGACACGCACGAGAGCAGCCATGTCACTCTGCTCTCGGTGTCCCCAGCCTCGCTGGTTCTGGCTGGACTCTGATCCAGACTCCCGGGTGGGAGCCGTGGCGGCTGGAGTCGGGGGTCGCTGTCCCAGGCCCTTGGGCTGAAACGTGCACCGGAAGTGACCGTGGGACGTCAGCTCTCGCTGCGCCTGTGCTTTGTCTTCCAGGAATGGACCACTTCCTGTACGGCCTGTCGGACGAGAGGAAGCAGGCGCACAGGGAGCGGCTCTTTGCGGTCAGCCACGACAGCCTGGTCGCCGTGAGCCACGCGTGAGTGTGGGCCCTGTGCTCGTGCGGGGGGCCCTGCGTGGCCCTTGTGGAAGGCAGTCCCGACCTCCCCCGTCTCCCACGCAGGTACCTCGGCACCGCGAGGAGCACGCACGGGTGGGCCATCCTCGGACCGGAGAACGCGAAGATTGCTGAGGACCCGTCGTGGATCACACGATAGCTCCCCGCGGTGTCCCCGCCTGCGCAAGGGAGCTCGGCGGCACCTACGGCGGTTCTTGAACCTTAAGTCTCTGGACTACATTTAATTTGAAAGGTCAGAAAGGTTACTGCTTTTCCCAAAAATCCTAATGTCATCCTTGAAGTTTTGCCAAAGGTTTTATTAAGTGGCAAGTCAGACAAAACCTCTTCTGTCTTAAAGGAGGAAATACAGTGACCATGAAGTAACTGAAACAATCATGTATTAAATGTGCAAAGATGCACAAATTAGAATTTTAAAACTTTCTAGTGACATAAATGCCTATTTTACCTTTATCATAAACTATTTATCTTAGAAATTTAAAAATAAAGAGTAGCTGTGACCTGTGCCTTGGTCATTGTTTTGAATGACATTTTGCTGAAGTGTAGTGTGTCAGAGCCTTCACCGCACCATGGAGGGTTGGAGCCAGCAGCGAACGAGCTGCTCCAGCGTCTGCCCGACCCGGGAGCTGCGCCCACCCCAGGGCCCTGCGGAAAAGCCTCTCGCCAGGTGCGCAGAGCAGGGCGGCCGGGAGCCAGGTGGGTTGTGACTAGTAAGCGCCAACTTTGTCAGCCCTTCCCTTGCTGTTTCGTCCTCGGGTTTCCCAGGCCAAACTTTAACCCCCGCCTTCCGTCCATGCGGCCTCCTCCCTTTCTGAGGCAGAGGCCTGGGTGTTACCTGGTGGCGGGGTCTGCGCCTGGGCTGGCCCGTGTGTGTGTGTGTCTGCACGTGTGTGGGCCCCAGCACCGTCCGCACTGCCAGCCCAGGTCCCACCCGGGATGGTGAGTGGCCGGGAGGAGAACTCGGGCATCAGATTCTTTTAAAAGCCCCCACTGGTGACTAGAACATGCAGCAGCTGGGATTGAAATCAAGCATGCGTGTGGGCCCCATACTAAGGTAGGCGTTCATTTCCTTCACTTTTGACCTCTAAAAAGAGAACAGGAGCCTGGCTAGAGTGACCCACCTGCCTGCACAGTCACCCGGAGGCCCAGGCGTCCTGGCCCCACAGCACTTACGGCCAAGGGGAAATTTGTATTGACTTAATGTTAAATATTTGCTATGTGTCAGAATCCCGTCTTTGTTCTCCTTTTATGACGTTCTCCTTGCATAGTTCAGTGTCTCCCTCTAGAAATGATCTCCCCTCAAGACTGCTGCAGTAGCCAGAGGTTTTGAACTACTTTAAGAAACAACCGAGTACTGGTGGGGTTTTAGCCCAGTGTTTAATCTGCTAGACAGACACACATTCCGAAGCATGGTATGTGAGGACAGTGGACAGCTCACAGGGGAGGGCGTGGGGGGGTTTGGGAGAAGAAAGATGGGTGCTCTCGGGTTAGGCACTAATGTCAACAATACTCACATAAAGTGCTGATAAATAACTTAATGTCACAAAAAGGACGGTCCCCAGTGGGTTCCAGGCCTCACGAGACACGTGGGCTGGGGTGGCAGCCCAGGGTCAGATGGCTGCGGGCTCCCCCTGCGTGCCGCGGTAGTACACGTGCTCCATCTGGCCTGCGTCGGACACGTCGTAGCTCGTCTTGTACTTGGCCAGGATCTTCATGAGCGGCCGCAGCTTCAGCCACCACTGCTCCTTGGGGATCCGGTGCCTGGGGGGTAGGAAACACCGTGAGCACCGGGTCTGCCGCCAGGGGACAGCCCCACTGCCCGGGGACAGCCCTGCCAGAGCGGGGCCTTTGTGGAGTCAGCTAAGTTAGCTACAGGAGAAGGCAATTTTCACAGGTGAAAGGAAACAATTCCATATTTCTAAAAACTCTGCCCCATTTCTCAAAGTCTAGTATTTTTTCACCCGGCTTCGCGGAAGCCAGGGGTTCCTCAGCACACCTGAGTGAGCTGCAGCCGGGACCCCAGCCCGTCCCCGTCACTTACTCAAAGTCCGTTTCCTTCTTCAGCTCTGCCACGGGTTGAAAGAGGAGGTTTCTTTTGCTTATTCCCAGCACACAAACGGAATCGTCGGTAACAAATCTCTTTCCTGTAAAAGTTAAAAAGAGATCTGAGAATCACATGTGAAGGAATGAAACTCAAGGGAGAAGAAAGTTCCTAATCGGGGAGCAAAGTCTCGTGGTGAGAAGAACTCAGACTCCTCAGCCCCACCCTGACCCGGCTGGGAGCCAGGGGACGACCCGTGCCCAGCGTGACCCACGGCCCGCCCCGCCTGCCTCGCACCAGGGACCCGGCCCCCAGGGAGGAGGGGTCCCGGAAAGGAGTTGTTGTGTCTTCACAGCGGAGGTGAACACATACTTCACCAAATGCTGAAATAGTAGAACACCAATAAATTTATGTTTCTGAGTGCACACACTGAGAGGCCGAAAGTTAACGAGAAGCATCCATAGCTAAATTGGCAAAAGAAAATAAATCCAAAAAAAAGAAAAGCAGAAATCAATGTAGAAAACCTGTTAGAATCAAAACCAAAGTCAGTTTTTTGAAAAAACTAAAATCAGGTTGAAACTATTTACATCGCCATTTTTTCCAGATTGTGTCATTTTTATAAGTCAGACTTTGTGTTCTGCCTGCCCTAACAACAACTCCCCTGGTGTGACTGATCACAGAAACGGAGGGAGATAAAAGCATTGGCAGAAACAGCCACTCTCAGGAGCAAGTGGGGACTAGAAATGTTTCAGGCATTAAAAGAGAATATTATGAAAAATCACTTTTAGATGAATTTTTCATAGAAAATGTAACTTACAAAATCCATAAGAAACAGGAATAGTTGTCTAAACCTGAGAGAGATTCCCTTAGCAGTCCAGTTTTCTCTGAGGAAGATTCGAGGTTGTGAGGGGTGGTTTCACGGGGAGGTCCTTCCACACATGCAAAAAGCAAATCAGAACTCCCCACTCGCACTGTTTCTGGGGGGCCTCCCCAAACGTGGCCCGGCACCTGACGGGCAGCAGGGACGCTGCTGGCTAATGCTCCTGGCGGCTGACGCGAGGCCGCGCAGCAGAGCTGCAGGGGAACCCGCGGTGCCAGGTTATGGGCAAGTGGGTCTGTCCCAGGAGCGGGAGGCTGCTCTTGACACTAGAAAGTCAGCTAAAGAAAAACTAAACGATTGCCTCATCTGATGCAAAATGTTTATAAAATCCAGTGTCCTTTCAGGATTAAAAAACACTTAATAACACACATCTGTCAAAGACCAACGCATATTAAATTGCAGAAAGAAAGACGCCAGTTCAGTATTAGAATTCTTGGCCACAAAGCACTGACAGCATGCCCCGTTCCCGCCACGGCAGAGCGCGAGAGGGTCACTCGGGAGAGGTGCCGGCACAGTGACACGCAGCCCACAGCCGGCAGGCACAGGGAGAAGCTGGGAAGGCCGCGCCATGAGACAGGAATGCTCCCCGTGCCACGCACGTGAACGTGTGCGTAGACAACAAAACGAACCCGCAGATAGGTGCTAGGATTCAGTGCAGAAACGCTGCCGATTGAAAAACAATTGTGCATGTTTCCTTGTATTTCCATATACGAACAATAAAAGAGTTAAATACCACTTACAATGTATTTTTTAAAAAATCAAGAACCTGGAAATAAACCTACCAAAAGACATGCAAGATCTTTATGAAAAAAAAAGATAACAAAAGGTCTAAATATATGGAGAGGGATACAGTGTTCATGAATTAGAAAGTTCAAAATTGTAAAAATGTCAATTCTTCCAAATGGTTTGATTAAATGCAGCCCCCCCCCACTAAAAAAAAATAGAGAATTTTGGTGGCCCCTGACAGTCCGGCCCTGTTTCTGTGACAGCACAAAGGGCTAAGGACGACCATGACACGAGGAGGCTGCCCTGTCTCATGTCAGCAGTTACTCGTAACCAGAACGTTGCGGTTAAACAACCTGGAAGTAGTTCCTTTATTCACAGCCGCCTCATCTGTGATGGAAGTTACACTGCAGAGTGAATTGTTGTAGATAACTGATTATCCACATAGGAGAAGATGAAATTAGACCTTAAACTTCATATCTAGTAGAACTAAAGAGAAATGGAAAATAAACCCAACCCATAAAGGAAAAGGTCGGTAGATGCCCTGCGTTAACATTAGGACGACTTCCTTGAAAGACAACTTAGAAAAACAGCCAGGCACGCCGCAGACGGGAGGGGAGTGTTTGCAGTGTGTGATTGGCAAGGTAAACGCAACCAGCCAATAGAAAAATAGTCAGCATACTGGGCAGTTCGTAGTGAAACAGGAACCTCAGGCAAACAGAACCTGCCACTCCCTCACCACTGTGAGACCATCTCACGCCCGCCGTCCAGGCACCAGCGAAGGTCTGAGGGCATCGTGGGAGAGCTGGGGACAGCACACCCCGCGGGGGGCATGGGAACCACCAAGGGCTCGTGTAACTCGTCCCAGGAGCCCTGTGTGTGCCCGGGGAGCCTTCCCGCTGCGTGTGCCCGGGGAGCCTTCCCGCTGCGTGTGCCCGGGCGGCCTGTCGGCAGACACAAGGACCAGGGTGGGCGGAGGGGTCACACGGCCCCTTGGGCACCCGGGTGTCAGGTAGTGGACGCACATCGACGACGCACACCTGGAACCTCAGGTCGCCGGAAGGAGGCGTCGCAGGGAAGGAGGCCACAGGCTCCCAGCGCGCAGGGAGCAAGGCGAAAGGGACCCAGGGGGCGGCGCCCCAGCGTTCTGAGTGGAGTAAACACAGCCGCAGCCAGACATGCTCAGGCTTTGCAGGGGAGGGTGGAGTCTAGATGCCCCCGATCTGCTGTTTCCCCTAAGCAGACACCTGTGGCGTAATGAGTGGCTCTGCGGTATCTCAAGTGAGAGCATCAAACACCAAAGAGTTCCGTGTGGCCAAAGAAGGAAATAAAGGTCACATCTACAGAACCGCGATTATGGTCTGGCGTGTGTGCCGTGACTTCTGACCAGGAAAGGGCAAGAAGGCTGCGAAATTAGCTGTCTCCATCGCTGATTAGCGGGACTGAAGCATTTCATCTTATTAATGTTATTTCATTATGAGCTTCAGTCACAGGCAGCGACAGAGTCTAGCAAGAGGAAAACGCTGCTGCCCTGCGGAGCTCGGTGCGGACCGCGAGGAAAGGGCTGGACGCTGCCTGGCGGGCAGCGTGCGCCACCCCGCTCCGGACTCGTACCTCTGCACTCCTTCAGCTTCGCGCTGATCCACTCCATGGCTCTGGCGGAGATCTTGGTTCCGAAGTTTCTGTCGAACGGAGACGGTGCGCCACCCTGGTGGTGGTTACAGTCACAGGAGGTATTAGTCACACAGCAACGCTTTATTTTTAAAAATTAAATCAGAGCAACAATGTCTATTTAACAAAATTCACATTTGTGAAAGACTCAGTTGCGTCAATATGGTTTTGTCTTGTCTTCTTTTTGCATACTTCTCTCTCTCTGTGCATAGCCAAGACAGAACAAAACAAAACAGAAATCTGTGTTCCCGGTAGCCAGAACGTGGCCTGGTACGCGGGGACCACAGCACCTTCCCGGCGAGACGCGGGTTTGGATCGACTACATGAGCCTCAATCTTAGCTACTTCGGAATCTCTCGTGAGGATTTCTGGACCCACTGTAGGTGTGGACAGGCCACAGTTGCCGCTAAGACTCTGACACCCTGTGGACACACTTCACAGAAACACACCGCCCACTTTCATCGTGTGCTGTCGGGATCCGCCAGCCCTTTGGAACAAATCAGCGGGCTCTGGTTTCAACGTTCCCGACAAGGACCAGGAGGTCACGACGGAAAGGCACACGCGTGCGGATTAGGAGGCCGCAGCTGCGTCACGGGGCACCCCCCAAATCCTAAAGCTACAGCATGCCCCGTTTTCTGTAAACGTCAAGTATTTGTTGTCTAATACTCCATTTTAACTCTTCTTACAAAGCCCCGATATTGAATTTAATGAAGTGTTTCGTTTGATTTGAATTCAAGTTTGAGTAAGTATTTCCAACTCACTGGTGTCAGTATTTGCACGAAACTGATAGTTTTCCTTAAAAGCCCCCACACCCAAACATCAGACGAGAAAGCATCCCAAAGCCGGTGATGCGTGGCACGACCCATCTCAGAATTCACTGACACGTTTTTGCCCCAGTGGCCCTCGGGGCCCCCTCGCCCACCTGCTGCATGTGGCCCAGCACGTTCTTCCTGCAGTCGAACACGCCTCTGCCCTCCTCCGAGTACAGCTGGTAGATGAAGTCCGTGGTGTAGTTTTCGCTGCAGCTCTCGTTTCTGAAACGGACGGGAAGCGGCCGAGTGCGTTTCCTGCGCGGTGGGCAGGGCGCACGCTCCCTGGCTGGGGGTGACGCAGGTGCGGAGGGCCACCTCGCGTCCTCTGGCCCTCCCGGGACTCTACGTACAGAGTCCCCCCAGCCGAGGTTGTGCTTTCTGCAGTTCCAGTTACCCAGGCCAGCCGAGGTCCGAAAATACTAAATATTGTCTATTTCTAGAATCATCCATTTAAGTGTCAGTTTGAGCGCCATTCTGAGTAGCAGGGTGACTCCGCACTGGCCTGCCCCGTCCCTCCCGGGACCTGAATGATCCCTTTGTCCGGCATCTCCACACCGTCTACACCTCCTGCCTGACCGTCCCTCAGTAGCCATCTTGGTTATCAGATCAAGAAAACGGTCTACACGGGGGTCGGTACTGTCCCCGTCTCAGGCATCCACTGAGGGACTTACAAAGTGTCCCCCACGGATAGGGGCGACCATATTTTCTTCCTTCTTCATAAAGGTCAGGGGCTTAATTTAAAAAATAACAGACTACAAAGCAAAAATAAATTTTAAAAATCCCCCTCTAATTATTTAGATGCAGGCAAGGTTTTAACACAATTCGCCATGACTCTACTTCCGTATCTCCTCAGTAACCATAGTGACAACCACGCAGTCAGCTCAGAGCTCGGTGTAAGATGAAGGTGAGGTGCGAAGGGTGTTTCTGTTACCTGAGCACGAGGCCCCTCTGGATGGTGGTCTTCATCTTCTCCGTCAGGTGCTCCACGTTGTTCTGCAAAAGAGCGTTTTGTTACTCAGATGGTAAACCTGGACCAAGCACCCGTGCACGGGGTGGGGCACGGCCGTCAGCGCTGGAGCACATGCAGCCCTGAGGAGACACGAGGCAGCTGTTCTACAGCTCATGTTTGTGGAGACAAATAAGAAACCACTGGGTGTCAATAAGGCACGATGGAACTCACGAGAAGCGCGTTCCAGCGCGCACAGCTCATTCGCACAACACCGACTGTATTCCGGGCACTTGCCTGACGCCGGCACGCTTATCTCCTGCTCCCCACCTTCCCGCCAGCTTCCCAGCTCTCTCCAAAGAGTAACCACCCAATGCCTGACTTTATACGGAGCCTCATCACCGCTTGGCTAGTGTTTCCTGACCGAGAAACCCTTTCCAGATTCGCTCATACGCAGATTTTGTAAGGGAAAAAATCGTCTTGAAAGGAGAAACGTACGACAGCACCCATCTCAGTTCATGCTTGGAGGACTGCAGAGGGAGGTAGTGTTCTGATGACCCACCTAAAAACGTGGGTGTTTTTACACGTAAGCAAATCCCAGTCATAATGACATTTCTTAGGCATCTACCGTGTGCCAAGGGCCGTGGTAAGTGCCAGTGAGGTGTTATCTTGTATAGTCATGTGTCACTTAGCGACGGGGACACACTCTGAGAAACGTGTCGTTAGGCGATTTCGTCCCTGTGGGAACATCCCAGGGTGCGTCAGCTGGATGGCAGAGCCGCCTACACACCTGGGCTGTGAGGTGTGACCTGTTGCTCCTGGCTACAGACCTGTGCTGTGTGTCACTGCCCCGGATACTGCAGGCCACTGGCGCACGGGGGTACGTATTTGTGTATCTAAACAGAAAAGTACAGTAAAAGTAGGGTGTAAAAGAAAAAATAGTGCCCCTGTGCAGGGCAGCTGCACGGTAATCTTTTTTTTTTTTTTGAGACAGAGTCCTGCTCTGTCACCCAGGCTAGAGGGCAGTGGTGTCATCACAGCTCACAGCAACCTCAAACTACCAGGCTCACTGATCCTCCTGCCTCAGCCTCCCAAGTAGCTGGGACTCCAGGCGCCACCACACCTGGCTAATTTTCTATTTTTAGTAGAGACGGGGTCTCGCTCTTGCTCAGGCTGGTCTCAAACTCTTGACCTCAAGCCATCCTCCCGCCTCGGCCTCCCAGAGTGCTAGGGTTACAGGCGTGAGCCACCGCGCCCGGCCTCCACTATAATCTTACAGGACCACCATCATTGACCAAAACATCGGTAAATATTTAATTCACTGTGGTGAAGAAATCCATGGTTCTAGTGTCCATGTCACAGGAGTAACAAGTGACCAAGTCTGGATTATTGGCTCACAAACATCCTATCTTTTTAAAGGACGGTTGCTCAGGTTGCATCTTATGTGCCAACTTGTCCTCTCCCACAGAATTTAGCAACTTTGGACATTTCCAGGTCCAGGCCTGGACCCAGCTGTGCCGTCCGAGCGGGGCAGACCCTGGCGCTGGTGCCGTGTGCCTGGCCTGGCCTCCTCACCCGATGCCTGATCACCCACCTTCTGCCATGGCTGCCCCGCCCCCCAGGATGCCACTTCTCCCCCATCCAGCAGCACGAAGGGGCTGTGGCCACGCCTGGGCGGGCCGGGAACTGAGACGGAAGCGGCTCTGTGGAACTAGCCCTTGGCCGATAACCGTCGGCCGCCTCCTTCGTCCCTTGAGAGGCAGACGCCCCGTCAGAGGCCTGGAGCTTTAGAAGCAGCAGCAGCCCCAGAGCGAGCCCCTGGGCAACCACGACTGCTGGAGTCCACGTGTTGGTGGCGGCTCATCCACAGGGACGGAGGACCAGTCTGGGGGTTGTGGCTACGGGGACGGGGTTGGGGGGGACGGTCTCCCATGCACCTTCTGCTCAGTTGTGCTACGAACCTAAAACTGCCCTAAAAAATAAAGTCAGCAGGCCGGGCGCGGTGGCTCATGCCTGTAATCCTAGCACTCTGGGAGGCCGAGGCGGGCGGATTGTTTGAGCTCAAGAGTTCGAGACCAGCCTGAGCAAG
>NW_012155729.1:1959899-1960954 GCF_000956105.1 Propithecus coquereli | reverse complement strand
TATAATTTCAAAAAAAGAGTTCTTTATAGCAGAGGACGCTGGAATCATAAAGACAGAATCTCTTTTCCGTGCATGAAACTGCAGGGTCACTGACCCCAGGAAGTCAGCAACCTGGCCAGCGTCTTAACTGCCAACAACGTCCAAACTCCCGGCCCGGCCCCTGGGGCGGGCTCTGCTCAGGCAACAGTTAGGATAAGAGAAGCTCCAATTCCTCCTACCACGAGCTCCACATACGTAGATTCAGAATCTAGCGAAGGCAGGGAAAAGCGATAAAAACAAAGGTGAGATCCATCGTGTGGAAGACGCTGATCTCGCGTTCACAGCGTGAAGAACCACCCAGAGCCCCACCAGCCACGGCAGCAGCGCAGCCACGACCGTCCCCGGGAAGGGGCGGCAACGTCTGCGTACGAGGTTAGTGACCGCAAGTGAGTACGATTGAGTCTCTTCCAAACCCAGAGACCGTATAAAAACTGCTGGGCAGGATTCTTTAGTAAAAACATAAGTAAAGAAAGTTTAAGTTTAAAAAAACAAGAAACAAGTGCTAAGCACTACTTACCATTTGAGTTGTATTTTTTTTTTTTAAAGCTTTTTGGTTTTTATTTACCAGTGCTAGAAATAAGTTTGACATCAGGGGCTTAAGAAAAAAAAAAATCTTAGAAAAATATTTACAAAAACTAGGTCTCACAAGGAAAACTGGATGAGAATTATAAAAAAATGTATAATTAAATTTTAGAAAAAGCATTCTGGGTTAGCTACTGATCTCCAAATTTCCATGTGAATTACCAAGTGTGATTTACAGATGTAAGAATACGTTTCTATGTTTTGTTATTGCCTCTTGGAAAAATACTGAAATTGCATCAATATCATCCTAGATGTAATTTAACACCCCCGATTTACAAAGGGGAAAATGCTGTTTATAGCCAAGACCAAATATATAATAAATGCAAACAGTGGATTCAGGTCAACAAATAAAATGATAAAATATCTAGTTTAATTTTTACTTTTAAACATCAAGGCAGAGGCCCTTGGACCCAGGATTTATAATAGGTGTTATA
>NW_012155729.1:1955857-1959849 GCF_000956105.1 Propithecus coquereli | reverse complement strand
CAATTAATTTCTTTCTATTTTTAGTAGAGACGGGGTCTCGCTCTTGCTCAGGCTGGTCTCGAACTCCTGAGCTCAAATGATCCACCCGCCTCTGCCTCCCAGAGAGCTAGGATTACAGGCGTGAGCCACCGCACCCGGCCTGGAGCGGCTTGTTCTAAGCAGAGCGAGCCCTTCCTGCCCCGCAAGCTCCGTCAGCGCTGACCGGCACGGGCCACAGGGGCAGCTGCGGCCCACAACGTTGGCACAGAGGGTCCTGCCCCCTTGCTCGGCTTGGGGACGGCAGGTGGGGGGGGCCAACCTCTGGGGAGCGTCCCCTGGAGGAAGAGCTCCAAGCTGCAGCTCAAACATCACCGACACTTTGCTACACGGTTTTTAAGAAACATCAACGGAACACGCAAAGACGAAGTGGAGTTTGGGGCAGGGCGAGGGCAGGGAGAAGCCCGACTTTGCGGGGCGGCCGGCTTGGTTCGGTTCGGGGCGGGTTGCCCGGGGGCTGGTTTTCCCTTGGGGGGTTGGGCGTTTTGCGGAGTTGGGTTGCCCGGCCGGGGCGGGGCCAGGCGTCAAGTGGCGGCCTTCGGTGGGGGGGGGGTTCCCGCCCCCCCGTTGAGGGGTTTGCGGGGGGGAGGGTTTAAGGGTTGGGGGGTTCGGGGGGGGCTTGAGGGGGGGAGGCCGGGGGCGGGGCGGGGCCCGGGGCGGCCGGTTCGGGGGGGGGTTGCAGTGGGGCCGGGGAGCCTCTGACTCCCGAGTGCCCCCCGCACGTGGCTGTGGCTGGCTCTGCCATCCAGCTGCCTGGCTCAGGTGGGACGCCAATGTCACCCAGAGGACCATGTGTCACGTCTCGCTTGTAGTTGACACAGACAGGCTCTCCTTGAGACAGAGAAGCGGGAACGTTCGTCCTGCTCTGCCCAGTGTGACGCAGAGCTGAGCCCACAGGAAACCAGAGCGAGGAGTCCGGCTCATGTTCGGGTGGAAGGAACCGTCACACAACGATGCCAGGAGCGGGGCGGCTCTTACCTCGACCACCGTGTTCAGGCCAGTATCGGACCCGAGACTCACGTCCGTGCCCGGGACGTTGTTGCTGATGGTAGCGGGCACGACACACACGGGCACACAGAACTCCTCGTGCTGGCCTCGCGCCTCAGCGATGTTGGACGCGGCTTGGTAAGCCTGGAGCAGCGGGGCCAAGCGGGTAGCGGTCAGTGTGGGTGCCCAGCCGGTCCCTTGCCCAGCACTGGGCGTGCACCGGGCCCCGGGAGGTGACGGGGAGGGCTAGAGTCCCCAGGGGAAGCGTTTTCATGCGGGCCAAGGGGGCCAAAGGGTGCTCCGGGTCTGCACCTGGCGGGTGCAGGGGAAGCCGCAGCCTGGGAACCACACGGTCAAAGCGGGTGCAGCGCGCAGCAAAGCAGGCAGCAGGCAGCGGGGCCTGGTGGCCGGCGTGTTAGTCACTGGGACGGAACAGCTCGTCCTTGGCATCCCGGGGGGTGAGGAAGGTCGATTAGGTTGGAAAGTGTAAGTTCAATGCCATTCCTGGGAACTTCTGCAGGTAAGTGAGGGACAGAAAACATGGCTGTGACAACATCAAATGACTGACATCACCATGCAGAGGCCACCTGCACGCAGGCACAGGGACAGGCATGCCATCGGATTCTCACAGAAAGTGGGACAGCATAGCAAGACCCAAAGGGAAATTGTTGGGCTCTGATGCCACAACGGCGAGCTGTTCCTGTGTGTGGACAGAGGCCTTTTGCCGTCTGTCCTGGGTGTTAACTGAGTTAGTAGAAGGACACAGGTCCCCGCCCCAGCGCCCCTAAATCCAAGCAGCTCCACACTCAGCTGTGTTCGTAATCCGCTTGGAGGCAAAGCCAACCCGTTCTCAGGTTTTTACTCGCCTCTCTTACGGTGAGGCCCTGCCCGCTTTGCTGCAGAAATGTTCGCGTTCGGTGCAGGGTGTTCCCACGCCTCCCCTGGGGGTGAGACCACGCATGGTGGCTCCCGAGCCCTCCCCGTGTGGCCCGGGACTGGACAGTGGGGCGTGGACCTGCACGGGTTAGTTCTCCGGCCGTCAGCAGAGGGAGGACAGGGACGACACGTGGGCAAGTCCCCAGGCCCCGGCCTCCACGTCCACCCGAGCCTGGCGTGTGACCCACCCCCCTCCGCCTCGCGACTTTTGTTGTGGCAGTTATCGCAGGACATCGTTCGAAACGACGGACTCCTGCAGGCCTGAGCCGGGATCTGGGCCTGCGCAAACTGCCGCTCGGTGGGCTCCTCAGGGTGGCTCTTTCACTCCCCTCACTGTGGGTTGGGTGGGGACCCCGCCCAGGACAGCGTGAGCCTCCAAAGATGAAACGCCCGGCCCCGCGGGGCGCAGCAGTGGCTCCACCTGCTTCCGGCTCCAAGGACAGGAGTTTAAACTCCCCTGAGCCACCCTGGGCACCGCGCCGTCCATGCCAGAGACCACAGCGACGGCTGCCTTCTCCCTGCGGGATCCCACCCAGGGCCACCGGCAGGGCCGTCAGCGGGAGCAGTCGGCCTGCCGTGGTGTGTTTTGGGCCAGAACAGAGTGACGCGAGGCTCGGAAGGTTAACTCTAGTTGGAAGCCCTGCAGCCACGTCCTGAGGACTTTCCAGCACCTGCTCTGAGCTGTTCGTCGATTCTGTTCTGCCCAGAAGCCCCCACTAACCACTGCACACACCGAGGTCTCGAGGGACGCATCTGTGAGCTGAGCTCCGACGCTGGCCGGAGGGAGGTCATCAGCGAGGAGGAGGAGGAAGTTCGCCAAGAGGACGATGGCTTACGACACGAGGCCGCCAGGGCACGACGTGAGACCACCAGGGTACAGCACAAGACCACCAGGGAACGACACCAGGCCACCAGTGTACAACACGAGGTCACCAGGGTACGACACGAGGTCACCAGCGTATGACACGAGACCGCCAGGACACGACACGAGGTCACCAGGGTACAACACAAGACCACCAGGGTTTCCCAAGCTCGGCACGCTGATGTCCGACCGGGAACTCGCTGCTGCGGGGACTGTCAATCGAGCACATGGAGGGACGTTCGGTGGCCGCTCTGGCCGCCCTCCCCCCAGTCAGCCCATCTCCCAGTTCTGACAACCAAAAACATCCCTGGACTTTGCATATACCCTCTGGAGTGGGGGGGTCACCCCCAGCTGAGAACCACTGGACGTTCTGAACAAAAGAACCAGCTGCCACTGGGGATGTCCACGGATCGCAAACCTGAACGCTCCCCGGGGCCACGTCATGAACCACGATAAACAGAGCGCCTGGACGTGAGCGCAGGGACCCTCTGGCTGTGACCTGCAGGGGCCTGTCGGGACACCCATTTGCAGCTGAGATGGCGGGTGACCAGACGCTAATGGCTGTGGGTCCTCCCTGAGGGCTTCCTTTCCCACCGGACGGCGACCACACACCCTTGTTTGCCGAGGACGCCGCCAGCCCCTCTGCTTCTCACGGCCAGCGAGCCTCACACAGACCCAAATCCAAACCTACTCGGAAGGACTCGACTGCGCTGAACAGAACTCTGGGAGAAGCTGCACCGCGTCCGTGCGTATCTCAGCCTCTCCACCTCCAGGAGGCACAGAGGGACTCCCGGCCACTTCTCACCCTGCCCGGCCTGAGCAGTCACGGCATTCGCCGAGGTTGTCCCACACGCACGGCATCCCTCACCCACCATAAAACTAGAACCGCTGCAGCCCAGAGGTGACCCCAACTCCTCAGAGCCCCGGAGACAGCGCTGGCCGCAGGGGACACGCTCGTCCACTTGCCAAGGACAGCCGTGCCCCGGGCCAGCAGCGAGGACAGATCCACTCTGGCCGTTTCCTTCTCGGACGTTATGATTGGCTAGCCTAGCTTTGAGAAACTCAAATGCAAACCTGAATTTTTAAAAAATCACATCATAAATCACAAAATCTCTCTAAGGGACTTAAAAGAGAAGTGGGATTAATATTGAATCTATTTTTCCCTATGGAT
>NW_012155729.1:1945997-1955080 GCF_000956105.1 Propithecus coquereli | reverse complement strand
AGCATTCTGGGTTAGCTACTGATCTCCAAATTTCCACGTGAATTACCAAGTGTGATTTACAGATATAAGAATACGTTTCTATGTTTTGTTATCGCCTCTTGGAAAAATACTGCAATTGCATCAATATCATCCTAGATGTAATTTAACACCCCCGATTTACAAAGGGGAAAATGCCGTTTATAGCCAAGACCAAATATATAATAAATGTGAACGGTGGATTCAGGTCAACAAAAAAAATGATAAAATATCTAGTTTAATTTTTACTTTTAAACATCAAGGCAGAGGCCCTTGGACCCAGGATTTATAATAGGTGTTATAGGCCCAAAGGCAAATTTGGAGTATTGAAAAGCTAAAAAAAACCGTCAAAAAAAATTTTTAAAGATTATCCAAATCAGAAAATACTCCAGGAGCTACAGCTGCTCCCTGTCTCTTAGGGAGTCTTGGTCGTCATCTCTGCAGCCGCACAGAAGAGGCAGCAAAAGTTCTGTGAGTACATCAAGGACTTTCAGAGCCTGAAGAACTTTTCCTACTTTTCTGGAAAAAAGGAAAGGCTGGCCCTTATTCGGGGTAGCCGAGAGGGGGACGGGCACGCGGCCGTCTCTAGTCACTGGTAGATAAAAAGGGCCCGGCCCGCGGGTTAGTGTCGCCGGCGCCTGCCTTGCTGGGCGCACACGCACTTACGTCGGTGATCGTGTTCAGGGCCGTGTCCGCCCCGATGCTGAAATCGGAGCCGGGCACGTTGTTGGAGACGGTGGCGGGAACCATGACCATGGGGACACAGAACTCCTCGTGTTTCTCCCGGGCTGCGGACAGTTCCAGGAGTCCCAGGTAGGCCTGTCAGACAAGTGCGGGAAGTTGTGGGGCCGGGGAAGGGGGAGGGTGGGGCGTCGCGGGAAGCGCCACTCCTGCTGCAGCTCAGGGAGCACACGGGGGACCAGAGGCACTGGAAAACCAACAGAGCCGCGTTAGGACCACGGACCAGGACACGCAGGTGTTAAGCACAGAGGAGGAGACGGGACATCGTCGCTTAGAAGCAAGGCTACATCTCTTCTTGGTAAAAGTCTGATTATTTGAGGTTCCTCTGTTTTCTTTAAAGGAAACCAAAAGCTTGTCTTAGAACTGATCTTCGTTGAATAGAAAAAAAATGAGGACTACAATCCAATATGTGATTTAAATAAAGTCTCCACTATCTTACTGTCTGAGCAGCCAACGGACTTCAGGTCGAGAGTTGGCATCATGTCATCAGACTTGAAACCCACCAGCGCCCCGAACAGAGGAGCCCAGGTGAGGACCGCAGCTCCGGTTACCTGACGGGCTGCGGCACTGTGGCCACCTGTTTGTTACTCTGTGCGTCACGGCCAGCCCTCAGCAACGGGGCGGGGGGTCTGGAATTGGGTCTTGGGGCAGCCGGCGCCTGCCGTGCCCGTGGGAGCCCACCCGGGCGGTGCTCACACCTGCAGCCTGACGGGCAGGTCAGCAGAGCGGCGGGAACCTACCTCGAACCCCCCGATGATGAGCAGGGCGTGGATGCTATGCGTGTGCATCTGCGCGGCGATCGCCTCCAGATACTTCCCCGGTAGAACCCTAAGAATAGTTAAATCCAGAGGTGAGGTCAGATGCCGCACGCTCCACACGGCGCGTGACACACATTGCATGGGAAACCGCGGAAGTCACGCTGCCCCGCCCGGCCGCCTCCCCGAGGACCGGAGAGAGGACTGTTACCCTCCTGCCGTCGCGGGGCAGACAGCAGCAGGGCTGTGCTAGGCAGGAGCGGCCGGGAATTTCATCTCAAAAGGGAGTAATCGTACATTTGATCTACATTAAAATATCCCATCATCCGCAGCTACGCGGAACACCGAAGCTTACTGTGATTCAGAAAAAGACGTTTTTATACCAGAATTCCCGGGTGGCAGAGCCGCCGTTCCCACCAACACCGCCCACCGCGGACGCTGCTTTGGGCTTGTTTACGGTGCAGTGACCCAGGCTCAGTGGCATCCGTCACTCTGTGACCTCAGGGGACTTCCCAGACAATAATCCCTCATTTCCTGGACTGAGGACAGGTAACCTCCCCGAACCGCATCCTTTAGGAACATTTCGTAGGAAAACGGAAGCCCCGTGACACCCGCGATTCTCTTCTGGGACTGGCCTGTTCCTCTTCCGACAGAGCAGGTCGGGGAGTCAAGGTTTGGAGATTACCGTTTTGTGCCGAGAATGGACCCGCCTTGCCCTGTCCAGCCGCCAACGTCTGTCCAGCCGATTTCTTTGATCTAACGTGAAACACAGAATGAGACGGCTGAAGCGAGGAAAGAAAAGGGAGTTAGAGCAACAGCTCCAACAACTGCCTTCCCGTGACGATCTGCAAAGCGCGTGTGGTCGTGGGATGCTCTCGCGGCGACGCCCAGCGCGCCAGGACGTGATGGGCCCCCCAGGCGACAACTAGCGGGGAGCCCCAGGGCGCCGTGCGCCGCGGGAGGGGCTCTAGAGCAGAGGCCGTGCCGTCAGTCGGAAGCCCTCGTGTCTGCAGCGCCACGGGGCCTGGGCCGCGGCCTGCCCGCCCACGGTGAGGTCCAGACCTGCGCGCGCACTGCCCGCGGCCTCCCGGGTCACTCACCTGGCCTTTGGCGAAGCCGTCGAAGCCGTCGTAGATCGCGAGCATCCTGTGGCCGTCGGCGATGCCCACACGCACGGCTGCACGCACAGCCGCGTTCATCCCCGCCGCGGGCGCACCCACGTTGATGATGGCCACGTTGCAATTGCTCTGCAAACAGGAGGCGGCGGCGCCAGGTCATTGGCATGTACGAGTCCCACACGCCGCACACCCGGCGGTGGCCCACGCGGCACCAAGCCAGGAAATGGGGGCCTTGGGCCACACAAAGATGGCAGCCAGGGAGGAAGGTCAGTCAGCCAGAGGTCAGGGTGACCTTCCGGGCGCTGACATTTGGGCTGGGCCTCTGTCCACCGGGCGGAAGGAGGCGGAGGCTGCCTACCCACCTTGGGGATCTGATCGTCCGGCAGCTTGATGGCGAGACGCTTGTAGGTGTTCAGGTTGTTCTCGAAGCTCCTGCAAGAAAGGGACGCGGTCGGCCCAGAGCGAGACTCCTGGACGCAGCCGGAGGGGGCTGGTCCGGGCAGAAGGGGCCGCGCAGAGCAGCAGCCTCACTTGCGGCAGGTCTGTGACACGTGACCTCGTACCGGCACCTCGTTAGCTCCGGAACAGCCCCGACCTTGCCAGAAAGACTAACAACGAATGAAAAAAATAGTTTCTCCCTAACTATCATCTAGGCCCTCAACCTGCGAAAACAGTGCCTGCGTATCGCCCGACTCAAGAGAGAAAAACACGGCCGGGCGCGGTGGCTCACGCCTGTAATCCTAGTTCTCTGGGAGGCCGAGGCAGGCAGATTGTTTGAGCTCAGGAGTTCGAAACCAGCCTGAGCAAGAGCGAGACCCCATCTCTACCAAAAATACAAAGAAATTAATTGGACAGCTAAAAATATATAGAAAAAACTAGCCGGGCGTGGTGGCGCATGCCTGTAGTCCCAGCTACTCGGGAGGCTGAGGCAGGAGGATTGCTTGAGCCCAGGAGTGTAAGGTTGCTGTGAGCTAGGCTGATGCCACGGCACTCACTGTAGCCCAGGCAAAAGAGTGAGACTCTGTCTCAAAAAAAAAAAAAAATGAGAGAAAAACACAACTTCCGGGCACGTTCTCGGCAGCCCGGCCGAGGAGCGCGCGGTCCCTGCGACACAGAGCTCTCCGCAAGACGCCTCACCTCCCCCGGAGCCGCACGGCGTCCTTAAATCTCCCCTCGTCCATGGCCTTCTGAACGTCCTGGGTCTGTGAAAAAAACGTTGAAAAGAGAGAAAGCGTCAAGACTCAGCCTTTCCACGCCGAGACCCCGTCCACGGCCCGCGCTGGGCCCGTCGCTGCGCAGCTGGGAGGTCGGGGCCGCGGAGGACGCTGCCCGAGAGCGGCGGCACCGGCTGTCCGGGGCCACGAAGCCCTGAGGTCTTGCTCCAGAGAGCAAAGCCGGAGCACGTGACCCTCCCAGGCAGGGTTCCAAAAGGTTCTCGGTCTGATTCTGGAGGGAAAACGGAGCACAAGACACCGCCTTGCTGGGGCTGGGGGAGCTGAGCGAGGTCACGGCGGCCGGGGGGCGCAGAGGCCCGGCCCGCCCGGGAGCTGCAGGGTCTGGGGTGGGTTATTTCTGTCTCTGAACTCCAGCTTCCTCGTCTGTTTGATCAGAAAACACCCCGACTTCGGGTGACGTCTGTGGCCGCTGAAAACACGTCAGCCCCTCGGGAAACACCGGACAACAGCAGCTCCGGGGACCGGCTCCCCCCGCTCCGAACCCCAAAGCCCCGGAAGGACGGTCTGAAGGTCGAGCAGGTTGCACCTGCCACGTCCGTCTCCACCAGACACAGAGACGGGGAAGCGGCTCGGAGCAAGCGTCCTGCACGAGCAGGGCCACGGTCTGGCCCTCGCACTCAACACACACACGACACGTGCACCACCACACACGCTCCGACAGGCATGCACACGCACGCACACACGTGTAACAGACGCGGGCTTCCGGAAGTTATGTGTCCAAGGTTACTTTCGACAAGTCCCTTGTCTTATCACTCAGTTACTTCTTTGCACACGTTACACAGACGCACACCTCGGGGCCACCGGAAAAACCAAACGGAACGAGAGCCATGAATTCCGCTTCGGGAAATTAAAGAGCAGACAGTGGCGAACGCCGCTGACCCCACGCCTCCGGCCTGCTGGTCAGTCGGCTGGAGGTTATGGTTCCTTTTCCCTCCCTCCATTTCCAGACATTCCCGTGGCGGCGTCGCTGACCGACGGCCTTGTGGATGGGAGGCGGCTGACGCTGGAGCCGCAGAGCCAGGCGACGCTCCCCCGGGACAGGCCGCAGCCGGGTCTCTCCAGGGCCACTTCCTGGCAGGTCTCATGGGGGCAGGGTGGGGACAGGAGCCTCCCGCCACCCCCAGGGACGTCCCACCCGTCCTCAGAAAAGCCATTTAGCCCACGGGTCCCGGCCTGACGGCAGCCTCTGTCCCCACCACACCTCCCGCCTCGGCCGCGGGGCAGGCGCACCCAGCTCACCATCTGCACGCACTCCATCAGCGGCAGGCGCACGGCCTGGTTCCCGCTCAGCGACACGACGCAGGGCGGTGTCTCGGGGGTGGCCTCCAGCAGGGCGATGACGGCCGCCACCCCCATGCGGCTGGCCTGGGGACAACGTCCACGCTGGTCACGGGCAGCCCACGGTCCTGTCCTCCCCCCTGCAACCTGCTTTCTGCCCTGGTCTCCCCTGGTCTGGGGCGGGTGCCCGCAGCCCTCCCCACCCCCCCACTCTCCCTAGCAAAGCGACTCCAATTCCAGGAGGACCGGCAGGGCGGGAGCAGAGGGAAGGTCTGGCTGCGAGGACCCAGAAACGTTAGGAGCAGAGAACCGGCCTCGCAACTGCTGCCCCAGCCGGTCTCCATCCTCGCGCTGGGAACGGCACCATCGCCCCGGTGGCAGGCGCTCTGCTCCCCGCGTCGGAGCGCCCACGGGCCTAGGGACCCCGCCACGCTAGCAGGTCCCAAAGGACCTTTAAGAGAAGGGCACGGGGCGCCAGCATCTGGGGGTGAGCGCCCAGCGAGGCTTCCCACGCACCGGCTCCCGGAGTCCCCGCGACAACGCCCGGCCCTGCCTCCCGCTCACCAGGATCCTGTCGAACGCGGAGGGTGTCCCTCCTCTCTGCACGTGTCCGAGGATGGTCACGCGCGTGTCGTAGCCCAGCTGCCCAACGACGAGCTGCAAAGAAACACCCATTAGGAAACGCGGAGCCGCGGCGCGGGCCGGCAGCCCGGACTGCGCAGCGGGTTCCGGGTGCTGAGAAAGACTCTTCTGTCCTTTCTCCAGATCTAATCGGGAAAAACGGTCACTTCTAAATTTTGCTTCCCGAAGGAATGTTTAGTTTAATCGTAACGGCTAGCTGAAATACATCTTTTAAGATAATGCTTTTATTACCAAAACAAAACCTGTATCTCCCGTCCTTGCAAATGAATGTAAGTAACTTGATTTCTTAAAAACACTGTTTCGGTAGCTTCTATTTAAAGTATTGCTTGTATTTCATAAACACGTAACATTTCCCTTTAACCACCTTACGTCTGCGCAGCTCTGATTTGCAAAGCACGACCCAGTAACGTCAAGGCAACCCCCCCGCCCCCCGCCCCGGGCCGTGCGCAGCCCGTGGTGACTTGTCCCGCCACCGCGCTACCCCCACCCCACTCGCCCCTCCATCAAACAGCGGGACTGGGCGCGTCAAAGCCGCGTTCCTCCTTGGTCCTGTTTCACATCAGTGGGAAAGAAAACCTTTGCCCGGACTTCGTTGGCTGCTCCTCACAAATACTGGTGGGCGTCCTCCCGCAGCATCCGCCTGTGTTTGAACACGGTGCGGAGCTGGCGTTGGCATCGGTAAGAGACACGCGTTGTCGTTAACTGACCGCAACTGAGCATGACGGAGAAGCCGCCTTGCAAAGCCGGGCCGGTGCCGTCTCCTGCCCGGGCCGGCAGCGTGAACCGGAGCCGTGCACGGCCCCGCCTGCCGCAGCCCTGGCGAGACAGGCAGGCGGGGTCGGAGCGAGCCCCGTGGCACCGAGCCTGCGTCTGCCCCTACCAGGGCCGCCAGGACGCGCTGAGCCCGGCACAGAGCCTTCTTCATAAGAACGAGCCCCGCGGGTGCTGGGGCCGGGAAGACACCACCTTTCCCACTGCCCTGGGTCGGCTGCCAAGAGCTCAGTCCTCACTCTCGGAGCCCTTCACCTTTAAGGGCCACGACTTTCTAACACGAAGACCACGCGTGGCCACGCGACCGGGACGCCTCTGTTTCTGCTGGGTAGCTGTGTGTTTCCCCTGCCGTCCAAGTCACGAGTCATCATGAAAACGTTTTTAAATGTCGGGGAAAAAAGCGCCCAATGATGACGCCGGGTTCTAAGCCAGAGCCCTGCCGCCGGGGCAGCTCCGACCCCGGGGAGAGAGCGGGGGGCGTGAGGAGAGAGCGGGGGGCTCACCTGCTTGACCTCCTCAGAGGTGATGGGCTTGTTCTTCATGTCAATTGCTCCTTCAGCCACAATGATGATATTGAGCCTTTTTTTCCGGGCACGGTTCTAAAGAGACAGAAAATCAATCGAATTCCTAGTCCGTGGTTAACGACGACCACGGCAGAAACACAGGGGTTTGTGTCGAACGCAGGTGGCCTCTTTGCAGGCAGAAGTCTCGCCCGTCACCAGAACTGCCCACGGCGGTGCCGGGAGGAGGTAAAGCTGCTCTGGGTGAGGGCAGGGGTCGAGGGAGGAGAGGCCTTTGCGTCGGCAGCTCAGGTGACACCACACGACAGAGGAAAGCCCAGGGCGGGTGCGAAGTGCTGACCGGCAGGGTCCCCTAGGGAGGAACAGAGATGGGACCCACAGCTGTCTCCGCACAGCGCGCCGCCTGCTTCCTTCACACCCGAAGCTCCCTGCACCGCCCTGCGGACCAACGCACTCACGCCGGAGCCAGAGGCGTCCCACCATCACGATTAGGTAGTACGGCCCGCAGGCAGGGGAGGCGGGTGGCAGGAAAGATAGAGTTGGGAACAAGCCCAGACGGCGGATCCTGGGCAGCCACAGCTGCGCCCGAATGGCCAGCACGGACCCTCGGGACGCCGCGGTTGTTGTGGCCACATCGTCACACGCAGGCTCACAGTGGTCACGAGAGCCTGGAATGATCTGTACGGTGAACGCTGCAGCCACCCCACAGTGCGGATTAACTCACTCTCAGCGCACGTGCTTTCTTTTCTTTTTTTATTTTTTGAGACAGAGTCTCACTGTGTTGTCCGGGCTAGAGTGCCGTGGTGTCAGCCTAGCTCACAACAACCTCAAACTCCTGGGCTCAACAATCCTCCCGCCTCAGCTTCCCGAGTAGCTGGGACTACAGGCATGTGACACCATGTCCGGCTAATTTTTTCTATGTATTTTTAGTTGTCCGATTAATTTCTTTCTATTTTTAGCAGAGACGGAGTCTCGCTCTTGCTCAGGCTGGTCTCGAACTCCTGAGCTCAAACGATCCTCCCACCTCGGCCTCTCAGAGTGCTGGGATTACAGGCGCGAGCCACCGTGCCCGGCCTGGACATCCTTTCTGTAAAGTCCCAAATGAGAGACCGTCTGGTAGAAAGTGTCTCCAGGGGCTGTGTGGAGCCCAGAGCAAGCAGTACCTGAAGCCGCCCCTGCCGGAGTCGGGGCCGCCCGGCGTGCTCTAAGGAGCCTCGCCCTGTCCCAGCACCAGGTGTTGCAGACACACTTGTTCTGGGCTTGACAGACACTAAATGTGCTGTGCATTAAAGGATTTATTAATCAAATGTTTTCTTAAAGCTGTAAAGATATAAGCACAGGGTGATTACTGAAAGAATAATGGAAGGAGCGACAACCTCCAATAAATGTGAGTTTGGCTAAACCGCCACGCCTCGTCCACAAAATGTAACATTCTGAAGTGGTTATAAGTGACGGACCGTCCGTGCGTCGGCAGGGAAGACAGCCACCCTGGCTACGATTTATCGGGTGCCTCCGTGTGCTTTACCCGTATGGTTAATTCGGCCATTGAATCGTCACAAAAATACTAGGCAGGACATGGCAGTACCACCCGCATTACGGGTCAGGAACTTGGGACATAGCAACGTGAGGTTGTTTGCCCAAAATCACCGTCAGTGGTAGAAGAATGAGGACATGAGTTTAAAATAAAATGATTGAAAATAAAATCTATTATACTGAAATATGTGTTTTACTGTATTTTAATAAATTTAACATTTACGGCACTGAAATACATACGTTTTGGGGGCTTGTTTCTAGGCTAATTTATCCAGCAAGATACTTGGAAAAAATTCTAGCAGTGCTAAGTTAATGACCGATAAAAATGCACCGCAGACACAATGCTATCAAGTGTTTCCACACACGGGTTAATTTAAATCATCCGTCCTAACTCTGCCCACACTTGGGGGTGACGACAGCAGGCTCTTATTCTTGTCATACCTGACGGCCCGGTTTCTAAATCATGGAACCCAC
>NW_012155729.1:1940093-1945947 GCF_000956105.1 Propithecus coquereli | reverse complement strand
AATAAAATCTATTATACTGAAATATGTGTTTTGCTGTATTTTAATAAATCTAACATTTACTGTACTGAAATACATATGTTTTGGGAGTTTGTTTCTAGGCTAATTTATCCAGCAAGATACTTGGAAAAAATTCTAGCAGTGCTACGTTAATGACCGATAAAAATGCACGGCAGACACCATGCTATCAAGTGTTTCCACACACGGGTTAGTTTAAATCATCCGTCCTAACTCTGCCCACACTTGGGGGTGACGACAGCAGGCTCTTATTCTTGTCATACCTGACGGCCCGGTTTCTAAATCGTGGAACCCACAGGGATTTCCGGATAAGACCACATGGCCAAAGGAATAACTTATGAATCTAAAGCCAGTTCCTAAAATCCGAATGACAGCCCCAACCCCGCAACCTCGCTGCGGACTTTCTTTCGCACGGCCCTCGTCGCTGACACTGCTTATGCGTTTGCTGAATACAACTAACGTCAGTCCAGGCCACAGCGCTCAGCGCGGTTTACCCGTAGAACACTGATAGGATGATGACAAGAACAAGGGAGGGAAACCAGCCACGTACTGTGGTTTCTGTTCAAAGCTAACCATGGTCCTAAATGGGACGTCTTCTGCCCTAAGCGTCAGCCTTCTTGGAGGGAGACTCGCCCCACGCTCACAGCCCAGAGCGTGAAACACAAACACGCAACGAACTTGGACAGGGGAAGAGAAGAGCTGGGCTCACGACGGTCCAACCGTCAGGCCCGAAAACCCAGCGCAGCGGAGGCCTCCCAGCTGGGAGGAACGTCCCAACACCCGACACAAAGTGTTGGGGGGAGTTAACATCAGAGAAGCAAAACAGGCCTGTCCGAGATCAGGTACGCAGAAAAAAAAACCTGGGAATGAATTTTCTCTCTTGATTTCTGTTAAGAGCTGTAACCACGGGTACCTGCTGCTTTGAACGCAAAACGAAACAGTTGCAGTGGCTTCTCCACAGCGTTACCGTCTGCGACGTTAGGAGGTCGACAGACGCCTGACTAATCAACGCAGGAAGATCCCTACCAAGAGCCTGACCTCATTTTACAGTCGGAAAGTTCTCGTGCGCTCAAAGCGCTGTCCAGCCTGAAAATTCTAAGGGCCGTTACGAATCCTAGTTAAAGCGACGCAACCGTGAGCATCGGTAAGCGGGGGCGACAGGACGCGAGTTACCTCTGAGAGTTTGACGCACAGGTGTTCCTCCCAGTGCTCCTCTGGCGGGGATTCCGGAAGGAACACCCAGTCCGCGCCGCAGGCCAAGGCGCTCACCAGGGCCAAGTACCTGCGAGGACAAACGACAGTGTCGACAGGAGATTCTAACCGAGGCGGCGGCGTCCTGCGGGGCTAGCTCGGGGCAGCCACGCTCGGTGGCAGATTCGGGCAGATACGACCCTGGAGCATGAACGAGGAATGCCAGCTCCTCTGGGAGCATCCTCCCCACATGGGTGGGGTGCAGGGCACGGGAGGGGACATTCCCAGGGTCCTTCCCCCGACGGTGTCCGCGGATACGCACCCACAGTGTCTGCCCATGACCTCGAGAACGAAGGTCCTCTGGTGGCTGGAAAAGAAAGAAAGAGAACGTCCCTCGTCACCCACCACTGCTGGGCACGTGTGGAAAACAGGGAAGTGCTTCGCCGGCTCCCTGACCAGGGTGACCCGACATCCACAAGAGCAAAGGCTACTGACGCGGCGCGTCACACTCCGGCGCGTGAAGGGCTCCGGCAGCGGCTGCGCTTTCTAGCTACGTGTTTACGTCTGTCTGCCTGGGCCCCGGACACACTGACGCTGGGACACTCTCCTGTCCTCTATCCAACGTAGCCACCGAGTCGGGCAAAGTCAGAGACTTCGTCAGGAACCCGGGGCCGGATGTGTCCCACATAAACGACGGGCGTGAGTGTCATGGAGTCAGCTTAATGCCCAGTGACTGCGGTTTCTCCGGGGAATGGAAAACTCCAGCTGCCCCGAGCATCCTTCCAGCTCTGGGGAGATGCTGTGGTTTCCAACGGCCGAGGAGCTCGCCCCGCTTAGTGTCCGACGCAGCAGCGTTGTGACCGGGACGAACACACCACGGGGCGCAGGAGGCTGCGGTCCCGGGGTCCCGGTTCCAATGTGCCGAGTTCCAGCTCCATCCGCAAGGTGGGAGGCGCCTCTTCTATCCACATCTCACGCGACTTCGAGGAAGGTGCTTCAGAAACTCCAGGCGTCCTACAGGGGGTTACTGGTGATGACCCATCATGGTCTGTGTCACCTCGGACGAAGTGTGCTCCATCCACGCTTGCGAGTCTGTGGTTGGACACGTGGCAGCAAGGCCACACCGGCCCACGTCCCTAACGAGTGCCGGGGCCTAGTTCACGCTGTTTTACGTTTTCCGTACCTTCAGGACCCCTTGGGGCAGGACATCAGACACTAACTATTTTGTTTCCTTCTGTTTTCTAAGTTCCCTCCAATGAACATACTTTTATCAGATAAAAAAAGAAAACAGCAATGTTTTAAAATTAAAAACGAAAAGCAGATCGGCGATCGATTTTCTTGCACCAGTTTCTAACGCTCAAGTTACAAGCCCCGCACCTGGACACCCCTCTGGGGAAGATTCTAGAGACCCGGGAACACCACGCCGGCTCCCACGGGTCTCTCGGAGCCCTCCTACCTCTGGGCGGTCGTCATGATGGCGTCCACCACCTCGATGATCCTGTGCAGGGCCGAGTCGGTGCCGATGGTCATGTCGGTGCCGCAGAAGTCGTTGTCGATGGAGCCCACCATGCCCACCACGTTGAGGTAGGCGTACTTCTGCACAGCGTCCTGGTCGATCTGGCCTGCGCGGGGCAGACGGCAAATCTCATCACCGGTGCAAGACACCAGCTGCTCTCAACCCTTTCTCTGGTCATTATCTCACTTTCTCACGACTCCACGCAACCCGACTCCGTCTAATTAAGGACAGCAAAGCCGGAGGTGGAAGTCGTCACGCAGTATGAGCTGGCGTTTGGCACTCGGACGAGAGCAGCGGATTATAAAAGCAAAAGGAAGGATCTGCGTGTTGCAATCAGTGGATAAAAATCTCAGTATTACCTGGCAACGGCCGCAGAGAACGACGTGGCTCTGCAAAGGACACACGTCACAGTCACAGAACTAAGGACCCAGACCCTACGTCACCCCCATGTCGATTTCTCGTGGATCTGCGGGGAGCTGGTCAGTGGTAGGTGTCTACCTGCCACGCCCAGGACAGAGCTGGGTGGGGCAATTCTGCATAAAGGAAGTCAGCGTGGCCACGGGGCAAACGTGGCCTGGGCTGTGGCCACCGCCCTCTCCTACGCTGCAAGTGGGCTGGTGTTCGGCCAGAACAAGGGGGGCCAGAGCAAACCGGGGAGGCCCTCGCTGCTGCCAGCCCAGCAGCTGTTCTCTGCACCTCGAGGGGAGTTTTGCAAAACTCAGGGACAGCTGCTTTGTCTCAAGTTTACACCTTTCATAAAGGTGCTATGAGTTCCAACAACATGCTTTTGCTGGTCATATATTGCATTGGAATTAAACACTGTCAATTTGAAGAGATAAAAACTACAGACACACAGGGTTCTCAGAAGGTGGCGTCAAAAGTGATACAGGAGGATGCAGAGGCAGGTCTTTGTCATCTAAATAAACCAAAGTCTTGCAACAACTCGGGCAGGAACAGGGAGCTGGGGGACCAGGGTGGGCACTCGAGTGTGGGCCTGGACCCCCCAGCGGGGCCACGTGGCTTCTGCTACAGCCTCTGACCCCTCGTCTGTCACACAGGGACAGACTGAAGACCTGCATTTGAGGGCTGTTGTGAGGATTCCGCAAAACCGCCCCGGGGAAAGGTCGGACGGTGCCTGGCACACGCTCAGGCTAAATGAACATCATTCTTGTCGCTGTTGGTGTTGTTTGAGGCCCAAAAAGTGCAGAGACGGTGAACTGTGTGTAAGATGTGCAGAGACAGGTGCTCCGGCTACGGTCAAAGGAAAACGCACCTGCCCCAAAGCTCCCTGAGGATGACAAGAGACGAACGGGGGCAGAGGAAACCCAGAGACCCGCAGGCGAGGACGCAGGACGCACCGTTCTTGGCCAGCTCCTCCAGCAGGCCGCTCCACTCCTTCCGGAAGATGTTGGCGCCGGTGAGGCTGCCGTCGCCCCCGATCACGCACAGGTTGGTGATGCCCAGCCGGATCAGGTTGCAGGCGGCCTTCAGGCGGCCCTCACGGCTGCGGAAGTCACTGCAGCGCGCGCTGCCGATGATCGTGCCGCCCTGGGAAAGGGCGGCAACCAGGGTTACTCATCTCCTCTCGCCCGGACAGAAAGCCAGGGGACCAGCACCGCGCAGACCAACGCACGGACGTGGGACTTTGGAGCTTACGTTTCCCTCATGTCCATCTTTGGAGTCAGTCAACCACGAAAGTCTGTGATTTTTCCCATTTTTCAGTCCCAAACCGGAATTCTTTTTTTTTTTTTTAAAGAGATGGGGTCTTGCTATGTTGCCCAGGTTGGTCTCAAACTCCTGGCCTCAAGTGATCCTCCCACCTCAGCCTCCCAAAGTGCTGGATTATAGGTGTGAGCCACCACACCTGGCCCATTTTTTCCCCCCAAACTAGAATTCTACGGTCAAAGACGCACTCATCATGCCCAGGAGGGCACAAAGGGCGTGAAAACAGACAGCCAAGTACTCGCAGCACCGACCCGTTTGCCAGGCCACAGCAGTGGCCCCGGGGAGGCCGTCCTGACGCCGGCCAGGTGAGCTCAACAGGTGCTCAGGGAGCCAGAGAGGAGTCGCCCCGGCAGCCGGTGCAGAGACAGCTCCGCCGGCAGCCCCCGCAGAGCCTGGCGCCCCCGTTAGTCCATTTACGGCTGTGCAAGTGAACGGAGCCGAACCTGGGCCCCCAGGGGTCTGTCTTGTGCTTTGTTCCCCGTCCCTTTCTAAGGCGAAATCTTGAGAAAACTAAATTGGATCATCCAAACTTCCAGAAGAGACAAATCATGATTTGTCACACTTAGGTTTTCAAAATCTGAGAATTGTTTGTGGTATTTAGAAAAATGCAGGCTTCCTTTAAATAAACCCTGAGTGCACTTGTGAAACTGCAGTCTGCACTCGAGCCCTCCAGGCACGCTTGTGTGTGCAGACGGGCACGCTCGCGTGTGGAGACGGGCACGCTTGTGTGTGCAGACGGGCACGCTCGCGTGCAGAGACGGGCCTGGCGGGCAGACGGCTCCCCGATGGCCCTGGAGTTTGCGTGCAGCATTTGCTCAGACACACACGGGCACGTGCACGGCTCATCTGGGCGTAAGAAGATTATTTAACCCAGAAAAATTCATTTGTTTTTACAAGAAAATCACCCCCGTTTAATGGGTCAAAACATTATTAAAAAGTTACTATTAGAAATGAAGTTCTTCCAGCACCAGGCCACCAGCGCATCCCAACAAGGCTCCCTGGCACCCTCGGAAGTACCAGGTGTGACCGGGACAGCACTCCGACCCGGACCCGGCCCGGCAGCAGCCTGGGCGGGAGACGCGGCCTGCGGGGCTGGAGCCGCTGCGCGGCCCCCTCGGATCCCACGGAGCAGGTGGCTCGCAGCTGCTGCACCCAGAGTGTGGGTGGCGCCCAGGAGGGCCCCCGAGGGAGGACGCCGGACTGAGGAAGGACAGGGGGCCAGGGGAGCTGCCCAGGAGAGGGCGCCCTGCACGCGATCCCACGCTCGTGGCACGGAGATGCAGCACGGACATACACGCATGCTCCCTCGCACACAGCACGACACAGACACACACACACAGCACAGACACACACGCACACAGCAGACACACACACAGCAGACACACACACACAGCACAGACACACACA
>NW_012155729.1:1927849-1939923 GCF_000956105.1 Propithecus coquereli | reverse complement strand
ACACACAGCACAGACACACACACACAGCACAGACACACACACAGCACAGACACACACGCACACAGCAGACACACACACAGCAGACACACAGCACAGACACACACACACAGCACAGACACACACACAGCACAGGCACAGACACACACAGCACAGACACACAGACACACACACAGCACAGACACACACGCACACACACACACACAACACAGACACACGCACACAGCACAGATACACACACAGCACAGACACACACAGCGCACACACACACAACACAGACACGCACACAGCACAGACACACAGCACAGACACACGCACACAGCACAGACACGCACACAGCACAAATACACACACAGCACAGACACACACAGCACACGCACACAGCACAGACACATGCACACAGCACACACAGCACAGACACACACAGCACAGACACACACGCACACAGCACAAACACACACATACAGCACAGCATAGATACACTCCTCACACGCACCCCCGCGGAGACACACTACACATATACACACACCCCACACACACTCCCCATACACATAAGGCACACATCACACACAAATACACCCCTACACATACACTACACCCAGACACACCATACACACACACACGCACATGCAGTCCTTACACACACACGCCACCAATACACCACGAACACAGACACACATGGAACACTCAACACACTCACACACACACACACACGCACATACACACATATTCACACACACGCACGCACATCTCCTCATCGTCCCATCTCCGTCACACGGCAGAATGGAAACGCTCTTCTGCCTGCAATTCGGCCGGTCCGCCCAGCGCTTTGCAAATGCCGCTCCCCTCTGGCGGCTGCCGCAGCTCCCGCCACCCTCTGCGCCGCCCACGCGGAACACAGGAGGCCGCGGGTGCCGTCCGAGTCCGAGACCACCAGCGTCTTCAGAGGGACGCACCAGCTTGGTTTCTCTCCGTTAGAAAGTGCTCCAAGCCACAGACCAACACACACACTGTGAAAGATCCAGCCACAAGAGCTTTTCGCGACGTCCGTTCCCTCCACACGGCCTCCCTTTCTCAGCTGATTTGGAGCCTTCGCCGCCCTAAGGTGCTCTGGGAGTTTACGAGATGTGAAATCTCTGCATTGGAAGAGCACGCCTAAGGGCTTTAAAGACTGCCCGCCTCGCCTGCGGTGGTAAACACCTTGTTTCTTGCACACAACAAGGAAATCAGCCCCGATTCAGAACAGAGCAGGAATGTTGTGTCCCAGCCCCCAGCCCCCAGCCCCCAGCCCGCCAGGTGGAATCTTGCCCAGGCTTGGTTGTATTAACGTTGATACTTTGTGCCGAGGGACGTGCAAAAACCCAGCAGCCACGGACCTTCGCAGCTGAACACGCAGCACCGCAAACCAGAGTAGCCTCGATGTCGTTAGTCTGGTCTAAAACACGAAACCCCACTAGAAGTTCCCAAAGGAACCACAGCCGTTATACACGACTTTTTATCGCAAGGATCATTTTAGAGTTTACATCATGTAAAGCTTTTCGTTTTTTCTAAAAAAAAAAAAAAAAACGAAAAAACTTGAATTAAATGAGAAATTAAACGTGTTTTGTTTCCACGCAAATAGGTAAGAATAAGCCCATTAATCTGTTGTAAGTGTCACTAAAGCACAAGTATAAAAAGTTTCAGACTAAAGAGTTGCTAATTTAGAGAAACGAACAGCAACACGGTACCCACCACTTGCAGGATGCTGGAGACACTTTCCCAGTTGGCTTCCACGATATTCGTGCCGCCGTCGACCATGCCTTGGTAGCCCTGGATGAGACAATAAACACACCAGTTAGACTCTGTTATCGTGTTAATGGATCCTTAGATCGTGGACGATGGAAATACAAATGACAACAAACGTTAAGTCCCTAAGCATCCAGCAGTCAGAAGTCACAGCAGCATGCAAGGGCTGAGTAGAAATATTATGAGAAAGCCTCTTAAATCTATTCCCTAATAATGGGAATTTCTACCCAGGCTCACCCAGGGAGTACAGTAAGGAATTCGTGGTTTGCCTGTGGCCCAAGGGTCCCTGAGAGACTGAGAAGAGATGTATTTACTCTGCATGTTTACAACTTAACACCAACTCACACGCACACTGTGCTGTCGACCACATCACCAGCACGAAAGTGTTTTGTCGGGGGCTCCATCTGCCAAGGCGACCCAGGCTACTTTAGATATATGTTAAATGCTTTTAAACAGCACAACTTAATAAATCACTCAGCCTTCCTCTCCAGTTAGTGGCATTTTACTGCATTGGTGACTTAGTTATCAACGCACCTTTGCCTGGGAGCCCAGGGACGGTGACCTTTCAACTCTGATTGTATCGCATTCCCCACCCTCTAAAGATACAAAATCAGGAAACGCAGAAATGTCCATTTGCATCTCTGTCTATGTAACTTACTTTCTATGACATTTAACCTTAACGAGGAATAGCTATTAAGCATTCATAAAAGCTGATCCTAGATTATTACAGTGGATTTATAACCTCACCTAGTGAAGGTCTGGAGAAAAGTAAGAAGGAAAAAAGTTTTTAAAAATGAAATGGCTCATTGATTACGAAGCTTTGTGGATAAATCGATCAACAGCAGGTATCTCTGTGGTCAGTTTGTATGCTTTTATAAGTGTAAATGTTCATGAAAAATGTTATATGTATGTGTGTGTTTGTGTGTGTGTATAATCTAGTCTTACATGTGATAAACAGGAAGGAAAAAGCAGCGTGGAATGGAACTGAGACAGGAACAGTCAAGCAGGTTCACTTTGGTCCCGAGGCCCCCGGCCCCCAGGCTGCCCACTCGCCGCTGTCCTCTTGGCCCCGAGGCTGCTGCGGGGACCACCGGAGTGGCCCGCTCCATAGTAATGCCACAGAGCATCTCCTAAACACACCCCGGTCTAACTCTAGGGATCACTTATCTTTTTATTAAAGGCCCCGTCTTTCCGAGACCCTTACAGAGAACAGACTTTTAGCAGATTCCCCTTAAATCGTGGAGCACGGTGTAGTCGTCCCCGTGGAGGGCGAGGGTGTCACGCGGGAAGGAGACTGATCCAGGTCCCCTCTGGTCAGAGCCACCGTCTGCGTCCCGTCCTGGTGTGCACGGTCTGCGCCCACCAGGGGCCACACCAGGCGCAAGGCACCACCCACATCCCCGCACCCTCCTCCCCTAAGGGGCTCCTATTCCTACAGAATATTAAAGGAGGTAGGTGGGTGGGTAGATGGATGGGTGGATGGATAACAGCCGAGCCTCAGGGCTGCACCTCGAATTATCTCCACCGCCCCCGGCTCCCAGGCTTCTGCCAAGAATCACGCTTCATTCTGTGTGCGCCACGACAGCCATTCTCGAGACACAAGCACGACATTTAACCATCTACCACTCGTGGCAGTCCTGACCCTACAAGTTCGTTTCCAGCAAGCCTGAGAGGCGGGGAGACCACGCGGCAGGCACGTGGGTCTGAGAGCCAGACGCCACACCGATGGGTCTGAGAGGGACCCCAGCTGGAGGGAGGCGTCTCCTCCGAAAACACGTCCGAGAAAGAGGCGGGGGCGGCAGCCACAGACCAGCACCCGCCGGCGCAGGCGGCACGCAGACCCACCGGCTCCCACGCCCGCAGCCGGCGGTAGCTCCCGTGCGTTCATTCGGTCGTCAGGTAAATAAAGAGGCTTCAGGAGAGGAGGTCGTCTCGGCCACTGCTCTGCCCAAGAGGAGACTGAGCTCCCTAAAGCGTCTCACAGCCCGGGGACTGCGCCAGCCACGCGCTCAACGGCAGCAGCTTCCAGACCATTCCTGGGGCGTGTGACATCACGGACGCGCTCCGTGGCGGCCGCCACACGCCATCTCGCCGCGTGCTGCATTAGCAGGGACAGAAGAATTTCCTTCCTCCTTGTTCGCAGGATTTAAATACTGATCTAACAAAACGTTGGCTTTCTTTTCTACGATTCTCCCTGCTGCTAGAGTGAGAACATGGACCAGTTCGACAAACCATAGCACACGTTGTGAAAAGCAAAATGATTTCTAGAAATAACTGGATTATTTTGTGGAGCGTAGATACACATGGCGGGGGAAGCAATTGAAAACCTAACAGTGAAGATTGTATCAGTGGCCCATTCAACGCTCTCCTCAAGACACACGTGCTGAGCTGCTGGGAAATGACTCACTCTTTAACTTGCAAAGTCATTACGGCCACGTCACATCTGAACAGTGACTACCAACGGCAGTTTTCAGCCGCCTTTTACTAACAAGGAGGATGGTGCTAAATTAGGAGGACTAATTTTACCCAAATGTACTATAATGTTTAAGCTCGGATGAGCTTTTTTCTATTGAAGTCTCCTTGGAAGGCTGAACACTCATTATAATACAGCCGAAGCCCAAACATTTTCTAAAATTCCCTTTTGGAATTTGCCTTCCAAACCAGTGTTATGACTCACGTAAGAAAACAAACCATAAAGCCTGTAAATCTATGCTCAGTCTTTGACGAAGATAACACCGTCTGTCTTGTTGATCCTGATTCCTGAGGGGAACCTAAGAGCTCCCTGTGGGGCTGGGTCAGATCCCTCGTCCGGCAGAGTGTTTACCTCGAGTCGTTTGACCCCATCTGAGAACAAGCCACAGGCCGTGAGGTCATTTTAGCTTCTTGTCTGAAATGGCCTTGAACAATGTCAAAATAAGCATGACGGCCTCCTAACTGACTACGTGGGAGACAGCACTAGACTTAGGGGTGGCTCTGCCCAGATTTTCAGGCATTTGTTGAATCTGTTCTAAATGGGGTTAAGAGCCAGTGCACCCGTCAGTAGCTCTTTCTCCTGTGAGACCCCGTATGTGTTTTTTAAAATTGAAGAGCCAAAGGGAAATCATAGTCTCATGTTATAGAAAAGTAACATTTCTTTTAGAATGCTTCTTCCGTGGGTCCGTATGTCTTCTCAACCGGGGGTTGCTTTTTTCCAGTCTGATTTCCCGAATTCTTTGTTTCTTCCCCCACATTTCTTCCATAGCTTTTATTGACAGCACAGAAGGTCTCTACTGCACAGGGTAATTATTGCTCTTGATAAAAATTACACTTCAGCTTGCAACTCTGCAAATTTCCTGAATTCTTCAGTCAACAACTAACCGTGCAAATGGTAAATGTTCCAACCACCAGAAGAAAACGAGCTACCAAAGGTAACACACTTCAGAAGTATTTTCTAGATCTTGTTATCACCTACTTCCTAGGGATATAGTTACTGCATTAAGGGGTTTATCTATGGGCTTTTCTGCTCCTGAGTAAATAAACTTTTCTTTGTTTTCCCTAGAATCAAGGTTTCCCTCGTTTATTCTGCAATAATCTAAAGCACTTATAGAACTCAGAGCAAGTGTGTAGAGCAGTCAGCCCCGGACAGCTGTCTAGGCTTAGATTTAGTAAACACCATCGTTCAAAACGAGGTGTCCGTGGTAAATGGGTGGCAGAATGTTCTGCCAATGGCTCTCAAAGGTCAGGAATTGTGACTTTATTTCACACAAGACATTCGCATGTGGAACCTGAGGTTATTAGTTCCTCCCCCACACCCAGAGCCCTGTCCCCTCCCTGGCAGGGCCCTGAGGGATGAGCCCACGCAGGGAAGTCACAGTCACCCGCACAAGCATGCTCACTGGTTCGGTTATTCACAGAAAATTCCCATGGAGCAGCCTGAGGATTTGTCCCTGGTGAGGTCTGGTCACCTCTAAAATTCTAAGAGAGGTCAGAACATGACAAGCCATTGTGTAGTCCTGCACCGGGTCCTTTGGAAAACCAGTTAATACGGCAACATGAGTTCTCTAGCTCTTGGGCATTCTTAGATTTCCTTCAGCCAAAGCCAAGAGCACGTAATTCCAGGTAACAGGTACAATCGGTAGTCACAGCAGGGACAGGGCAAGTCACCCTTCCCAGTCAGAGGGAGGCCCCCGAGCTCCCGTGCAGGGGCGCAGACCCCCCGGGGCTCACCCAGCCTTCACCTAGGCGGGAGGGGGCTCGTGGTCTTCGCAACTTGAAATGTGACCGTCACCAGATTGCCGGATGCCACAGGCAAGACGTGAATGGTTGTGCGGGTTAAGTCAGAGTCGCGGGTGAAGAATTTAGCGTGGATCTGACATAGAGTGAGCGAGCGACACAAGATGATGCTCACTCCTGCAACTACCGTCACGCCCCAGATGTGCGCGGGCCAGCGTTCCGGGGAGAAGGCAGGAATGCGGGGAGATCCTCACGAATCAGCCTTTTGTGAACTGACCCCAGTGCCCCGGCCAACTGGGCGAGCGTGCACAGTTAGTGGGAGGGCCCGGGCCTGGGAGGTTGGGCATGAACGGGGCAGGACCTGCGCGGAGATGCCGTCAACCGCACGCTCAGGCATCGCTGCTCTCAGACAGACACGTAGGGGTCGAGTAGTTTCGACTTCAAGAAGCTAAAATGGCCGGGCGCGGTGGCTCACGCCTGTAATCCTAGCACTCTGGGAGGCCAAGGCAGGTGGATTACTTGAGCTTAGGAGTTTGAGACCAGCCTGAGCAAGAGCGAAACCCCGTCTCTACTAAAAATAGAAAGAAATTAGCTGGATGATTAAAATATATATATATAAAAAAAATTAGCCGGGCATGGTGGCGCATGCCTGTAGTCCCAGCTACTCGGGAGGCTGAGGCAGGAGGATCGCTTGAGCCCAGGAGTCTGAGGTTGCTGTGAGCTAGGCTGATGCCACGGCACTCTAGCCCGGGCAAGAGAGCAAGACTCTGTTTCAAAAAAAAAAAAAGAAGTTAAAATGCAGAAATAGTCACGTCTAAGACCTTGAAGAGACAGGACTGTGTGAGGTTCAGAGAATCTCCACTGTCCTTTACGTAACTGCTGGGGGAAGACCAGGGCCAGAGTCAGCGAGTCGGGGTGAGAAAGAGTAAAATCAGACCGTCCCCAAAACGTCACCACCGGTGCTGTGACCTGTTCTCTCCTGGTCTAGCAGGTTCACCTGCCGCCGTTGTGCACAAATTCCAGGAACACAGACACCGTCCGGGTCACGAAACACCCACAGAGAAGTCCCCAAGTCCCCTCCCCCAGCCGCAAAGCAGCTGCAGAGAGTCGAGGCTGGGGAGGGCCACCAGCACTGCTGCTTAGAAGGGTTGTTTTTTCTTGTTTGTTTTGTCAAAAATGTGACATTTCTTACTTTAGATGTTGTGAAAGCAGCGGGTTCGTCCCATCCAAGAGGGAAAATGATGTTTCTTACGGCACGTAGAGGGTCTCCCTCCATCAGGAAGAGAAAAACGGTGCCAATCTGTTAATTGACACAATCGAGCTTGTTTATTGGCATCTGAAGTCAAACCACCACGCTCAGGGGCTGAAACAAGGGAGGCTAAGAGCACACGCGGACAAGCCCAGCCCAGACAGGTGGCTGCTCTGGGGGCACCTGGGCCTGCATGCCGGGGCGAGGACCACAGCCGGGCTGCTGCTGTCCTAACGTCCCTCGTTCTAACACACGTAGAGTTTGTTGTTTTTACTCATGAAAAGATTAGCTGCAGGAACGACCAGAACTATTCCTAGGCTTTCTTCGGGGTGTGGAAGACGACAGAGATAGGCTCTGATAACATTTACACAAGGCCACCCAGGACAAGGCCAAAATTAAAATTTTTTTTAAAGATGACTCTTAAATTAGTTCTATTTAAAGAGCTATAACAAGAATGATTTTTTAATCTTTAGAATAACCTGCAACAACAAAACATTCAACTCATCAATCAAACTACATACGACAAGCCGATGGTGCCCTGCAGCCGTGTTTGCTGACTGGCTCTGCCCACCCCGGTGCCGACCTACCCAAGCCCAGGGCCCCTGTGTTAACTCGAAGCACCTGATATATTTGCCTTCACCATTTCCAAGAAGCTAAAGCCATTTGTAGGTTTCTAAGGGAAAAAAACCCTAGCTAAAGTGGAAAAAACAAAAAACCTACAACTGGCTCACCGGGTGGAAAGGAATGGGTTAAGGGGCCACCCCTCCCAGGTCTCCCCAGAGGCCTGGGGGCACCAGGCGCAGGCCTGGCCTGGCTCAGCAGCGGCCAGATGGACAGTCAGTCAAACCAAGTGCCAGGCTTTGAGCAGAAATACCAGCGTTTTCACATGCATCCTACTAAAGAAAAAAACCTAATTAATACTAACCTGATTAACTGTTTTGGCCTGTGGGTAACCTGGAAAGCTCTAGGTAAACCTAGAAGCTAGACTCTGCATGAACAAACATGTTGGATAAATTACTAGATGATGCTTTAAAAAATAATAAAACCAAACATCTTCTAATTCGAGCCCAAGTAGGTCAGGAACGGTGGTCCCCAGAGAGTGAGTCTGTCCCCGAGAGGACGTTTGCTGACACCTGGAGACATCTCTGACCGTGGTGACCGGGGGCTGCAGGGTGCTCCTGGCCCCGAGCGGGGGAGGCAGGGGTGCTGCCCAGCATCCGACAGTGCGTGGGACCCCCCAAAGGGCTCTGAGGTTGGGAGAGAAGCCCCGGCCCGTGGGCATGACCTGGAGCCGGCCGGACATCTGCAATTCGGACAAGCCCAACAGCCCCGTGCCCTGCCGGTGCCCGGAATTTTCCTAGCACCTCCCATGGGTGAGGCAGGAGGGCGAACGTCATCTTCATTGGTCAGACGAGGACACAGGAGTGAAGGGCTAATTTATTCACCCACAGCCCCCGGCTGCTGACTGTGGGTCACTTCCCAAACCCCAGGAGTGAGAGGCACGCAGAACTCAGGTCTGGGGTTTGGAAAGGCAGGCTGTGTTATGGGTGAGTAACATTCCACGGTGGAGCAAGGCGTGGAATCCACCCGCGTGTCCATCAGCGGACGATGGCTGAAGTGGAACACTACTCAGCCACGAGAAGGAGAGGTCCCGTCATCTGCAGCAGCACGGACGGGACTGCAGGGAGGTGGAATAAGCCGTGCACAGAAGATATTAATACATGTAGGCGCTTAAAAAAATGGAGCTCCTAGAGACAGAACAGAGTGACGGTCCCGGAGGGTGGGAAGGGTAGCGAGGAGGCGGGAAGTGGGGCTGGTTAATGGGTGAAAATAGAGTGAGACGGAAGGAAGAACAGCCAGGGACAGGCGGCACCACGGGGCGGCTGCAATGAACAGCGATTATCGTATATTTCGCTATGATTGAGGCTGGACATGGAACGCTCCTAGCACAAAGGAATGACAAGCGCTTGAGGTGGTGGAGCCCCCGGTCGCCCAGCTTTGATCACTGCACGTCGTACGCTTGTATCGAAACACCACACGTTCCCCACAAACGTCTGTCATTATGCACCCGCGATAATCAAAAATTAAAGAGCAGCCTGGACACGACCACGCCCGGAACCCAGGGCTCTCCGGAGCGTGCGCAGCATCAAACCTCTCTGCGGAGCGAGGCTGGAGCCGTCACGCCGGGCGGGGCGCGTGGGTCACACGCAGCCTGGCTCCGGGCCGGCCAGGGCTTGGTTGCCAGGTGAGCAGAGAGAAAACGTGCAGATTTTAGGGTGTTTTGGACTTTAGAACTACAGATGCGGGATTTTTACACCGGTAAGGGCGAGGTGACGAATCCCAGACTGATTCGATGGAATCGGATAACACCTATTGCTGCTGCTGAGCAAAGCGCCTGCCACCTGTGCAGGGTCCTGCTGGCCTGAGAGGGACGGGGAGTTTATGTCCCCAGTGAGCTCCAAAGCCATGGACCTTCTCCTGCAGAGGGACAAAGAACAGGACTGGCTCACTGGATTGTCTCACTTTTTTGGGGGGAGGTGAGGAAGGGGTGTCGTGAGAAGTGTCCTCTCATCGCCAGACAGGTGACTTCAGTTCAGGTGAGTCGATCCCCAGGCTGCTCCCATTTCCCTCCAGTAAGAGAATTCTGGAGACCTGGTGATTCTTGGTGCCCAAAGCCATAAACACTGCATTCGGTGATGCTTCGAGACACCCCCCATCCAAGGTGCCACTTCCTAACAGAGCAGTGGTCACGAGAACTAGAATGGTCCTAAACCCCATGTGCACACAAGGATCCACTTTGGCAACATCCCCATGGGGAGCTGCAGAAACTTGCATTCCCCTCCTGGAAATGAGGCCTGATCCCTCAGGAATCCTCCGTCCCCCGGGTGGGCAGAGGGGCTCACAGTGGCAGCACCCGGAGGAAGCACCGGCCACCCCGGGCAGCACGGACCTCAGGGCCCCCGTTTCCTGGTTGATGAGGAGGAGAATAAATGTGGTTGGCCTCAAAAGCAAGCCCACAGTCTTAGGTGTGGGCCTACGGGGCGTGCTGCATGTTGATCCCTTAATTCTGAAATGGGCCACGTCCCAGAGGTGTGGACATGAAGACATTTAAGCAGCCCAGAACCAGATGGACACAGGGACCAATGAACAACCACAGACACGAAACCCTGGACTCTGAGAAGGTGGACCCGTTCCCACATCAAAGACCCAGCGCTCACGCACCCCCGTCTCCCCCCCCCGCCCCTCCCCAGGGAGCAGCACTCAAACCAAACACAGAGGCGGCTCTTGGCCTAACACGGGCCCCTCCACCTCGGCACCGGTGGCATTTGGGGCCTGATAGCCCTTGGGGGTGGGGCCATGCTGTTCACTGCAGGCTGCTGGGCAGCACCTCCGCCCTCCACCCCCAGGCCAGAGCAGTTCTTCCCTCCAATAATGGGACAACCAAAAACTGTCTCCAAACATCGGCAAAAGTCCCAGGGTGAATCACTCCTCCCCTCCTGGGCTGGCAGTCAGAGGAGTTGACTCTCTTCCCAGCCCCGCGTGACCAGTTTAACTATGAAATAACAGAAACCGCTCCCTTCCTTTCTTCCCGCACCCACGGAGCCCCGGTGAGGACTGAGGCAGCCGCTGTCCTGAAGGGGCCTGGGCTCAGGGCACGACCGAGAACTGCGGCGGCCACGAGAGTCGCAGCTCTCCGGGGTTTTCTGTGAGCTGCGAGTCTTCGGTGACTTCAAAAGCGCTTTGCTATTAATAATTGCAAATGGCAAAACCTCATCTGAGGATGCTCCAGCCCCAAAGACCTTTTTTACAGCCACTTTCTCTGTGAGGAGCTGCCCTCGGGCTGGGGCGCGGCGGGCTCTCCAAGCACAAGGTGGAACGCTCACCCGTCCCGCCCAAATAAAGAGAGAGAGGGCAGAGAAAGTCACTCAGTGTGCACACACATGCCCTGCGGCGGGGGCAGAAAAACAAACCAGCCGTTGCCAGGGGCAGCGGAGAGACCCTCTCGGACGTCCGTGCAAATTCAAGAGTGGGGAGGAGGGGGTGTGACGTGCAGTCTAACATGCTCGATCCACATCGGCGAGCGGGGGAAGCGGGCCCAGGAATGGAAATTCACAAGGGCGATCTGACCTTGCACAGAGCCACATAATTAAATGATAAAACAATAATCTGGAAATGCTACGCTTAGACCAGTCCTTTCAAAACTACCCCCGAATCAGATGATGCAAAGAAAAACCTCAGAACCACAGTGTAAACAAAGCAAACCAAAACACAGGAAAAAAAAAAAACGCTCTTTCCAGCAAATAATAAACACATGGGTTATACAGACAAATGAACAAAGAATATGAGCGGACATTTCACAGAAGGGACAGATGACTTAGGAAGCAGACACAGGAGCCGGGCCAGCCCCGGAGTCAGCCGCACGCAGAGCCGGCGGGGGGCGGGCGCGGGGCCGGAGCGGGTTGCAGAAATCCCCAAGGCAGGAATCCTCCCAGCCTGTTATAAAGACAGTCCCTGCCATATCCCGGGATAAAGGAAATGATACAAACAGTGACTAGCTTTGAGCATTAATTAACATGGATCTCGCAGTGTTCTACAGCTTAGAAACGGGCGCCATCTCCGCAGCCCACGGACTCGGGCTGGCAGAACACAGGGTGGAGGGAGCGAGACGTCAGTTTGATGGAGCACTGTGGACGAGCCAAGCGACGTCGTGGAAACCATGTAGCAAGTAGAGAACAGTCACAACGGTAAGGAGAAAACATAGCATACAAAATACATTTGCCACCATTTATAATAATGCACATATTTCCTTCTGTTCTTACATATATATATA
>NW_012155729.1:1905649-1927799 GCF_000956105.1 Propithecus coquereli | reverse complement strand
GATCGCTTGAGCCCAGGAGTCTGAGGTTGCTGTGAGCTAGGCTGATGCCACGGCACTCTAGCCCGGGCAAGAGAGCAAGACTCTGTTTCAAAAAAAAAAAAAGAAGTTAAAATGCAGAAATAGTCACGTCTAAGACCTTGAAGAGACAGGACTGTGTGAGGTTCAGAGAATCTCCACTGTCCTTTACGTAACTGCTGGGGGAAGACCAGGGCCAGAGTCAGCGAGTCGGGGTGAGAAAGAGTAAAATCAGACCGTCCCCAAAACGTCACCACCGGTGCTGTGACCTGTTCTCTCCTGGTCTAGCAGGTTCACCTGCCGCCGTTGTGCACAAATTCCAGGAACACAGACACCGTCCGGGTCACGAAACACCCACAGAGAAGTCCCCAAGTCCCCTCCCCCAGCCGCAAAGCAGCTGCAGAGAGTCCAGGCTGGGGAGGGCCACCAGCACTGCTGCTTAGAAGGGTTGTTTTTTCTTGTTTGTTTTGTCAAAAATGTGACATTTCTTACTTTAGATGTTGTGAAAGCAGCGGGTTCGTCCCATCCAAGAGGGAAAATGATGTTTCTTACGGCACGTAGAGGGTCTCCCTCCATCAGGAAGAGAAAAACGGTGCCAATCTGTTAATTGACACAATCGAGCTTGTTTATTGGCATCTGAAGTCAAACCACCACGCTCAGGGGCTGAAACAAGGGAGGCTAAGAGCACACGCGGACAAGCCCAGCCCAGACAGGTGGCTGCTCTGGGGGCACCTGGGCCTGCATGCCGGGGCGAGGACCACAGCCGGGCTGCTGCTGTCCTAACGTCCCTCGTTCTAACACACGTAGAGTTTGTTGTTTTTACTCATGAAAAGATTAGCTGCAGGAACGACCAGAACTATTCCTAGGCTTTCTTCGGGGTGTGGAAGACGACAGAGATAGGCTCTGATAACATTTACACAAGGCCACCCAGGACAAGGCCAAAATTAAAATTTTTTTTAAAGATGACTCTTAAATTAGTTCTATTTAAAGAGCTATAACAAGAATGATTTTTTAATCTTTAGAATAACCTGCAACAACAAAACATTCAACTCATCAATCAAACTACATACGACAAGCCGATGGTGCCCTGCAGCCGTGTTTGCTGACTGGCTCTGCCCACCCCGGTGCCGACCTACCCAAGCCCAGGGCCCCTGTGTTAACTCGAAGCACCTGATATATTTGCCTTCACCATTTCCAAGAAGCTAAAGCCATTTGTAGGTTTCTAAGGGAAAAAAACCCTAGCTAAAGTGGAAAAAACAAAAAACCTACAACTGGCTCACCGGGTGGAAAGGAATGGGTTAAGGGGCCACCCCTCCCAGGTCTCCCCAGAGGCCTGGGGGCACCAGGCGCAGGCCTGGCCTGGCTCAGCAGCGGCCAGATGGACAGTCAGTCAAACCAAGTGCCAGGCTTTGAGCAGAAATACCAGCGTTTTCACATGCATCCTACTAAAGAAAAAAACCTAATTAATACTAACCTGATTAACTGTTTTGGCCTGTGGGTAACCTGGAAAGCTCTAGGTAAACCTAGAAGCTAGACTCTGCATGAACAAACATGTTGGATAAATTACTAGATGATGCTTTAAAAAATAATAAAACCAAACATCTTCTAATTCGAGCCCAAGTAGGTCAGGAACGGTGGTCCCCAGAGAGTGAGTCTGTCCCCGAGAGGACGTTTGCTGACACCTGGAGACATCTCTGACCGTGGTGACCGGGGGCTGCAGGGTGCTCCTGGCCCCGAGCGGGGGAGGCAGGGGTGCTGCCCAGCATCCGACAGTGCGTGGGACCCCCCAAAGGGCTCTGAGGTTGGGAGAGAAGCCCCGGCCCGTGGGCATGACCTGGAGCCGGCCGGACATCTGCAATTCGGACAAGCCCAACAGCCCCGTGCCCTGCCGGTGCCCGGAATTTTCCTAGCACCTCCCATGGGTGAGGCAGGAGGGCGAACGTCATCTTCATTGGTCAGACGAGGACACAGGAGTGAAGGGCTAATTTATTCACCCACAGCCCCCGGCTGCTGACTGTGGGTCACTTCCCAAACCCCAGGAGTGAGAGGCACGCAGAACTCAGGTCTGGGGTTTGGAAAGGCAGGCTGTGTTATGGGTGAGTAACATTCCACGGTGGAGCAAGGCGTGGAATCCACCCGCGTGTCCATCAGCGGACGATGGCTGAAGTGGAACACTACTCAGCCACGAGAAGGAGAGGTCCCGTCATCTGCAGCAGCACGGACGGGACTGCAGGGAGGTGGAATAAGCCGTGCACAGAAGATATTAATACATGTAGGCGCTTAAAAAAATGGAGCTCCTAGAGACAGAACAGAGTGACGGTCCCGGAGGGTGGGAAGGGTAGCGAGGAGGCGGGAAGTGGGGCTGGTTAATGGGTGAAAATAGAGTGAGACGGAAGGAAGAACAGCCAGGGACAGGCGGCACCACGGGGCGGCTGCAATGAACAGCGATTATCGTATATTTCGCTATGATTGAGGCTGGACATGGAACGCTCCTAGCACAAAGGAATGACAAGCGCTTGAGGTGGTGGAGCCCCCGGTCGCCCAGCTTTGATCACTGCACGTCGTACGCTTGTATCGAAACACCACACGTTCCCCACAAACGTCTGTCATTATGCACCCGCGATAATCAAAAATTAAAGAGCAGCCTGGACACGACCACGCCCGGAACCCAGGGCTCTCCGGAGCGTGCGCAGCATCAAACCTCTCTGCGGAGCGAGGCTGGAGCCGTCACGCCGGGCGGGGCGCGTGGGTCACACGCAGCCTGGCTCCGGGCCGGCCAGGGCTTGGTTGCCAGGTGAGCAGAGAGAAAACGTGCAGATTTTAGGGTGTTTTGGACTTTAGAACTACAGATGCGGGATTTTTACACCGGTAAGGGCGAGGTGACGAATCCCAGACTGATTCGATGGAATCAGATAACACCTATTGCTGCTGCTGAGCAAAGCGCCTGCCACCTGTGCAGGGTCCTGCTGGCCTGAGAGGGACGGGGAGTTTATGTCCCCAGTGAGCTCCAAAGCCATGGACCTTCTCCTGCAGAGGGACAAAGAACAGGACTGGCTCACTGGATTGTCTCACTTTTTTGGGAGGAGGTGAGGAAGGGGTGTCGTGAGAAGTGTCCTCTCATCGCCAGACAGGCGACTTCAGTTCAGGTGAGTCGATCCCCAGGCTGCTCCCATTTCCCTCCAGTAAGAGAATTCTGGAGACCTGGTGATTCTTGGTGCCCAAAGCCATAAACACTGCATTCGGTGATGCTTCGAGACACCCCCCATCCAAGGTGCCACTTCCTAACAGAGCAGTGGTCACGAGAACTAGAATGGTCCTAAACCCCACGTGCACACAAGGATCCACTTTGGCAACATCCCCATGGGGAGCTGCAGAAACTTGCATTCCCCTCCTGGAAATGAGGCCTGATCCCTCAGGAATCCTCCGTCCCCCGGGTGGGCAGAGGGGCTCACAGTGGCAGCACCCGGAGGAAGCACCGGCCACCCCGGGCAGCACGGACCTCAGGGCCCCCGTTTCCTGGTTGATGAGGAGGAGAATAAATGTGGTTGGCCTCAAAAGCAAGCCCACAGTCTTAGGTGTGGGCCTACGGGGCGTGCTGCATGTTGATCCCTTAATTCTGAAATGGGCCACGTCCCAGAGGTGTGGACATGAAGACATTTAAGCAGCCCAGAACCAGATGGACACAGGGACCAATGAACAACCACAGACACGAAACCCTGGACTCTGAGAAGGTGGACCCGTTCCCACATCAAAGACCCAGCGCTCACGCACCCCCGTCTCCCCCCCCCGCCCCTCCCCAGGGAGCAGCACTCAAACCAAACACAGAGGCGGCTCTTGGCCTAACACGGGCCCCTCCACCTCGGCACCGGTGGCATTTGGGGCCTGATAGCCCTTGGGGGTGGGGCCATGCTGTTCACTGCAGGCTGCTGGGCAGCACCTCCGCCCTCCACCCCCAGGCCAGAGCAGTTCTTCCCTCCAATAATGGGACAACCAAAAACTGTCTCCAAACATCGGCAAAAGTCCCAGGGTGAATCACTCCTCCCCTCCTGGGCTGGCAGTCAGAGGAGTTGACTCTCTTCCCAGCCCCGCGTGACCAGTTTAACTGTGAAATAACAGAAACCGCTCCCTTCCTTTCTTCCCGCACCCACGGAGCCCCGGTGAGGACTGAGGCAGCCGCTGTCCTGAAGGGGCCTGGGCTCAGGGCACGACCGAGAACTGCGGCGGCCACGAGAGTCGCAGCTCTCCGGGGTTTTCTGTGAGCTGCGAGTCTTCGGTGACTTCAAAAGCGCTTTGCCATTAATAATTACAACGGCAAAACCTCATCTGAGGATGCTCCAGCCCCGAAGACCTTTTTTACAGCCACTTTCTCTGTGAGGAGCTGCCCTCAGGCTGGGGCGCGGCGGGCTCTCCAAGCACAAGGTGGAACGCTCACCCGTCCCGCCCAGATAAAAAGAAAGAGGAGAGAGAGGGCAGAGAAAGTCACTCAGTGTGCACACACATGCCCTGCGGCGGGGGCAGAAAAACAAACCAGCCGTTGCCAGGGGCAGCTGAGAGACCCTCTCGGACGTCTGTGCAAATTCAAGAGCCGGGAGGAGGGGAGGGGTCGCGACGTGCAGAGTCTAACGTGCTCGATCCACGTCGGCGAGCGGGGGGGAAGCGGGCCCAGGAATGGAAATTCACAAGGGCGATCTGACCTTGCACAGAGCCACATAATTAAATGATAAAACAATAATCTGGAAATACTACGCTTAGACCCGTCCTTTCAAAACTACCCCCGAATCAGATGATGCAAAGAAAAGCCTCAGAACCACAGTGTAAACAAAGCAAACCAAAACACAGGGAGAAAAAAAAAAAAAACCACTCTTTCCAGCAAATAATAAACACATGGGTTATACAGACAAATGAACAAAGAATATGAGCGGGCATTTCACAGAAGGGACAGATGACTTAGGAAGCAGACACAGGAGCCGGGCCAGCCCCGGAGTCAGCAGCACACAGAGCCCGCGGGGCTGGGCGCAGGGCTGGAGGGAGTTGCAGAAATCACTGAGGCAGGAATCCTCCCAGCCTGTTACAACGACAGTCCCTGCCATATCCCGGGATAAAGGAAATGATACAGTGACTAGCTGTGAGCATTAATTAACACAGATCTCTCAGTGTTCTACAGCTTAGAAACGGGCGCCACCTCCGCAGCCCACGGACTCGGGCTGGCAGAACACAGGGCGGAGGGAGCGAGACGTCAGTTCGATGGAGCACTGTGGACGAGCCAAGCGACATCGTGGAAACCATGTAGCAAGTAGAGAACAGTCACAACGGTAAGGAGAAAACAGCATACAAAATACATTTGCCACCATTTATAATAATGCACATATTTCCTTCTGTTCTTACATGTATATATATACACACACATATATATATAAATACCGGGAGGAATCAGACTAAAATGCTAACAGTGATTTTGGAGGAATTAAATGATTTTTCCCTTGTTCCCATTTTTAAGGCTATGTTACATTTTATAAATTTAGTATTTTTTTTCCTAATAGCGCTGAAATAAATAACACAGTCCACACTCCACTGGTACCTTCCCTTCCAACACCCCTCGGCCCTCAGTGGCCAGGGCGCCGAGAGTGGGAGGGGAGGCTTCGCTTTGAAGCCAACACGGGGGCGGATGCCAGGGAGGTGGGTTGGGTTTTACATTAACGAGGAGAAGCTCAAAGTGGCTGTTTCTCCCCATTTCTCTTAATGTTTCCCCAAATTCAGCCTACGCTGGGAACAAACACGCCACTTCTGTAGGAGCGAGAGCTGCACACAAACACGACGACTGGGGCTCGCCGAGCCCAGCGGTCCGGGCCAGGCAGTTGACATCGGCCTTTTGGGCTCCGTCTCGTCCCTCCACCCTGCACTTCCTAACTCCAACTCGCAGACCAGGCGTCCGCGGAGCCCGGGGCCACGGCCTGCGAGTAAGTGCCCCCGGCCGGGGCTGCCATGCGCTGGGGGTCGCACACTGCCCCGCGGGACCCGGTGTCCGCTCGCCTGGGCCGTGCTTGGCGGGAGGCGGGTGGACAGTGGCCTGTGACTGCAGGGCCCTGGGCAAGGGGGAGGCAGGAGTCTGCATCACGGCACCGAGGAGTGGGGGCAGCACTGACCTCGTATATGAAGTACACCTTGGCCCCCACGTATATTCCCATGCGCACCACGGCGCGGACGGCGGCGTTCATACCTGCGAAGGGAACAGGGACAACGGTTACTGAGGAGCCTCGGGGAATTCTGGCTCTGCCACCCTCTCGCCGTGACTGTGGGTAAACTGCATAACCTCCCAGCCTCGGTTTCCCAATATGAGAAATGGGTGCCACACGTGCCTCTAGGATTGGGGTGAGGATGAGGAGAAACAGAGCAGAGCGGGGTGCCCTGCAGGCCGAGGGGCCAGCCTAGGAGAGCCCGGGGGGCTTTCGGTTCAGAACGGCACCGCCTGGACTTGGTATGGATGTGTAGGCAACGCCATCCGACCACAACGTGACACAGGGGACAGGCGTTTTTAAATAGCCAAATTCTGTGTCTGTGATGTGAGGAGACGCAAAATGGACTATTTCATCACCGGCTACGGGTTGGGCGGGGGTGGGGGGACCCTAGGCAATGGGCTTAAATACAAGATAGATCACGTGATTTTGTGAGAAGAAAAATTAAACTGGCATCCTATAAACAGTCATACCTAATCCAGGTAAATCGGGAAATTTCCCCCACTTTATTTAAAAGAAATTAAGAGCAGCATTATGCAAAGTATCATCATATAGGTCTGTGAGACTCGATTTCGCTGTCCGCTGAAGCCCACCCTGGGCAGCGGAACACTTATCTGAATGGCCGTAGCCTCCTAGAGCCACGTCCAGGCCACGCGGAAGGAAAGGCAGTTTGAGGGTCTTTCACCCGACGCTTCTGCTACTGTTCTTAGTCATAGTTCAGGTGTCCTGGGGCTAATGCATTTTGTTGGGGTAGCCTGACCTGGGAATCAGACACCTTTCCTCAGTGTCCCTGTGGACAGAATGCAATCCTCCTGCCAAGCAGAAATGTTAGCATTTGGAAAGGAACCTCTTCACAATTTGCAAAAGTCTAAACCCCAGTCCTCAGGAAAGGACTGACCTTGTTATGAGAACCAAAAATGAACTTTCGGACAGTCGGGGAGCAGTTAAGTAGGAAATATGCGATAATTACTCAAAGTGCAATAGAAAAGACAGGTCATTAAACCGTTTTCTCGATATCACTTGATACCAGCCGTATTCTACAACAGCTTCTCACTCACTACAGGGCAGGGAAGAAAGACCGTCCCAGGACAGCTTCCTCCTTGAGCTCAGAGCATCTTCCACGGCCCCCAGCAGCGCCTAGAAAGTGCGGGGCGAATCCTTACTGACCACTCTGGGGCGGGTTCTCGTTTGCAAACGCCTCCTGAGATTCTGTGCTGATAACATTTAAATTGTAATTTTTTTCAAAAACAAGGAATATATTGATGCTAATGCAATGGTTTGGGTGGATCCTTTTATCTCCTATGTTGTCTGGAGAATGTCAAATCTCCCCCTTAACCACTTTTGACTGCACTGAAGCCTTTTTTCCTGCATGTTCCTGGTACTCATAACCACTCGAGCACTAATTTCAATATTTAAATTCCCTTTTGATAAATGAAGTCAGGTTGCTCACTGCTCATGCTGGTTTGTCAGAAAGTGAATGTCAAACCCACCCTCTTGTACTCTTGCTACTGGGGTCCTTCCTACGGCTCTCTCTGGTGACCCTGGGACGGGGAGGTGGGAATCCAAAGAGAATTCTGTCGGGGGGCTGGCACCCCAGGTCCAAGTCCTCGTGGGCTGCCCGGGCCAGGGTGTCTTGGATTGAGGTCAGGTGGAACTTGAAATAAATCTGCGGGGGGGGGGTCCTCCCTCAACCATGCGTCCACCACCCCAACATGAGGACTGAGCGTCCGCTCTGGGCCACACGCTGGGGCAGGACGCCACTGACAAAGCGGAACTGTGACAATAATTCAATCACACCCAAAGGCAGAAGGTTCCAAGAGCTAAGGAGAAAGTAATGGGCGGGGCAGAGGGTGCGGCTGCCTCCGTCTGTCCGTCCATCCGACCTTGGAGCCGGCCTCCCTGAAGAGTGACATCTGAGGACAGGCGGGAGGAAGGTGGGGAGGTTCACAAATGGACATCTGGAAAAAGCACTCGGGCAAGCAGGGGCCTGAGGCTGGAGCGTGGTATCTTGCTGCACTCCAGCGGGGGCTGCAGGAGCCTGGACAGCGGCAGCTGCCCCTGAACATCACTCTGAGCCTCCACACAAACACTCGCACAGGGACCTTCTAAATATAGGCAGCGACACGACAGCCATCGCTGTGACCACGCAGCCCCGTGGCGTAGCCACCGGCCACCTATGTCTCCGCCAAACGGAGATGAGCTGTCTGTGTGCACAGGATTTCAAAGACTTAGTGGGGGAAAAAAGGATGTAAAATATCTTATTAATAATCAAGACAATAATTGATTATGTATTAAAATAGTGGGTTGAATCAAATATAATTATGTTAATTTCACCTTGTTGCTTTCACTTTTTTTAAAATGTGGTCCCTAGATCATGTGACACTCCATACAGATCGCAGGGTACCGAGGCAGCCCTCTCCCGCTGGGCAGAGGTACCTTCGAATCTACTCTTTAAAACCGTCCTTGATGTACCGAGTACATCTTGTCCCAGCGACCAACACAAAGCTCCTCATTAAACGCTGGTAAAAATCCACTCCAGATGCCACAATGTAATTAATTTCCTGTTGATGTTTTTTTGCAGGTTTTTCCACTTCTTGCTATTACAAGCACTGCTATAAAGAATACCCTTTGACCGACCTACCTGTATCCGGCTCTGTGCTACGTGCTCAGTCTTCCTCGCTGCTGCACTGGGTGAGCTCCCACCCACCCCACACCCTGCCCCACTTGGGGCCCCTGTCCACCCGCGGGGGGCGCCTGTGGGTACCCAGCATCCTGCAGCCCCCCGGGACCCTCCATCTGTGGCCCAATCCTGCTCGAGAGACCCCTCCCCCTTCCCCACGCGTGTCCCTTATCAGAGGTAGCCGGTAACCCGCACCTGGCCTCCCAGTTCACAGGTAAATCCAAAGTCCTCCCTGCCTCCGGCTGCTCCCGGAGCAGGTCCGAGGTCCCTGACCAGGGTCTCCCTGGGCCCCGCCATAGGACAGGAGCTCTTCCTCCCAGCCCAGCTGCAATGCAGCCTGCCCGCCCCCTCCCGGAAGGAAGAGGCCCCGCTCTGTGCCCAAAGCCTGCTTTGGCACGCGGAAGGCATTGAACACGTGGAAGGGTCGCAAACACGGAAACAAGATCTCACCAATATTAAACCAGGGCTGACAAAGGAAGGATGAATGACGACCTGAGGTTACTATATTCCACCCTCCCTGTCATTTCTCATCAGAAAACTTCTGATCGCACCACTTACGTTTTTAGATAGGGGTTCCTATGTTAATGCATCTTCTCAGTTGAAATTCTGGCCAAAGTCAGAAAACGATCACATGGGACTATGGGATGGTCTTATCTTGGAGAAACGTCCAAGGAGCTGATCTGCCTGGGTTTGCCAACCGCCCCATGGACCCCAGCTCGGTGTGGCACACGGCCCCCCAGGGGACAGGTCCCCAGGTGGCTCCAGGCACACTAAGGACAGGGATGGGCTGGCAGGGGCCCGGGGCAGTCCTGCCTTTTCTCTTTTGCCTGGAGACTTTCACTGAGGCCAAGTGCCCGGGAGGAGGGGAGGGGGGAGAGGAGATGGGCCCAGCGACGCCTTCATTCTGCAAAGGAAAACAACCAGGACCCCATCGGGCCACTTGAGATAGCAGAGCCAGGAAGCAGGACCTATAAATAAGTCTCCGAGTCTCAGTGTTCTGTTCTGCCATGTGTCCTGACAAGCACAATGACTGTAATTCCCAGCAAACGGCTGGGTGGTGAGGACGCAGAGAACAGAGGAGCGGGGCACACGCTTTGGAAAAAATAAAAACACAATGCAAGACAGAGCTTGCTGAGAAGAGTAACTCACAGAGGGACTGGACTCCCTCCTGGCACAGAGCCGTGGGTTCCTTATCCAAATGCATGTTTGCACTATCGCCACAATGGCAGCGGACTTCCAACTTGGCACCTGGTGTTCTCCACGACCCTGTGCTGCCTTATCTTCATCTTCCCAACTCTAACTGCTTCCAACGGCCCATCAGATGGGCAGAGCTCATTCGAATAGCCCCAATTCTCCCTGATAAAAGGTTGAAGCCCTCCATCAAAAGCTTTAGTTTTCCATAACCAAGGGGGGAAACATGTTTTCCTGGAAAGATGACAAAATGTGTAGCTGCTAAGGGTCATCTGACTATGTCATACAAAGCTATTTGCATTCATAGAAAATGATGCAATTTCACCAGCCTACCCTTGTACGATGGGGTTACACCGTAAATCTAACACGCTCCCTCCTAGACGCAATGATGTTTGCTAAATTAATTATGTTTTAAACTGAAAAGATCCCATTAAAGAACACAGATGCAGAGGTCCAGGATGGTGTGTGGGCCAAGAGGCCCGCTGTTCCCAGTGTCCCTCTGCGCCTTGCTGGGCTCTGAGGCCAGCAGAGCTCCAGGCCCCGAAGGAGCCCACGCAAGACTCTAACTTGGTGTTTGATAAACTCGTGTGAAATGGAAGCATCAACTTAGCACCTGGGTCAGGCCTTCCGGAACCTCACGCTGCTGACTATAAAGTTCTAACATTGAAGTATTAACATTGCTCTGAAGACAAGACACTTTTTATCAGGACGGCAGCTAGAACTCGTAGTCACCTGCCACTTCGCCAGTGGAGATTCCAGGCAGAGGACAGCCAACAGCCATTTGAGTCCCTGCCAAGCACGCCGGGAACACGCTGGTGAACACACACAGGTGCCCATGGGCCCTGGGCCCGGCCCTACCTCTGAGCCCTGTGAACTCAGGGAAGGCAGCTCCTCTCAGCTTCACCTGCTCAGTGAAAAGTGGGAATAAATGATTAATAGTATCCGGGAGCACTTAGCGCCTGCCACGTAACCAGGGGCCCATAGACACTAGCTGTTCCCATCGTGCCTGGAAAGACTTCTACGTACTCAATTCACGTGGACTTTCCGTAAACGTGGTGTGGCCGTCCACCTCGCCACACGCAGAAAGGACTCGACTTCCAAATTCCGCCTACCCTGCGGATGCACCCTCAGCTCCGCCAGGCACAGGCCCTGAAGAGGCCACAGCCTGTGACTAAGGCAGTGATTCATTTTTGGGGAGGGCGTGGGTACTTAGTCATGGCAAGTTTGTCCATCCAGCCCAGCGGTGTGGAATCATTTCAGGTCAAAGTGAAAATCAATTTCAATGTGCAGACATTTCTAGCGACAGTAGAAGATACCCAAAGAATGAGGAAAAATAAAAAAATAGCCTCAGATTATTCTCTTCCTTAGTTTGGGGGCTGGAGAGTCAGGAATACAGATGGGAGATTTTCAGTTTTATTTTATAATTAAGTTATAAATTCCTCTGGGGTTAAAAAGCACTCCATCCCACTGGATCAAGTGTTACACCATTTTTGCTGCCTTGTTTGCTATCACTATAAAAAGGTGTTTTCTGTTCCACCGACAAAGCCGCTGTATAATTATCTGCATGATTTTGAGCAAGTTGGGTTTTGCTCACTTTTGAGCACCAACTAGATGATACAGCCCGTCCAACATGGTCTGGCGGACGGCGCGGCGTTTGGGATTAAGAGCTGGCAGAGCCTGGCTTAAATCCTGCCACAACCACGCTTGAGCCTCCTGGCTTTACCTAAGCGACATCTCCCTGGGGGTCTTTCTCCCTCCTCCAAAACGAAGAAACACGTATCTTGCGGCCGTGTCGTTAGGCCTGGAGGTGGGAATTGAAAAGCTCCTAGTGCCTAAGTGCTCTCAGTAAAGAGTAGCTCCAGCCATCTGGACGGAGAATGGTACCACAGTTTCCTACCAGATTAGAAAATCACCCTAAAATTGAAGTCCTGAATTCATTCTCCTTGATCTCCAGCTACAAGCAAAATTCTTCTATCTTGGGGGCGGGGGGGAATCAAGTACCGAAATAATGTAGAACCATGATAAAGTGGTGAGAGAGTGGGGGTCTGACAGACGACATCTGGAGCCGATAACCTGCTCTAAGGATCTGCTCAGCTGCCGCCAAGACCAGGCCCTCTGCGCACATCTGGACGTGAACTTCCTCAGGAAGAGACGCCTCCAAACGCTCACGCGAGCTCAAGACAGTCTCGCAGCGGGGTGGGGCTGTTCACATGGAGTCAGTGGCTTCAGCTCTGTCCAAGGGACACCGCCCAGACAACAGGCCAAGGCGCGTCCCCAGGACAGCCCAGATGTGGCGCTTGTGGGCCTGACTGGATGCCACCTGCAGAGCTAAGAGCAGCCGCCTCTGATGGACCAGAGGCTGCGCCATCCAGGCCACGCTCTCCCGTAACCCTGGCTTTCAAAGTATCCTTTTCCAGGAAGACGGGGGCATGGACTTCCCAACCTTGGATGTGCACGGTGGCTCCTCACAAGCGGCAGCTCCGGGATAAGGAACAGAGAAACGGTGACTGCGCCGAACCACGGTGATCTCACCCGCCTGTACACCAACCGCCAAATATTTTAGCAGACTTTTGCACGGGGAGCTCAAAGAATGACCCATGAACCTGTTTCCAACAATACAGCGCCTTAATTCTAAAATAACCTTGACGCCCCGACCTTCCAGCCCTGCTGACCGACAGAGGTCAGTTCCCCTTCCTGTGCCAACGGCTCCTTCTCCTTCGGGGCGCAGGGCGGGTCACCAAGGCGCTTCCCCAGCTCCAGAAGCCCTTTGGGAAGTCACGCCCGGTCCCACCCTGACCCCAGACGACCCTCTTCATACAGGCTCATCCTCGGGCAAGTTTAAGTAAGGCGGGCCACGCCATTTCCATTTCAGTTTCCTACTTGTTCACTCCCAGCCTTTGCTACGTCACGTATTCTGAGAAACCAGCACCCCACGAGGCACGCTTGTCCTGGGAACGTTTTACTAGATACTAACGCTGGAGTCACCCTGCTTCCCTGGACGGCGGGCCTGCGGCGCGGGGCGGCGACGCGACCAGGGTGTCCCCGGGACCCGGCAGGGCGGCTTCCCGGCCCCGGGGCCCGCGCTGCTCTCGGGGGGACTCTGCGTCGCGCACCGGAGTGGGGCCCCCCAGGCGCACCGTGAGCGACGGGCTGGGCATCACGTACGCGCCCGTGGCGGGCGGGGCGGCGCCCAAAGCGCCCCAACCTGCTGCCCCCGCGCCGCCCCGCCCGCTCAAGGGCACGGGGAAGGTCACCGGCAGAGTGGGCAGAACTTGAGGGCATCGGGCCGATCCTGGGATCATCCCTTTTCGGTGTGCTGTCCCGAAACGCGAGGAAAGGAGGCACCGGGCTGCCAACCCATCTCGGGCAGGGGGAACAGGGGAGAATCAAAGTCAACCCCGCTCAGCTGGGGAACGTGTCTGCAGCCGGCGCACTGCGTAAGGCTCCAGGGCCGAACGTGCCCGGGAAGCGCCGGTCTCCTGCCGAGCGGCTGGCTCTGCCCCAACCGGGGATTTACGCCGACCGGGAAACCCCACCGTCTGCGAACCCCGGCGCCCCCACGTGCACCCAGGGCTGCAGCCCGGGCGCCCCCTCTTCTAAATTTTAAATATTCTCCCAGCGCGTCCGGGGGTCCCGGCTTGGCCCCTTCCTCCTGGAGATCAGCCTCGCGTTGCAGGGGAGGGGGGAGCCCGGAGCGCGCGCGCGGGCGCCGGTGACGTCCCCGAGGCTGGCGGGGAGGCCCGCTGACCCATTTTAGTTTTCGGTTTTGTCACGAGCCGGAAGGCGACAGGAGGTAAGGGCGGAGGAAAGCCTCTTTCAAACCTCCCGGCGGAAACGCGAGGCGCTGCCGGGCCGCCGGGGCAGCCCCGGGCGGGGACCCCGCGCTCCGGACCCCGCGCGCCGCAGTGCAGACGCGGGGACCCGCCCGCGCGGGGGACGCGAGGAGGCGGCAGGCGCCGCGGGGACCCAGCCGTTTCTCTACGACATTTCAGGGGCGGGGCGGGAAGACCGGGCTGGGGCTGTGGCCTCGGAAGTGCCGCGCGGTGCCTAAACCCGCAGCCGCCCCTGCCGGGGTCCAGGTGCCCACGAGCTCCGGGCGGCCCCGCCGTGCGTCTCAATTAGAAAAATAAACGTGGAGGCAGAAAACTCGCTGGTCTTCCTGATGCAGAATCCTAACGCCGATTCCCTGCTCCCCGCACCCCCCGTCCCTCCCCGCAGCCGCGCCCCGGTCCCGTCCCCCCACCCCGCCGCGCCCCGCGCCCCGGGCCGAGGCGGGCGGCCGCACCTTGGGCATCCCCGCCGCTGGTCAGCACGCCGATGGCCTTGCCGGCGCCGGAGAGGTTCTCCAGGAACTTCCGCAGGGAGCCCTTGGTGGTGGGGGAGGCGGCGTCGTCCATGGCGAGCAGGCCGAGGGTGCCGGCTCCCCGGGGCGCAGCAGGCAGTGAGGACCCGGCCCGCGCGCCCGACTCGGAACCGCCGCCCGGCTGCGCCCCCGCCCGGCCCCAGCGCCAATGGGCGGCGGCGGGCGGGGCCCGTGCGCGCGGGCGGAGGCGCGGGAGGGCGGGGCGCTGAGCTTGGGGGGCGCTGGAGGTGGGGTTGGCGCCTCCAGCGGGGGCTGCGGGGAGCATCGCTGGGGGAGGCGCGAGCAGGCGGGCTCTCTTGTGTTGGGGGCTTCAGGGCGGGGTGAAGGGGGGCGTGCTGCAGGTGGGGGCTGGAGAGGGAGGCTTAGAGCCGCAGGTGCGTGTGGGGGGGTGCAGGGGGCAACGCTTGGGGACGCAGGAGGGCGGGATTTCGTCGGTTGGGCGGGGTGGACTAGGGTGCTCGCAGGCGGGGCGCAGACCCACGGAGACACCCCCTCTCCCGCGCGGCCACTCTGGCGGTTGGAGACCGAGGAGGCAGAGTCGCGCGCCGGGCTGGGCGCAGGGTTCCCCCTGGGGGCAGCTCTCTTGGAGCAGCTTGGGGGGAGATGGGTGGGGGAGTCGCCGGGGTGGCTTCCTGCCGCCTAACCACCCCGCAGGTTTCCCCTGCGCCCGGGGTCCGGGAGGAAGAACGGAGAGCGGGTCCTCCGCTCCGGGGAACAGCGGGCGCGGAGGGCTGAGCGGTAACGGAGCCCTTGTTGGCGCTCCCGGCCCGGCCCAGCCCCGCACTGGGGGGCGAGGAGGCGTTGCGGGTGGGAGGGTGTCGCTCCACCCTGGCAGACATCCTCGTGCCAGGCCTGGGAGCTGAGGCAGGCGGGAGGGGCGCGGCGGGGCGCTGGGACAGCTTTCCTGCGCGAGGACGCCCGCGCGCCTGGACCGGCAGCCGGACCTCCGGGGGCTCCGCTGGGAAGCTGCAAGTCCAATATGCCCGGTGACTGATCATCACGGCCAGTCGCCGTGCTGTGCTGCAGGGGCGCGTCCCCCACCGGGAGCCCGGGCCTAGCAGGCACCCAGGCCTTTCAGAAGTCATCTGGGAAAGGAGGGAGGGCGCAGGCCGGAGTCCACCTCCTGTGCAACCAGTGCTCCTAGAACAGACAAAAGACGGGAAGGGAGACCAAGAAAAGGCCTGTTCTGTCAGCCAGAGAAGTCTGCCCTCTGCCCCAGCAACACGAAGGGGCTACTTACTTTAGGGCTATCCTGGGCAGGAGACGAGGTACACAAAGCCGTGTTGGACGCGTGCCGCCGCCTCCTCCGGCCCAGCGCTCTGATCATCAAAAATTTATTGCAAAAGAGAAACAATATCAGCTGTAGACAAGGCCGGGTGCTCTGATCTCCACCCTACCCAGAATTAATGGAGCAGTTCCCAGCCCGCAACATGCTGGAAATCACCTGCACAGCCCCCGCCCCCAGCCACTCAAGCCTGGGGTCTGGGAGCGCAGCCAGGTGAGCTGTGTTTTTAACAAGCCCCGGGTTATTCTGATGAGTCAGAGCCCGAGAGCCACAGCTCTAATGGAAGCAGCCTGAGCATCATTGTTCTAGCAAGAGAGGAGAGGGCCGGGCGCAGAGGGGGGCCTTTACCTTCCCAGGCAGGAGGGCAGGGCCAGGCTCAAAGAGCCACCCCCCCCAAGTGGCCCACAGCCAGGATTTGTGCAAGAAAACAGGAGGGCTACCCCGTCCTGCCTTTCTGGACCAAATGACACTTCAATTTGGTGCACACAATTCAAATCCCTTTATCTTCTTATAAAATTAATATTTTTATAATTTAAAATCAGGGAATCGGTCATCTGTCGTCAAATTGTAACACAGAACATGATAGATACAAACTAGCAGTTCAAACATGACGTAAGTGAAATAAATTATGAGTGAAAAGATACACTGGAATAGCATCCAATTGCTGTTACAAGTACGGCAATAAATACCTATCGATAGGGAAATATGTTCAGGGCATTGAAGTAAAAAGGCAGCTTGGTGTGAGTGCGTGCCTATAGATGTAAACGCAGCTGGGTATTTTATTTCCTTCCTTTTGCTTATTATGGGTAATATAATTTTTTTCTCCCATGAACAAGTATTGTTTGGGAAATAATACGAACATCAACTGAACATTTCTGTAATTAACAGTGTTACATCAGAGAATGTGGAGAGAGACTGTTCTCTAGTGAAAAATAATTGGTGTTCACCTGTAGTCCCAGCCACTCGGGAGGCTGAGGCGGGAGGATCGCTTGGGCCCAGGAGCTGGAGGCTGCTGTGAGCTGTGATGACACCACTGCGCTCTTCTCAGGGTGACAGAACGAGACTCTGTCTCAAAAAAAAAAAATGTTATACATAAATTTCCCATTTAGAAAAAGAAAGCATGATTTTAGCATTGTTAGAATCAGGTAATTTAGTTATAAAATGCTGCCTCTGAATATTGATTTGCAGGTGTCTTCCATAGACCTGGGACCTGTGTCGGCAGGTGCAGGCTTGAGTTAATAATTACTCGTTCTCGAAACTCCTTTGCCGCCAGCTGGGCACTGAAGAGGCTCACGGCGGAGGCGTCCGAGGGCAAACTCGCTGAAATGTTTGAAACCGAGCCGTGAATGGTAACGCTCGTCTGACTCGCCGACAGGCACACCCAGGGCTGCGTCCCTGTGTTAGCAGGGCACGCGGTGTCCAGCAGGAGGCTTTACCTTTTTTGGGTATAAACTTTGAGATTCTGATATAAGCCACAGGGCCTCTTCCTCTGCCTAAAAGCAGGCACAACCACGCGTGGCATGGTTTGGAGAACTCGTGGGCCTGGGCTGGTCCCCCTGCATGAGGAGGGCGAGTCTGGCCCTCCAGGGACGCAGTGCAGGTGGGGGGCACAGCCGTGGTCCCACGCTGAGGGGCAGACAGCTCTGCACTCCCGGGAGGGCCCAGGATGCTCTTATCTTAAAAGTCCAAGCCCAGAGCCGGTGGTCTCTGTGCCCAGGGCAGCCTGACTCAGCAGGGTAGGGTGTTGCTTCTGCGTCCTGGGCCTGCGTGGGGGGGGCAGAACTTGCCGCTTATTCATGCCCCCGCCTTTGCAATGCCCTTTCGAAGTGTCCTCACTTCAAAGCTTCGGGTGTTTAGACGGCTGACCCCTGCGCAGCACTGGCCTGAGCCTCGCATGTGTCCGCCTACGTGTGATTTTCTTCCCACTCTGTACCCCTGAGACAGCAAGACCAGCCCTCCTCTGCCTCCTCCCGAACCTTCATGTAAGCTGGAAATAAAACCCTAAGTCCCCCACCAACTGAATGCACCCCTCTTGGCAAAGGCAACCCCAGAGAAACCTCAAAGACTGAGTTCATGGCCACGGTGGGCGGGGTGGTGGGACGCAGCTCCTTATACCCGCTCCCGTCCGGAGTTCAGACCTCACAGCTGACCAGCGTTCGTGTTAAAATAGCGTAAGACTGACAGACGGGCTCCTCGTGGCAGTGAGGTGCCAAGCTATAAACAAGACCCGAGGCTGTGCCATGCCAGGGTTAAGGCTGCCGGCCACGGATCTCGCTGACCCAGACCCTTTGACCCGCTCTGACTGCGTCCTTGTCTTAACTTAAACATTCCTTTCTGCTGACGCCAAGTTGTAGACAAAGCTTCCTTCCTTTAACAAACTGCAAATTAACCTCTGAACCCACCTGTGACCTCTAGGCCTCTGCTTCACGATATCCCGCCTTTCCGGCCGTGAACAGGCACTGGAAGTATCACAGCTTTTGGACACCATAACGCGCACCGGGGCGGTTAGAGGCTGTGGGGTATTTTGCCTTCGTTCCTCCCCGTGTGGCGTCGTGGGTCCACCGCGCAGGTGAGCTTACCTGCCTGCAGGCTCCTGCCAGGAGAAAGGGTCGACCTTCCCACGTGTGAGCCGCCACCCGCTGCAGCCTTCTGTCTGTGCAGCCCACCCCGTGTGACTGGCGCGGACCTACTTATATGTCATGGCACCTTCTCTAACCTCTCGGGGAACTGCGTCCTCCAGAAACCCAGAGAGAGCTGGAAGGGGCTTTTAGGATCACGGAATCCACCCTCCTCATTTGGTAAAGAGGACAAAGGCTCGAGGAGGGTGTGCTGGCTGAGGCCACGCCATGGTTGGGTCTGATCCTTGCACAGGGGAGGGGGCTTCGGACACACATGAAAAAAATTAAATATTGGCATCCAAGCTCACGCTGGAAGACCTCACGAGCATGATTCAAACTGAAGGGTACCAGGTGGGCGCCAGCTTCACCTCCACCCCATTTGAACATAAATCCTTCTGAGCCCACGCTACAGCTCTGCGGGGAAAACTTGTCACCAATCCCCAGGGCCACCAAGCCGCAGGGTCCATGTCCCCCCCATCCGGCACCGCCTTCCCTCCTGTTTCCATTCGCAGCGTGGCTTTTACTCTTAAACGCTGAGATCTCGGGCTGTGATCTCATTTTAGGGGGGTGGCCTTAGGTTTCCTTTCTCATGCCCGTGCTCTGAGCAGCTGTCCAAACAGACAAAACTTTCCGGTAAGAACGGGCTTTGGTTCCTGCCAATCCTTTTTTATTGACTTCTGTTAATTCCATCCTGCAATGCCAGCTCAGTCATGCATTTACAACGACTTATTTTTGTAGGTTTCATCCAGCATTTTAGTTGATTTTGTTGGGAAAGATATTTAGTGTATCTTGCGTGCAAAGACGGAAGCTCCGGACACTTCGGATCTCTCTGTGCTCGGCGTCCTCCTTCCCCCGTCTTAGTGTTTCGGTCCACGCTCGCTTCGCCGCGGGCTCAGGACACCTGCCAAGTCTCCCGTGGAGTCCTCCCTCACATGCCTTCTTTCCCCGTAAGAAGGGGGGAGACGGTATTGATGTTAACAACAAAGACAAAATCATTCTGGGGGCAATGCAATTAGTTACATGGAAATACCAAAATACTTTGGTGAGTTATTAGAATTAATGAAACTCAATTAAATGTTACTACTCAAAATAAGCACCACTTCTGCGCGCCAGTAGGAACCAGACTGAGTGGAGAGAGCGCACGCAAGCAGCCCCGGCCCTGCAGAACGGGGAGGTCCCGGGGCCTGGACGGGGAACAAGCCCCATTTAGCTCAGTTCCTCACTTGACCTGTCTCTTGGCGGGAACTCTCGCGCTCTGGTGTCCCACCGCGGAGCTGCACACAGGAGCCCTTGTTTCCGCTGGCTCCAGGCGCGGGGACGCGGCGACTCTGGGCTTCTTGGCCCCTGCGACTTCTGCTTTGGTGCCAAGATTCTGACCTTGCTTGGAGATTCAGCAGCTTTCTTTTTAAACTTTATTCTCAGATTTTGTTTTAAGTCAGGAAACAAAAAAAAAGGACACACACAAAGTAGGTGGAAAGTCTGGAGGGTGGGATGGAAATCACACGGCTCGTCCCGGGCAGGGCAGCACCTGCCCTCCGGGCCACGCTCGTCCTGGAGCTGCCTGGGACCCAGAACTGAAGGAGGAGGGTAAACAAGGAAATGCTGAGACACCCCGTAAGGTCCCATTTTTTGGTTAGTGAGTTTTGCAGATTTTTTTTTCTTAATTTCTAGGGATTTGGAAAGACGATAACAGCATCGTTCGCCAGCAGTGGGGGTTTTTCCAGGGGACAGAGCAGAGGCGGGTTGGACGGACGTGTGGACGAGTGCAGGGCGCCGGGTGGTCGGAAGGGGAGTGTCCACCGAGGTGTGGGGGGAGGGACAGAGACGGACAGAGAGGGAGGGAGACAGAGAGGAGCAGCTCATCACGTCTGTCCTGGGAACCAGCGCCGATTGTCCGGTCTGCACCTCCCTTCCCTTCACGGTGTGCAGAGGGTGTCGCTTTGCCGTGCTGGGTCCTGCGGCCTGTTCCTGGGACGCGCTGTGCTCTGATGTCCTGTTCTTTACTGTCCGTTTTTCAAAGTGCAGCTCTTGTGATTAGAGCTTGTTTTCGTAGCTTGTCAGCCGCATCCTCTGACATTCCAGGAACGGCTGTGACGTTACTGGCGATGGGTCCTCACATTTCTATCGTCGAGTAAGCGTCTCCATTTCTGGAACTCTTCCCCGGGGACGGCTATTTCCAGATAATGTTTATGAATTCCTGAGATTCTCATTCCAAGTTAACTGTTTTCCCCTGACTTTTACGCATTTCTCCATGACTGTTTGTCTCAATTCTCTGCAGATCCGGGAGCCGCCTTCTCCCGGAGCCCACAGCCGGTTTACCTGCTTGTGTACAGGTGGCTGGGCATTGTGTGTGTGTGTGTGTGTGTGTGTGCATGTACATGTATGTACACACACACAAGCACAGGCACACACTGTTAGACCATTAAGCTCACTTCAAACTGCATTTGGGTTCCTTATTTTCTGAGCTGAACATGCACCAGGGGATGAGGCCCCGGGGGTCCCCCCTGCTCCCCTGCCAGTGACAAGGCTCCGGGCTGTGGACCTGCCTGTTTTCCAGGGTTGGGGACAGCTCCCGGGACTCCCGCCGTTCCCCAGGCCCTGCCCCCTGGACCCACCTCCTGCATGTTCCACGCACTGTCTCCCTGCCCGGCAGGACCCGGCCAGCCCTCGCTCCACAAGGCTGGGTCCTGTGCATGCAAGTGGGTGGGTGGACGAGTCAGCCGGTTGTGAGTGTCCCAGCCTTAGTCACTGGGCGGGAAAACCCTGCTGGTGATGGGTGACCAGCGTTCTTTGTTTAATACCATAAGGTAGACCAGAGAATGCCCCAATGGTTCACTTTTTGGAAGAGTAACTGCTGCTTTCGGAAGCTTATTTTAGCTGTGTGTGGGTCAAATAAGAACCATGTCTGTGTGTGATTCATGATTTTTAAAAAATAATCTGAGTGAATTATATTTTAATAAAGGTGTTAAAAATATTTTGAGAGACCCTTCCTGATTTAGGAAATGACGCGTCTGTTCCCTTCTCTCTCCCCTCCCCCTTCCCTTTCCTGCTGGAAGCCAGGACACTGTGAGACTGGGACCAAAGGGCCCACTCTGTACGGCACACACAGCGGGGACAGGGCACTGTGTTCACACGGGAAGCCTCACGCGACTTTAACCCAAGACGACAGCCTTTTTGAGTTCAGGGGCTGTGTTTCTTCGCACAGTGTTCAGTAGGGACCCCCTGACCTCCCCGTCCTTCCTCACACATGCAACACCCTCCACCAGCGTTAGCTGAATTGTGGGTGCGTTTCCGTTGCATTATAGGGGAGCTAGCAGGACCCCAGACACTTGCCTTTGCAGTATTCCCCAGCTAGATAGACACATTTGGAACTTAGAAAATATATTACATATATAAAAAGCATTTTTAAATAAATAAGTTTTACATACATGTTACCATGGCTGAAATATTGAGAAAACAAAATCCTGGCCAAGCCGACTTGCCATTTCCTCAATGTTGGGACAGTCTGGTGGGCTCCAAGTCACGGGAGCCAGCGAGATCCCGCGAGTTCCAGCGAGAGACACCCAGAGTCCCCGCCCACCCCAGGGAGCCTCCGCCCTGGTCTCACGTGGCAGCCGGAGTGACTCCTCGCAACCAGGACACGGCGCACGTACGTGCGTGATATAATATTGCGTAGCTCTTTAGATTTAGCTCAAGGTATTAAAATCCACCCTTAGGCATTTGTTTCTGCCGCTTTCCCACCTTCTAAGCCTGCGCTGCTCAGAG
>NW_012155729.1:1902615-1904624 GCF_000956105.1 Propithecus coquereli | reverse complement strand
CTTAGTGAACTGGGCTCACCAACACCTGTGCACACCTTTCTCTCCTCCTTTCTCGGACAGGTGCGTGCAAGCCCCTGACAGCTGCATTCTCCTGATTCACCACACGAGGGCGCCAGAACCCCACTAACCGGTAGCAGACACAGGTGTCCTGGGTAGCTCCCTCAATGCGTGAGATTAAAAGATGAGAAGAGAATGAATAATTCCCCCCCCCCAAGAATAGATTTGCATATTCTCCCAGGGATTTTCCTTTCCACACCTGTAGGTGTTTACAAGATCAAAAACTTCATTTAAACAGGACTTTCTGGGTGATTCCTGAGCACAGAATTTGAGAAGCACTTTAATCATTTAGTGATTACAAATTGACCAAAGCTTTCTAGGAAGACCCTAATCCTTAGAGCACTGTGCTCACCAACACCTGTGCACACCTTCCTCTTGTCCTTTCCTGGCCCCATGCGTGCAAGCCCCTGACAGCTGCATTCTCTGCCCTCACCACACGAGGGCGCCAGAACCCGACTGATCGGTAGCAGGCACAGGTGTCCTGAGTAGCTCCCTCAATGGGCGTGATTAAAAGATGAGAAGAGAATGAATAATTCCCCCAAAGAACAGATTTGCATATTCTCCCAGGGATTTTCCTTTCCACACCTGTAGGTGTTCACAGGTCTCCGTTAGTTATTAATAACTTGGCTTTTTATCCTCTCAATACAGCGTGCTTTCTCATATGGGGCACAGATTTAAAATACCTTGTCATCAACTTATGAGGCTTTATTCTCCTTTACGGCACCAAGATTTATGGCACTGCCCTGAGCTCCATATTTCAGAGTGAACCTGTCTGCCTTCAAATCCAAAAAGCCTTGGCATATATTTTTGAGGTCCCCAAAGGACAAAGTTTGTTTTTTCCTGCTATTTTGTTAGTATTATCATTATTTCCCCCCCGGCTTACAGCTGTGTGGAGGCGTAGCTGATGCGCAGCAAACTGCACGTACTTAAAGCTTCCAAGTGGCCGGGTTCTGACGCAGGCACCAGGAGGCCCAGGCCACCGTCAGGGAAACGGGCCTGCCGCTGCCCTGTCTTCTTCACCCCGCAGCAACAGAAAGATTTCCTTCCCGTCGTGATAGATTTGCTTACACTTGCTAGAGTTTTACAGAATGGACTAACATTGTGTGTCCTTTCGTTGTCCTTTCCTCACCCAGCCTCGTTGCTTGCAGGTCCGGCCGTGCGGCCTGTCCCAGGTGATCCTCCTTGCGCAGGTGCGCAGCCTTCCACGGCAGGGCCGCGGCATTGCCCATTCATCCGCTCACTTGTTGGGGGATATTTGGGTCGTTGCCAGGTTTCAGCTTGTTACAAATCGAGCAGCAACCAGCGTACAAGTCGATCGTTTCTTTTGCAGAAATAGCTAGGACTACAACGACTGTGTCATATGGAAGGCATATGTTTACATTTTAAAGAAACGGCCAAATTGTTTTCCAAAATGGTTGTAGCATTGTACATTCCACCAGCAGTATGTGAAAGTTCCAGCTCCAAATCCTAACTGACATTTGATAGGGTCAGTTTTAAAGCTTTTTTTGTATGTAGTGGTATCTCATACTGGTTTTAAGTTGCGTCTCCTTAATGACTCTGACACTCAGCATCTTTTCACATTCTCGTTGCCATCTGTACATCATCTTCAGTGACAAGTCTGTTCGAATCTTTTATCGTTTTTTTTTTTGAGACAGAGTCCCACTCTGTCACCCAGGCTAGAGTGCAGAGGCATCATCACAGCTCACAGCAACCTCCAACTCCTGGGCTCAAATGATCCTCCTGCCTCACCCTCCCAGAGTGCTAGGATTACAGGCAGGAGTCATTGTGCCTGGCCTACCCATTTTTAATTGGGTTATTTTTTAATTATCAAGTTGTAATAATAATTCAAAATTGTAGTTACCAGTCCTTTGTCAGATGAGTGTTTTGCAAATAATTTCTCCCAGTCTTTTAATTGAAGATTAAATAAGTTTGAATTTTGATGAAATCCAACT
>NW_012155729.1:1873504-1902565 GCF_000956105.1 Propithecus coquereli | reverse complement strand
TGTGTCCTTTCGTTGTCCTTTCCTCACCCAGCCTCGTTGCTTGCAGGTCCGGCCGTGCGGCCTGTCCCAGGTGATCCTCCTTGCGCAGGTGCGCGGCCTCATCGCCCATTCGTCCGCTCACTTGTTGGGGGATATTTGGGTTGTTTCCAGGTTTCAGCTGTTACAAATCGAGCAGCAACCAGCGTACAAGTCGATCATGTACAAGTCGATCATTTCTTTTGCAGAAATAGCTAGGACTACAAAGGACTGTGTCATATGGAAGGCATATGTTTACATTTTAAAGAAACGGCCAAATTGTTTTCCAAAATGGTTGTAGCACTGTACATTCCACCAGCAGTATGTGAAAGTTCCAGCTCCAAATCCTAACTGACATTTGATAGGGTCAGTTTTTAAGCTTTTTTTGTATGTAGTGGTATCTCATACTGGTTTTAAGTTGTGTCTCCTTAATGACTCTGACACTCAGCATCTTTTCACATTCTCGTTGCCATCTGTACATCATCTTCAGTGACAAGTCTGTTCGAATCTTTTATCCTTTTTTTTTTTTTTTGAGACAGAGTCCCACTCTGTCACCCGGGCTAGAGTGCAGTGGCATCATCACAGCTCACAGCAACCTCCAACTCCTGGGCTCAAACGATCCTCCTGCCTCAGCCTCCCCAGAGTGCTAGGATTACAGGCAGGAGCCATTGTGCCTGGCCTACCCATTTTTAATTGGGTTGTTTTTTAATTATCAAGTTGTAATAATAATTCAAAATTGTAGTTTACCAGTCCTTTGTCAGATGAGTGTTTTGCAAATAATTTCTCCCAGTCTTTAAATTGAAGATTAAATAAGTTTGAATTTTGATGAAATCCAACTTATCACTTTGAAAAAATTTTATGATTTGAGTGTTATATCTAAAAAATATTTGCCTAAATGAATTCCACAGTTAATGTTTGGATATGATGTGAGGTAGGGGTTAAGTTTCATCTTTTTTTTTTTTTTCTTTCCATATGCAATACACATGCTGCCTTGTTCCAGAAACACCTGTTGAAAAGACTAAACCTTTCCAAGGAATCCCTTTTGCACCTCTGTTGGAGATGCTTTGACCGTACACCTGTGAGATCATTTCTGTACCTTCTACCATTCACTGCGTGTCTGGCCTTTCTCCAATGCCACAGTCCCTGGTGATTTTAGCATTTGCAGTGACTCTTGGGACGAGGCAGGGCGAGTCCTCCCACGTAGTTCCTCTTTTTAACAGGCTCATGACACATTTGGAACCCAGCACAATAATAGCTTTCCAAGGAAATGTGTCTGCAGTTTCAGGTCACGTCACATGCTCTTTGCAACTGGCTTTGTCCCTCTGTGGGTTATGCCAGTACAACTGCTTTTCACTGAATCTGCAACTCTATCTACTATGCCGCACTGCTATCTTATGTACCAGTCAGAAAGAAAGAAGCCTCTGATTGTAAGACGTATCCTGAGTTGGAGACATTAAAATGTTAAAAAATGTGTTGTGCATTTATGAAAACTGTAATTGTTATAAAATTATAATGACAAGGGAAAATTCATCATGGTGGCACAGTCCTCGGAGAGGTGGGAAATCTCCCTGAGTTCATGAAGGAGCAGAATTTCTTCCAGCTAAAATTGACCGTTTCTGTCTCTCTATGAAACTCGCAAATGCATCTCTACACGCAGGCAGCCGGATGCACGGTGGTTCCTGGTGCCATCTTCCACCGTTTTGTTTTGTTGTTTTGGTCCTTGGAGGAACCCAGATGTCCTAAAACAGTAACCAGCACGCCGACGTCGCTGCCGTGTGCGCCGTGCCTGGCGCAGAGGCTCGCAGACTGTAATTGCTCTTCGGGGTTCACGTCTGTGGCACCGCTGGCTTTGACTTTGGGCTGGTCCTTTAACCTTGACCACGGCCCCTTCCTTTTTAGGTTAATCTGCTTATCATGAGAGACTTCTCAGCTGTATAGTTAGCAAGACACGGCTGACTTTGTGAGGCATTTAGGATTACGTTATTGCCGTATAAATAGAGCCGAAGCTCACTGAGCATGCTCTGCGTGCGGGGCACTGGTCTGCACGGTTTACGCCTGCGATCCTATTTAACCTTCTTACAAGGTAGGCCTTTCAGACCCGTCTGTTACTGCTGAGGCTCAGAGAGGTGAGGGTCTCTCAGGTGGTCACACAGCCGTGCTGGGGGAGCCGGGATTGGGACCCCCACACTGGCGGCGGAGCCAGGTCCTCACCCACCCGAACCTGAGCCCCTGAGCCCACTTCCGTCCCGCTGGCAGTGCCCCGTGGACGAGGGACACAAGGCTGTCTGAGTCTAAGCTGGCAACGTCACAAAAGTCACTGCCTACCATTTAAATTCTGATAAATGAAGCTTTAAAAATAAACCACAATTTCAGACTCACCTGTGTTTGAACAGAAGGTATTTGGTTGCCAATCTGACCTACCTTTAGTTCTTTTATTCTTAGGGAATAGTTATGGAAAACACAATTTTTTACCCCTTAATATTTGATACCTTTTAAATCTAAGCACAGAAGTAGCAAATATTTGATATTTGTGACTTCTGATGTGCCCACCTGAGTTCTCTGAATGTACGTGAACATTCTAGAGCCTAAAAGGTTCTAAACTGTCACCTTACCAGGAAGTTTCCCTGCCCTGATTTGCCGTTTCTCCCCACGTTTTCCTCCTCCTGCGCCCCCCTAGCTGTGGGTGTGCGTCGCTCAATCACAGTCACCATCACTGAAAGTCCATTTTCTCCTTCCTTCCCGAAGACGCATTACCTGAGGTTCTGAAGTGATGTCATCATCACAGGCGTCGGTTCATTATCTCTCTTATTGTGCTGAACGAGCCTTTGTATTGTGATGCTTGGGGCCGCGGATGCTGGAGGGGCCGCCCCCCCAGGGTCGGTCAATTCCCGGGGATGGCGGATGGCTCGCCGGAGGGCACCCGTCACGCGCAACCCAACCCGTCCAGGGGCAGCACCCGGCCCTCCTGCACCAGGCTCTCGCACTACTGGGCGCTACCACCTGCCTCTCCCCCCACCCCAGCGCCAGGCACCAGGCAGCTAGGGCAGCCCCGTGCCCCGAGCCCAGCAAGCTCTTTCAAACCAGCCAGGCCCAAGCCTGCCCTCCTGCCTCGCCGCGACTTCCTGGGGAACCACAGTGGGGGCTCTGGCCCACGTGCCCTGCACCCCTCTCCTCCTGGCGTACCCTGGTGCTGCCATGTACACCCCAGGCTTGGCCCGTTCCCCCTTTGGGAACTGTAACAAACTATTAATATCTTTTCAAAGAAATTCATTTCCTGATCTGTTTAGCTTTGTCCTACCTGAATAATAACAAAACATTCATTTTAAAACACTTCTGCAACGAGTATTCCTTTCTCTGTAAGGGGAATATGTGCAAACTCAAGTAGAACAATCTATGTAAGACTTTCCGCATCATCTGAAAACCTGCATGCCGTGTAAGCTATTGAATCCGAACAGAAATGCCTAAGGCTGCAGACTCCGTGACTGTCTTATGCTTCAACGTATTTGCTTTGAAAACCACATGGCTCTTTATTACTTGTTTATAAGAGAATATATCCATACAAATATTTTGCTTTCGCAGGAGATAACTCATACAGCTGTGTCTTTATCATAACGAATGCATAATGTAGGACAGCAACACTTTTCTTCAGAATCTTAAATTTCAAATTTGCTGAAAAATCTATGCCTGAAGTGGACCATTCCCTGCACAGATGGTGCTGCACTATTAAAAACAAGTAGTCACCCATCATGGTGTGGGTCGAAACTCTTTTTCATAAAGAGAAGGCAATAACGTTACATAAAACCCTCTCGACTGAATGGTTCCCATTACACATCTGGTCAGCCGGCATATTAATATGCAGATAATCGTGAGCTCATAGATGCTTTGTAATAATGTCTAACCCCCATGACATTGAGCTTGAAGTGATTGAACTGCAGTGTTTCAAGTAGCACTGGTGTGATTGTGTGAGAGAGAGAGACAGTCAGAGACACAGAGAGTCCGAGGTTATCACACTGGGTGTGTCCTGGTGCTGCTCAAACAAAGCGTTCGTTTTCAGTTCCTCTTCTAGGTGGCAGTAATTTCCTGGAAAAAGTGAGCCTAAGACCCCACCCTTACTGCCATGGTAGAAACGAAAACAGATCCCCCACGGGGAACGCACAGGAAGTGTGCTCAGGTTAGAGAAGCGTGATTTGCATAAGCCACGTCCAAACTCGCCCAGGACATACAGGGAGGCGCACAGAAGGGGTCAGCAGGGGTGACCAGATATACAGGTGACACCTTGAACAAGTCTGCAACGAAGACTAAACTTTGCAATAAAAGCCTTGAAAGGAGAAGCAGACGCCTCAGTGTGGCTGCGGTCTGAGAATTGAGTGGAACCCAGAAAAAATGCTGTCTGCACCCGCGGAGAGGGCTCTCGAAATAACACTGGCTACAGGTCCGCACCTACCCTTCGTTGGGAAGGACTGCGTGAATGAGACCGGAATCTATTTAATACCTTTATAGCTCAGATTCTATGGAGTATGATAAAAAATTTCTGGCTTTTTTTATTTTTTCATGAAGCCCCACTTACTGAATTGCTGCAGAGGTGCTGGGTTGACATTACCCAGCAGTGGAGAATCTGGAGTCAAAGAACATACAACCTCAGGTTAAAAGCCCCCTAAGAACGTGGTCTCGAGAAGGAGATTTCTGGTTGAGGGTGCGGCGGCCCCGTGCGAGGCTACTGTGTTATTTTTCATGCCCATCATTCCGCAGTGCTAAGTGCCTCGCTTGGTCTATGAGGACAGCGTTGGCTTTGGAGAGACATGAATTATTACTGAGCCCTTAGAATAAGCCCTTTAAGATGATGCTGAGCCGCGGTAAGTATCTTTTGGTCCTGAGTTCCCTCTGGACACGAAGTCCCTATGTTTATAGACAAATTTGGCTTGTGAATCGCTAAAATGTGGGGGGGGGGGGGGGAGAGAGACAACTAAGCATTGATAAAAGAGGGACTTGATTCAACTTTACAAAAACTAGTTGGAAATCTTAGAAGCACTCAGTATAACGGCTAAAGGAGCGATCGGGCGTCACTGCTGCCATTGAGAGCGCCGGGAACTTTGCTACTTATTAATATCAGGCTATTTCACTCTGCGAAGGGAGCCCTCGACATCCGAAGCTCACGGTGCCAGCTTCAGCTACTCTGACCGCAGCGAGCAAATGGAATTCCGTGTGGAACCGAAGAGATTAGGGAGTAATCACCATGGCTATTTTTCCTGAAACATGGGTTTCCTAATCCTTAGTGTAAGAGGGTCATTTTGACTCATTTGATGCCTTCAGTTTCCTCCCCTTTTCTTATTAGAACAAAGCTGCTGTAAAACTGTGCCGTAACAAAGAGGAACGTCCAACTACAGCCCTGTACTGCGTCTCGGCCTCCACGCTGTTGCGCGAGGGTCCCGTGAACGCTTGAGCCTCACGTAACTGAGGCTCTTTCCTGAACACCTGTCATGCTTGCTTGATCCTGAGCGAAGTTTGCACCCTGACGGTCTTTTCATAAGAGATCCCGGGGCGCACTGAGCAGCGAGGGGCTTTGTCTATCACAGAAGGGAAGAAAAGCTCATTAGCAACCTCTCCTTCTCCCACGTTGGTTGTGTTTACAAATTACATCCAGCAGACGCTAGGCAGACGCCAACGTGATGTTGTTAGAGTGACGTCGGCCACCCTGGGGCTGCTGTGTTAGGGGAGCTCCGTACTGCAAGCGCTGGGCTCGGTAACCTGATCGCAGATTGCACGTGGCCTTTCAGACTGAGGTTTCTGCTTTCTGGAAAAGCTTTTCTGTCCAGTGTCCTGCTCTGCGCCAGGCACAATGCTAAGCCCTGCAAGCATTTCTGGTTCCCACGGTCACCCTAGTAACCTCACCAGGAATGTGCTATTAGTGCCCGCTTACTGGACAAGGACAGACCGTCAGCTGAGGGGCCCACGGGCGCATGAGCAGGGAGCGGCAGAGACGGGCGTCTGGGCCGCGGGCTCTGTGCTGGGACACAGGCTCCACGGCTGTTCTCTGGCACCTGCTAGTGTGCAAATCCATCTTGTATTTTCAAATGCACTAGAGCATGATTTCTAGGTAACGAGCTTGGGCTTTGGAGTCAGGCAGTGGTTGGAATCTAGCTCGGCTGCTTACTAGCCGGGTGAGCTTCAAACACGTGTTCCTTTTCCTTTGTCTCTTTGTCTTCTCATCTATAACACACAAGTCAGTCAGCCCGTAGGGACACTGAGACAATTAAAAAAACACACAAAACAGCAACCAGGGTGCCTGATCCGTAGCGGCACTGTGGTAGGAGCTATAATCAATTAATATTGATTAAATATTAATAACAGGGCGAAAGGGGGTGGAAAAAGTATGGCTAAAAACAGGAGATTTGGAAACCACCTACCCATCCCCAAACAATTAAGTGCTGTTTTGTTTTCTAATCCTACCAGTCTCAGCAAAGCACAGACAGCAACGTCTCTCTGCATCAGACACCTCCATTGCACGGTTAGAGCAAGACACGTGGGTGTCTCGGGTGGGGAATCTTATCATGTGTTTACTTCTCCTCCCCAAACATGTATCTTGTTTCTTAGCATTGCTAAGTTTCAAAATGCCTTCCAAGGCATTTGTGCATTAACAATCTATTGATGGCAGAGATATTATATTTTCATCCTTCAATAGGCTGATAAGAAGGAACACCGACTGCCCTTGGGTTTCCATGAGTGAGCCCTGTCTCACCATCCTCTTCCTGAACTGTGTAAACATCTGTGCTTTTCTGATGTTGTGTTGTATTTTATTTATTTTATATATGTGTGTGTGTGTGTGTGTGTGTATATATATATATATATATATATATATATATATAGAGAGAGAGAGAGAGAGAGAGAGAGAGAGAGAGAGAGAGAGAGAGAGGGTCTTGCTCTGTTGCCCAGGCTGGAGTGCAGTGCTGTGATCACAGCTCACTTTGCCTTGAACTCCTGGGCTCAAGCGATCCTTCTGCCTCGGCCTCCTAAGTAGCTGGGACTACAGGTGCATGCTACCACACCTGGATAATTTTTTCCACTTTTTAAGAGATGGTGTCTCACTGCATTGCCCAGGCTGGTCTCAAACTCCTGGCCTCAAGTGATCCTCCCTCCTCGGCCTCCCAAAGTGCTGGGATTACAGGTGTGAGCCACCTCACCCAGGCTGCGTTCTATATTTTATTATCTGACATGGGCATATTATGTCCCGTACTGGTTTGCATGTTTCTCTCCAAGGTTGAGGCTGTTGTAGACCTGGCTTCCTGACGTCCCCTAGTGCAGCGCCTTGGGTGCTGCTGGTTATTGGCCGTGTCATTAGCTTTGTTAACCTCCATTTGTAAGGTGTTCCTGTCCCTTCTAGAACTTCATGTAGACGGCTGAGACTATAAAGGGAGGGAAGCAACAGGTTACATTTCAAGTTAAGAAGCACTTTTTTCATGTTAGATACTTACAAAGAATTAAATGCCATTATCACTGTTGAAAGCAATCACTCAGGTAATTCTCTCTCACGCGTGTTAACACTGTCTCATATTCTGACATCAGAGTAGGGCCTGGTAAACTGCGCTTGTCTGGCCTAATGGGAAACGCAGCATTTTTTTTTTTATGATCAACTAAAATGATCTATAATTTTTACATTTTTAATGTAATGTAATGGCCAGGCAGAGCCAACTAGAGTTTCAGAGCAAGAAGAAAAATCTCTGTTCCTTTATTAACAATTGTTTTGGATATTTTAAAATGGCTTTAAGAATGGGATCCCAAACAATTTAGGTTCTAGAAACAGAACTCGGAATATACGTGGCATTTCTGAGAGAACTAGTTTGTCTTGAGCGAGCATCCCCAGCCTATTTTTGAGCTCTTCACTCCACGTGACTAGGGCAGCAGCCCTGTCCTGCACAACCAGAGGAGCCCCCGGGATGGACCGGGGCCTCTGGCCAGCAGACAGCGCCCGGAGCGCCCCGAGACGCACAGACCACCTTCCTTCCCCTGCCGTGAGACAAGAGCGCGGAGAATATGTAGCTGTCACTTCTCGTACCACTGCTCGGTCCAGTCATTTGCCACAAACGAACATTTGAGGTAGTTTCTAACTTTCTTTGTGGCTCACACTGTGATCATATCGTGGACGACTGAGCTAAAGGCAGTCAGTAGTTACTTTCTCCAATGAATTAGACAAATCTCCACCTACCAAGTCTTAACTCTGCTGCGGTGTATGGGTAATGCGTTGATTACTTGCTTTACAGTCAAAAGCAAACGTTTTCTTCTGGAAGAAGGAGCATGCACCCGTGTGATTGCGTATGTCAAATCTAAGATTGGAACTGCTTAAAGTTTTGGATATATACCACATTTTTTTTATTCATTCATCTATTGTTTTTTTTGTTTTTTTTTTTATTTCAGCATATTATGGGGGTACAGATGTTTAGGTTACGTATGTTGCCCTTAATAAAATGTGGTAAAGTTTTTAAGAACAACAACTTAGTCAACTGTTTGTGGCGTTCTGTTAACATTTTTTAAAAAATTAAATTTAATGTGTTTGATGTGGGGGGGCTGCTGAATGCAGTCTATAAAAATAATTCTCAGTGTACTAGCCTTTTGGATGTTGTGTTCCTGACAGGCATTGATAGACATCTTTGCATGGATGCCTTTTATAGGTCTATAAATATTTAGTTTAATCCAATCACTGCCAATTTGTTTGATTTTAAGCCTTCTGTAATCATTATTTATTTATACTAAAGACAATATTATCCTTGCAAAGCAATATTTTATCAGGAAATAGATTGATAAACAGACTATAAGCTAGTACTTAGCTGAGTATGATCAAGCTAACTTCTCAAGGCATTTACCTTCAAATTCCGGCAATTCCAGTGGGGTTACTGATTAAATTAATAGATTGTACCCACGGCAAGACGAAAGGTCTGTGTCAACACAGGCGTGCACAGGAATATATGGAGATGGTACCTGTCAATAGTTCTGTTTTCCCCAAAATATACTCCAGGGGTGAGCTCTGACTTTGCTCTGAGGAGCTGGCAACGAGGAACGAGATGACAAAATGAGTTATTTGTTGTTAATTTGAATTTATTTGCGTAGTCCAGTCTACATGAACTAAAACTGACCGTGTTTCATTTTACCTTGGGCTGTGCTGTCCCTGGCTTTAACGGGACCCTTCAGTGTTACACGGGATCCCTGCCCAGCCTGCAGGTTTGAGCGCAGCTGCGGGATGTGCCTGGTGTGTGTGGTGACTTTGATTTGTGCCTCGAGGCACCGCATCCCGCCAGCAGGTTCTCTGGGTCCTTCTATACAACGCCCCTGCCCCGTTCTCCCCGCCTTCTGTCCTCTCGGCCCTGATCGCTGTTGGATATTCTATGTGTTTGTTTATTTTCTATATAGGCCACCCCCTCACCATCCATAGGGCTGGGATATTTGCTTTGTTTTGCTTTCACTGAGTTTTAATAAACACCTTGAATGGTGCCTGACACACGACACAAACTGAATGTGTATTTTTGGAGTGAGGCTCCCGAATAACTCAGTGTGAGGAGCAGGAGTGGGGACGTTGTTACCTCCAGAGCACTCCAGAACTGTGGGTGTTGGATACTTCTGAGTTTCACAGGCTGGTGAAATCTTCAAAATTTAGGGGAATGAAAGAGGTTGATAAATTCAGTTTGGTTAATAAGGATTTTAAAGCAAACAAGCAGAGCTATCTTCTGACATTACCATGATTTCATAAAAGGGTTTTAACATTGGTACCAAGACATTATTAATACCATATTCCCAGAATCTGGCAGAATGCAGTGTGTCTGTGTGTGCAGGTGTGTGCACAGGTGTGTGCTCAGGTGTGTGTGCAGGTGTGAGTGCATGCAGGTGTGTGCACAGGTGTGCGTGCAGATGTGTGTGTGCGCAGGTGTGCATGCGTGTTCGTAGGTGTGCGTGCAGGTGTGCATGCGTGTGTGCAGGTGTGTGCACAGATGTGTGCGCAGGTGTGTGCACACGTGTGCATGCATGCGCGCAGGTGTGTGTGCAGGTGTGCATGCATGCAGGTGTGCATGCAGGTGCATGTGCATACACAGCATATGTGCTTAAGCAGAGGTAATGTCTTACTTTTGAATGCTCCTATTCCATTTCTAGATGTTTCCATGAGGGTGTTTTTGGGTGAGACTGGCACTTAGATCAGTGGATTTGAGTAAAGCTCATTGCCCTCCCTAGTGGGCGGACCTCACAGCTGATCGGTTTAAGCCCTGAATAGAACAAACACTGACTTCCCCTGAGAAAGACGCGATTCTGCAGAGGTGGCCTTCGGATCTGAACCACGACTCTTCCCTGGGCCTCCAGCCTGCCACCCACCCTGGAGATTTGGACGTGCCCAACCTCCACAATCTCATGAGCCAATTCCTTAAACTCCTCCCTCCCCCTTTCTCTCTCTCGAACTAAAATAAAATCTCAAGCTTCCCCCAGCCAACTGAATGGACCCCTCTTGGCCAAGGGGACTTAAAAAACAACCTTAAATCTGAGTCTACTTCATTTGAACTTGCCTGAAGTTACACAATCATCAGTATATAAAAGTAAGTTTTCATAATTCATATTCATATCTAATATTTTTTGAGAGATTTTTAAAAATAAACATCTTTTGAGTACTTAGAATGTAATAATAGATTCTTGATGTATGATGAGAGCTTAACAGTAGTAACTCACCAACAAAGAACAAATAACTTGATTAAGAAATGAGCAAAGGACCTGAATGGACATTTCTGCAAATGGTCAGCGAGCCTGTGAGGAGACGCTCGCCATCTAATCGTCAGGGGAGCCGAATCAAAGCCACAGTGAGACGCTGTTACACGCACATGGGGGGCAGGTACCACGACAACAAACAAAGGGAAACCTGGAGAACAGCAAGTGCCGGAACCCGCTGCGTGGCTTGTGGGAGTGTAACTGGTGCCGCCACTATGGAAAACATCACGGCAGCTCCTCAGAAACATTTAGAAACTGAATTACTATGTGATCCAGCAATTCCACTTCTGAGTATGTGAGGGCTGTCTGGAAAATATCCAGCCGTGTAATAGGAAAAATTACGTTAACGATGGCTGGGTACTTTCCGGACAGCCCTTGTACACCGGGAAGAATTGAGAGCAGAGACTCGAACAGATGCCTGTGCGGGCACGTCCATAGCAGCAGCATTCCCAGCAGCCGAAAGGTGGAACGAAGCCCACCGCCCACTAGCGGACGAATGGATAAACACAGTGTGGTCTACACACATCACGGAATGTTACTCAGTCTTAAAAAGCAAGGAAACTGACTTGGGGTCCAAGTGCCTCGTAACACCATTGTGTGATACAGAACAAGGGTCACGTGAATTCAGAAAATCTTTGCGAGAATGAATGTGACGTGTCTTTAGGATTAATCCACCTAGAAGTGACTTCCAAAGGACATTCAATCATCTAGTCGCCAAATACCGACTTTATACCACCAAGGGCCACGCTGGACATACACACGTTTATAAGAGGCTCGCCAGCATGGATGAACCTTGAGGACATCATTTCATTAGAGTGAAACACACCAGAGGAAAATGGACGGACATCGTGGGATTCCACTGAGACGAGGTCCCTAGAGTAGTTAAAATCACGAAGACTGAGTAGAAAGGTGGTTATCAACGCCGGGGGGTGAGAAGTGGGGAGTCGGTGCTTCATGGGGACAGAGTTTCAGTTTCGCAAGATGAAAAGCTCTGGAGATGGGTGGTGCTGATGTTTGCACAGCAGTCTGAATGTTCTTAATGCCATAGAAAGATACACTTAAAATGGTTACCATGGTGAATTTTATGTCATATATATTTTACCACCATAAAAAAGAGATTAGACATTACTTCTTTCAATCTTAGCTTTCTTCTCCTGGTTTGGTAAAGATTTTTTTTTTTTTTTTTTTAAGATTATGTCAACTTCACACTTTCAGTTCCCCAAAGCAAGTAGCATTTTTACATAAATTGACTTGAGCAAGACAACTTCCTAATTTAGTAGATAGTCATCTCTGCTAACGTTATACATGTGTATCTCGAACACTTTCCAGGAAGTTTCCACATCATAGATCAAACTGGGGTTAGCAGTCACCGAAAATAACTGGCTTGTTTAGTGAAAGTGTGAGGAAGGAGAGGTTAGCACTGTATAGTCTCAGGGGTTTAAATAGTGAATTTTAGGCTCTATGTGACTCCAAATGTTCCCAGATGGTAAGGTGCACAAAGACTCAAACTTCTGTATGTCTAGCATGGCTCGTGGCAATGCAAAATCAACATTTGGTAAACAAATGGTTGAATGGCCTTTGGAAGTCACTTCTAGGTGGATTAATTTTGAAAACACATCATATCCATTCTTGCAAAGATTTTCTGAATTCAGGTGACCCTTGGTTCTGTGCCACACGTTGGTGTCACAAGGCACTTGGACTCCAAGCCAGTTTGACATCCGTTGCAGAGAGACAGTGCTTTGCGGTGAGTGGCAGCTCTCCATAAACGCCTGACTATATTCCTGGCCGTGTGCAGGAGGCGGCTGCTCAGGTGAGCCGCCGACAGTGCTGGACAGCATTGAACTAATAAGACTTTACCATTTATTGAAAAGAATTAATGATAAATTGGCTTCACCATTTGGCCATTTCTAGGAAAAAAAAAAAACAACCCTCTTCTTTTTATCTAACTAACCATGAATAAAGGTTTTAACCAAATTCATAAGCTTTGTGTATATTTTATTATCAATTGACAGTTAATTCAATTGAAAAAAATTGTTATTGATTAGTGGACACCTTCGAGCAGATCTTTCTGTCACATTGGAGGGAGCCATATGTGCATTTTTCATTTAAAAAGCATTTTAGACACCGGGCACTCCCACTAACTGGCTGTCTGTCTCCGCACGCCTCATTTTCGTCGCTGTAAAGTGAGTATAATAATCACTTCTGCCACTCTGACACATTTGTCTGTGTGAGTCGGTTCTCCAGAAAGCGCTGAGGCAGGTGGAGAATCTGTCCTTGCAGTGGCCCTGGGGGAGGCGGAGGGAGGAGAGAGGGGAGGGCAGAGCAGCGGGGGGTGGGTCCGGTGGGACAGGGCTGTCACCTGGGTGCAGAGCGCGCAGAACCGTGGAGCGGCCGGGGCCGCATGGAGCCCGCTTGGCCACTGAGCCCACGGCTTTCTTAGTTGCCTTGAGAGTTAAGCCTGCTGTCCCCTTCCCTGCCCACGTCCAGGCCTAACACCCCACCCGCGAGCAACCACATTCCCGCGCCATCTGCTTTTCCAGTGCACCCTGTAAAACCCTCTTACCTTGAATTCTCCCGGGAAAAGACCCCGCACCAAGGATTGGGTTTCTGCGGTTGGTGTGGGAGGCCGTCCGGGAAAATCAGGGAAAGTGAGGCGGGAAGCTCGGGGAGCTGAGGAGCTGCCCGTTAGTGCCCCGTCCCCACGTGAGCAGCCGCGGGGGTCCCAGGGGGCTGGGAGACAGCGGCGCGGGGAGCAGGCGGGCACTCACTCACTCGCCGCAGCCCCCCGCAGGTGCGGGGCCTGAGTGACGGCGGGGCTGCCCCCGACCGGCAGAGGAGGCAGGTGTTCATCGTGGAGAGAGCTGAACGGACCATGGTGGGAGCACCACCCTTACATAATTTAAATCCTGATGGGACTAATCTCTTCAGTCCCTGCAGGAATTCGATGTTGCTTTGGTTTATTACTTTTTGTTTCAGGTGGAGAAAGTTCTAGTGGTTTCTGCTTGGTCTTTCCCATCCTTAGTCCCAAGGTTGGGAACCGTGGTGGGGACGCTGCCAGCCGCTAGGTAGCCTATTGCCGTTATGCGTCCTGGTCCCAGGGATGTGACCCACCGTGGGTTCGAGGACCCCCGGGACCCACTGAGAGACGGGCCTGAGCTAAACCCCACTGCCCCGCACAAGCCCCCACTCTGACTGGGGGACAAGGGTGGCGTTTTGTGTCTCCTGGAATCAGCGTCAGATCAGAGGCAGCGTCCGGTAATCTCTGAAATGTCTGATTATTTCCTTTTCCCCCCGTGCACAGCCACGTCCGGGGAAGTCTGGGAGAAAGAGGGGTAGCGCACATTTTTGGCAGAGTACTGGGGTCTTTTCTCACGGGCCCAGCCTCCCTGTCACTGGAAGGGTTCCGGATTGTAAACCAGCTCCGGTCTGGGACTGACCGAGAGGCCGAGGCCCCATTTGTACGATCCCAGTGAGACGCTTGCTTGCTTGTCCAGGAACACTCCCGCTGGGAAGAACCAAGTAAGAATCGGTACACGGCGCCCCCATTGCTCTTCTAGGAACACCGCGGTCCACCACCACGCCGTGCGCGGCCGCACTCAGACCGTCTGGTTGCTGCAGTCACCATGCCCACCGAGGCCGGGCGGGCGGTGCCAGCCTGCTGCCTCTGTTGCACGCAAGGGTCCTGTCCAGCGGCAGCCGTTCCCACTGTAATCCCGACCCACAGAGAAAAGCAGCTGCACTGCTCCTCCGGGACTCGGGGGTCCCCTCGCAAGTGTATTTCTCCCAGATGTGGTGAAAGGTGCCTGCTCTGGACTTTCTGGGGGGTCCAGTCCCCAGACGCCCTCACAATCAGATCCCAGGTCTGCTGTCCAGACAATTCGTCTCTTGGGATAAGGGAGCTGGTCTCTTTAGAAACTTCCAGAAGGCCTTCTTGCTTCCACATTGCCCTGAGTTGACCGTTGACCGGCCTGAGGGTGCCGTTTTCTCCCTTCAACGCGATGAGCTCCACGATGGTCCTCGCCCAGGCCTGCCTGTCTGCCGAGCCCGGAGACGGCGCACAAGCCGGCACGTCCTGTCCCCGAGTGTCCTCCCACCCACTGCAGGGAGCATCTGCGGGTGGCCGGTCTGCGGGGCCCCAGCTCCTGCCCCAGGCCTGCCCTGCAGGAGCGGAGCCCATGCTGCGTCCGCCAGGTGAGAGAGCCCACCCGAGAGTCCGGCCCTGGGGTCTGCTGCCGCGGCAGGTGCGGCGGTCTTCGCTGGGTTTCCGCTCCGGGCTTTCAAGGCCAATCCGTGTTACCGTGTCAGCCTGAACGAGCACACACAGGATTTGTCCTTGTAGACTGCTCTGTGGTGGATTCTTATATGTTCATACCAGTTTTATTTATCCTTATTTTTATTGATATTTAAGATGTTTCTACTATTTACTCTCATAAACAATGCTGCATGAGTAAGTTTATACAATCTCCTCTCGTAGCTGTGTCAATTTTTTTCTGGCACGCATTTTGGGGCAGCATTGCTGGGCCAGTGGATAGACAGATATACAGTTTCCTTAACTAATGCCAGAGTAAACCATATCACTCCAGAATGGGACGGAAACCCACGTTTCATCACTTCTATGCTGTAAGGGGCCTGTGTTTAAAGGTTTGTATTTTGGTAGGTGGCACAGCCACCAAAGAAACAGTCTAATCCCATTCTCTCCTTCCCTCAATTCCCACTGAAGTCTATCTTCACGATTGATTGTGTTAGGGAAGCACCCAAATCTGTACTCACAGCGAATGCTCGCCTAGGCGTGGAACTGTGTACGTGGGGATGAAAAATGTTCCACCCAGAGAAGAGGAACACATGGATTCTGAGACAGAACTGGGCAAAGTTTGTGTAAGAAAGCGGCACATCATCATTAAGAAAATGGAACGTTATTTCTAAGGAGGAAAATTAGAATCGGGGAAAAGAAACCATTCAGTTCTCACAGAGCCGGGAGAATTGGAAATGAACTCGGGGAAGCAGAGGAAGGGGAGAGAGGTTGCAGGTTGCGGTTGTAACTCGTGAAGCGCAGCGTTCCGCGGGGAGCGCAGTAACGGGAGAAGCACGAGAGGCTGGCAAGCGCAATCTCGCTTCGTTTCAGTGTGCTCCGCACCTACGAGGGAAAGCTCCATTTGTGAGGCGAAGCCTTGCGTGACCTCTGGGAACCCGTCTAAGCCTCTTTGTCCCCCGATTTCTCCACTTGCCACATTTGGAAAATTGCCTTGGCTCCTGGACGCCGCGCAGGCGACGTCCCTCTATTTTCCTCGATGTCGTTAGCAGGTGCCCATGCGTCTTGGGCAGACGGCTGTGCTCTCGGCGCAATAAACACAGAGTCTACGCCGTAATCACACGTGGCAATGAAGTTGGGCTGACTCTACTGCTGCGCGTAATTATTACTGGGCCCGGGAGTCGGGCCCAGCGGTCGCAGGCAGTTCACGGCAATGACTTGAGCCACAGCTCTCGCTGTCAAAGCTACATGCTGGCTGTCACTTTTCAATTTTTCAGTTCTCTACAAGCTTTCACTGATAATATGCACCCTTGAACTGTCATCCGACATGACTCAAAATAATTTGGTATCATTTTATTTAAAAGATAAATGTCCCATACCCGTCCCTACCAACTATGAAGTGTCCTTTCTTTAACCCTCACGCCTCTGTGATCTGAGGCTGGGCTCTGGAACTGGGCTTGCACGACTGCGAGAGCAAGATTGGGCTTATATAAGGTGTCAGGATGTCCAGCCAGGGGACAGGAGGACTCAGCCAGAACATGCGCCCTGGGGATTGGCATTGGGAGAGTCGGGGTACAGGGACAAACTGGACAGGGCTGAGGCTGGGGGCAGAGGAGCCGGCCAGTCCATACAAACCGCAGCCACAAGAACCCAGTGACACCGAAGAACAGTGTCTGCTCTCAACTGGTCCCAGGAAATAAACATCCCGTAGTTGTAGCCAGAGTCCACCTTCCCCTGGGAAAATCTGCAAGTTCCCAGTCAAAAGAAGGAAAAGACTGAAGTGCTGATTTTCATAACACAATGGAAAACATTTTGTTCGAGACCCAGAGGTGCTGTGGTCCTGATTTCGGGAGAAAAGGCGCACAAATGCCCACCTGGGTGTGGGGCCGTCTAGGGGATGTTGTCAGAGTGCAGGTGAGAAAAGGAAGGTCGGACAGAAAACGCCAGGTTCTGACAGGCTGCCCATTTTGGGGGAATGTACCGTGAATCTGAGAATTTCGCACAGGTTAGCAAGACCCTGCCCTATTTTCTAAAAATCACTTTGCTGTAAGATAAAAGTGCAGCAAAACACAGGGATGAATGCGTGGACTAATGAATGGCCCCAGGGCAAGCGGCCTCGTGTCACCACGCAAACTTGGCCACCGTGCCCGCGAAGCCCGTCGCTGGCCGTGTCCCTGTCATCCCAGAGGAACTGCCTCCTTCCCCCGCACGTAGCCACGATCCTGACTCACAAATGCTCACTTTCTGTGGGTTTTTAAAAATAATGTTATCATCTAGACTGCATCTTGAGACACTATTGTTCAGACTGGCCTCCCCCACACCTTTTTTTCCTTTTAAAGTTTTGACGTATCTTTAAGTCTCCTGTAATCTGTAATTCGTGGGAGCCACAGCTGTGTCCGCTCAGCAGGTGCTCGTGAGCTCCCACGGAAGTCACGCGTGGGAAAGCTCCGAACGGCGCCTGGCCCTGGCAAACTCCACCACCGGGATGGTGAGTAGCACCCTGGTTGAACATATGTGAAACACGGGGTGTGTGGAATCCGTGTTTGAATCCTGATGGATGTGACCCACATCGCTTTTAAAAAGCCTCCAAATCATGCAAGCCGTGGCCCTCACTCTTTCATGGCAGACCCCTTTAAAAGGAAGGCAACGTCTTCCCAGATAATTTTATTTTACGTCATTTTAGAAGCGAAAGCCACAGAGCAGACAGAATTATGTGATACATTGATTTCTTTTTGCGTCGAGTGTTGTTTCATAAATAATTCCATTCGAGTGGCTTTTCTTAACCATCTCTCACCCCCACAGTCTCCTTTTGCAAACGTGCGTGGACTGGCCAGGCCTCCAGAGGGAGGCAGGGCGCTGTGCAACCTGCCCGCCCCTCCTGGGACTGTCTGGTCCTTAGCAGGAGGCTGCCCGCCCAGCCTCCGACCTCCCTCCCATGCTGTGCTCAGCTTGAAGGGCTAACAAAGAAAATGCAAATCAACGACCGAAAAAATGGGCAGGATTGTGAGGCTCACAGAGCACCTTGGGTCCCACACAAAACAGAAACACAAATATCTGGATGAACTGCAGGTGGTTTGGCCTTGTTACGTGAGGCCTGAGAACACCACCTTTCATCTTCCCAGGGAGGCAAATGCAACAGACACGGAAGAGCTATAATTTAAATACAAAGCCTTTTCAGCAAACGGCCACCGGTTTATTGCTGTGTGTGTTTTGCCAAGGCTCAGAGAGGGAACAGTGCACGCAGGTGCTTTCTGCCTGGCACACACGCTTCTCGTGGCATGAGAATTTAGCATGGGAATACAGAGTGCTCCTCCCTGCCCGGAAATTTAGTGACCCAAGACCTGTTTCTAACCTCCCACCATGCAGGTCAAGCTACTCAAAGGCAGATGGCGGCTCTGCTATAAATCGCACAATTCACCTGCCCTCCCTGGCTTTCCAGCCGCACGCTGGCCCGTGTTCTCTGAACACTCTGAGCTACTGTACAGCTCCAGGCTCTTTCCCTGGTGGACTTGGTGTGGTAGACGCGGTGTGCAGTGCGGAGTCACTGTGAGTATTTGACAGCCACGTATGACTCTCACGGTGTGCCGGGAGGTGTTCAGAGAACTTCAAGTGCAATGACTCGCTCAGCCTCATGGAAACCACAGGAGGAAAGTACAAATATTGAATCTATTTTGCAGATGAGGAAACTGAGGCATGGGGGGAGACTGGTGTCTGGTGTCACACAGCACCTAGGTGACAGAACTTAGGTAAGAGATGACGTGGGTTTAAACCCTGGCTCTGTCATTCCTGGCTGGGCAATCTTTGCGAATTATGACGTATCCAGTCTGACATTAGGCTTATTCATTTTAAAAAATCGCCTTTTCGTATTGTTTGGGGATTAAAGGAGATGACCCGTGGACCAGGCGTGGGCAGATGCTCAATGTGCATCCGTGAGGGTCCCTCTCCTCCCTTGCTCCTGAAAGCCCCTGTGCCCAGAGCACCTTCTGCCCTTCTCTGCATGGTGACACCCCATGGGTTCTTTAAGGACAGCTCTGGTCCATCTGTTTGAGAATCGTGGCTCCTCTAAGCAAGTCCTGGAGCTGAGTAGCCCCTGGACACGCTGTGCTGCCCTTGGGTACCTGCCGCACCCACTAGGCTCTGGGCTCCTGCTGATGACATCCGGGTGTTGGTCTGGGTGTCCCCAAGACTTGCACAGCGCCTGGTACACACATGCTGGACATATCCTGTGGCCAGAGCTGTCTTCCAGCGGCCACCTTCTGTCCCTCCGCTCTGCCTTCTGCCACTGCACTTCCGCTGTGGGCCGTGTGGGCTGCACTGACGCTCTTGCGCATGCCTCCGCCCTTCCTCCCTCTGTCCTGCCGAGGTGCTCACCTTGACACGCAGGGAGCTGACCTCTCAGGGCCAGACTTTTCCTGGAGGACCATTTCCCAGCCCGGCCCTCCCCAGCCTCCCCGCCCGGTGACTCAGACAGACCTGGGGCTCCTGTCTGTGGGCTGGTTTGGGCATTTGGCATCTCCCAGCCCCATTCTTCTCCCGGGTGTTGTAACCGTTGGCATCCTTACACTCTGTTTTTAGGAAATCGTAAACCCTGGGCAGGCAGGGGCTCTCTTTCACTCATCTTTGCTGATAGTTCATAATAAATATTTTTTCTTTTGCTCAGAAAAAATTAGATACTTGTTTTTCTCAAGAAGGAGAAATGTGTTGGTGTTTTTTGCATAAGACGGAGTTACCGTAGTGTGGTAGGAGGGACTTCGTGCCAACAGTCGGAGATGTGAGTTCTAGAACAGCATTTATTTGTGGGGTCACTTGAGCTTTTCCGTATTTAGTGCCTCTGCTCCTCAGTCTGTAAAACGGTGACAATGATGGCCGCTCTTCCAGCTCAGAGCTGTGACACGAACCGAGACAGTGCCCCACGAGGCAGTGTGGGACGTGCGTGGCTGCCTTCCAGGAGTGTGCAGCTGGGTTCGGCGCCTTACGTGGCCTCTCGGGAGATCATCCTCCGCACTCTAAAGATGAATAAACGAGTTTAGAGAAGTCCCGCAACCTGCTGGAGGCCACCCAGCTAGTGCTGGGAGAGCGGGAATACGGCTCAGGTCTGTGTCCTCAACACCAGCGGAGGCTTGTCACTGCCATGTTACGCTTTTGTGTACACCAGTGTAACACGCTCGTGATTTCCACAGATATGAGTGAGAAATGAGTGATTTTTTTCCTCCTAGACATGAATATGGCTGAGTTTTATGTACCTAACTTACATTTTTATTCCCTCGTTAATTTACGTGTGAACAAGTAGTACGTATCCTTGTCTATGGCGACATAGACGTTGTCCCCAGGGATCTGCAGCTGACCGGGGACATAGCTTGACCGTGAACTGGCAGAAGTAGTTACTGTGCCCAGAACACGGGAAAGGGGGGAGAGTTTTTGGCCCTTTGCCTGCTGGTTGTTATGTTGGAGCAATTGGGAGGGTCTCGTGGAAACACAGGGATCTTCAAGATGTGATAGTTTCACCGTGATTTTTCCTCCAAAGGAATCAGGCAGCATCTCAGCCACTGCCACCAATTAATTCTACAGGAAGGTGACCATGCTGTGACATTGGTTATTATACAGTGTGCAAGTAGAGCATCCGGGGCTGAATGAGGTGCAGTTCACACATCAGACACTTCAGAGTGTTCTATGGAAGTAACGCACCTCAAAGTCCATTAACCTTCTAGATTTTTCTTTCTTTTTTTTTTTTTTTTGGTGAAATGGGTTGAATATGAATTAAGAATTTGCAGCATGAGACAGTCCAAAAAGAGAAAGTCGAAGACAGCAGAATGGTAGATTTTGGAACTTGATGCAAGGAAGACAGGGAGAGCCCCGCCAAGCACAAAACAACAAAAATAGCAACAGCAAGAGTATATGATTTCAGAGTCATAGTCCATCGACATTTCCCTAGCACACTGCTTGGAGGTTGTAATTAATTTCACTGAGTTGCTAAGGTACTGTGATACTGGTAATTAGCATGTGCACTGTGATTTGTAAACTGGGAAAATTAGAAAAAGGCATATGGGGGAGCTAAATGAGAGTTTTCACCCTGATTGGTGAGGGGGGACCGCGGTGGTAAGACGGGTTCCAGCAGGAGAAGTGCAGGACGTGTCTGTAGGCGGGGGTGGGGGGCAGCGGCCCTTTGGGCAGTAAGTGGTCACATGTCTGTCACAGGCCGATGTTTACTCTCTGAAAGGTGTTTATTTGTAAAAATTGAGTTGAACAGAAAAGAGAGTTACTAAGTCTGAGGAAATCTGTAAAAACATGTCTGGAAACAGGAAGACTCCTGGATTTCCAGATCAGGGGTACCCACAAGTGCTCAGCCCGTCTGACTAGCGCATGTGCAGGGGTGACGTGGGTGAGACCCCCCCCACTGTGTGCTGCAGAGCCATGTGTGCTTGCTGGGGGCTGTGTCTGCACGGCGGGAGGGTCGTTACCTTCCTAATATACACAGACGTTCCCTGTGCACATCCATCCAAAAGGCCACCGCCCTTACCTGAGCTGCCTCAGTGGCTTCATGGGACTCAGAGTGGACTAATATTTGCCTATGTCTTTTTGCCTCTATCACAGACAGTGGGTTGGATGGCAACTGCTGACCCTCAATAGAAATGTTGCAGCATCAAGGGAACGCCCAGGAAACATCTCCCGACTGTGCAGGGTTTGTTTGCCTAAAGCAGGACAAATCCTGCAGTGCCAGGGAGCAGGTATTTCAACCGTGAGAGAAGAGGAGGATGAACAAGAAGAAACCTGGACAGCGTGCCCGTGCCGGGCCCGAGCTGTGTGCAGAGGGGAAGGAGGTACACGTGTGATCAGTCCATAAGCTGGTGAGGACAACCTGGAAATCAACTCTGTGCCCTGACCTCAGATGAGTATAAGATAGTTTCCTCACCTTCAGAAGGAGGAAAAAACAATCACTCTCACAGAGGGTTAGCATGAGGATTAAATAGGTTCATAGTTGTAGAGAGCTCACCGCAGTGTCTGGCACATGGAGAACACAATGTAAGTTTGTTTGATCCATGAAAATAAATGGTTTGTATGTAGAAAACCCTAGGGAATTTTCTAAAACCCTATTAGCACCAATAAATGAATTCAGCAAGTTTTCAGGGTTGATGTACAAAGATAAACCGTGTTTATAAACACTTGCAACGAACAATCTGAAAATGAAATTAAGAAAACAATTCCAGTCACAATAGCATCGAAAAGAATAAAATACTGAGGTGTACATTTGACAAAAGAAGTGAAAAACTTATGCTCTGAAAACTATGAAACATTATTGAAAGAAATTAAACAACATCTAAATAAATAGAAAAATATCCGTGCTAATGGATCAGAAGGTTTAACATTACTAAGGTGGCAATACCCCCCAAAATGACCTACGGATTCCACACAATCCCCATCGGAATCTCAGCTTGCTTCTTTGTGGAAATAGACAAGGTGATTCTAAAATTGACGTGGAATTGTAAGGGACCCAGCATAACCTAAACTATCGTGAAACAGAAGAACGAAGTAGGAGAACATGTACTTCTTAGTTGTTAGACTTATGAGAAAGCAACAGTTACCAGGACAGTGTGGTATCGGCATAAGGACAGACAGACAGATCAGTGGAATAGAGTGGAGTTTCCATAAATAAACCCTCGTGTATACAGTCAGCTGATTTTTAACAAAGGTGACAAGACCATTCTATGTGGAAATAACAGTCTTTTCAACAAATGGTGCTGGGACAACCGGATAGTCACATGAAAAGAATGGAGTTGAATCCTTACCTCACACTGTATGCAAAAATTCACTCAAAAAGAATCTAAGACTTAATTGTAAGAGCAAAAATGTACATGTTTAGTAGAAAATACAGGGATAAATCTTCACAACCTTAGATTTGGCCGAGGATTCTTAGATATGACAACAAAAACAACAGCAACCAAAGAAAACATTGATAGGCTGGATTTCACCAAAATTAAAAACTTTTGTGCTTCAAAAGACAACACCCAGAAAGAGAAAAGACCACCCACAGAATGAGAGAAAATATTTGCCAATCGTATATCTATGGAGCTTGTATCTAGAATATATAAAGAACTCTTACAACGTAATAATAAAAAAGACAAATAAGTCAATTATGAAAAACACAATTCGAAGAAAACACAACTCAGTTAAAGATGGACAAAGGATCTGAATAGACATTTCCCCACAGAAAATATACAAATGGCCAAAAAGCAGAAGAAAATATTCTCAACATTATTAGCCATCAAGGAAATGAAAACTCTAACCACAATGAGATACAACTTCACACCTGTTCGGATGGTTGTAATAAAAAGTCAGGTACCAGTGAGTGTTGGGGAAGGTGTGGTGAACTTGGAGCCCTCACATACTACTTGTAGAATGTAAGATGATGCAGACACTTTGGAAATGATTAAGCAGAGTTACCTCGTGATCCAGCAATTCCACTCCTAGGGGTAAACCCAAGAAAACCCAAAAATATCTCTACACATATATTTTCTCTCTCTCTCTCTCTCTGAGTCCAGGTTGTTTTCATGTGAAATGGTTTATGTTTTGAATTTTTCTGATGCTCACCATCACCATTAAGTTTATGTTGAACGTTTTTATATGAATCCTCAACATGTAATGTGTGTGCTCCTCCTGGATTATACCAGGCGGCATGAAATTCCACCGTGTCCTGGTATTGGTGACACTCAGTGATCTTTGATCACTCAGGTGGGACAGTGTCCCCTAGATGTCTCTGCTATAAAAGTTTTGTGTGTGTTTCCCCAGGCACATGTGCAGGGGCTGGGGTAGGGAGATGTTGGCAGAGTCAACAGAGTTTCAAAACAGGTGACTCTAAGCTTTTGTGGGGAAAAAATCTGATAAAATAAGTTAGCAAAATTGAAATGAACAACCAATTAGACTGTGGGCCACCTCACATTTCTATTAAGTGACAGTGCATCAGTGTGATCACTTCAGAATGGATAAGTGACCACTGAAGGAACTTTCAGAAAATAACGTTTTGTATTGGGAAGACTCTTTGGCCAAGAATGTTTTATTCTCATCGATGGCAGTTTGAGACACTGTATGATCCAGCCCGTTATTCGTATGTACAAAGGAAGAAGTGATACGACCGTGTGAGTGTAATGAAAGGCTTTCATTTGTGTTCAGTACTGTGGTCTTTCCAGCATTTACTTTGTCATCTTTTAAATTTTTTACAACACTTATAATTTAGCCCGTATAAATAATCGAATTTACAGAATAAGTCATCCACCAGCATGCTATGTACACAATGTTAAATGCTCACAGATCTCCGAGGCAAATTAGAAAACAAGACCACATTTATCTCACAAGCATGTGAAATGCAAGCTCGAGCAAGGATAATCCCTACCACTATTTTTACTTTAAGGGAACGCAGAAGACAGGGTAAAACCACTCGAGAGATTTGAAAAATAAAATTCACCACATAAAAAAGAGTATGTGTTTGGTAAATGATAAAATACCAAGTGCATCAGAATAGACTCTAAAGTGCTTCAGATGATTCACAACACACTTCAGGAACGGAAACCTGTTTCAGTTCGGCAATAGATACGTTCTGTGCTACGAGCATGGTAACGATACCGTGTGTCCAACCACCCTGCAAGCCAGAGACCAGTGGGATCAGGAGGGGCCCCAGTGCAGATGGGAATTTATGAATGGCCCCTTCTACCCCCTGAAGCAGCCTGTGTGATGGGAAATAATCCGTTATGACGCCACAAGGCAGCTACCTTGAATCAGAGCCCTCACATATTTCAGCACGCGCCAGCCGGCGTGGTTTACACAGGAATGGCTCCTTCTGTCGGGCAGAACTGGTGATCCAAGGTCAGCCTTAGTGTTTTCCTAAATGCAGTTTCTAGAATGAGATTACACTCCTTAGATTGCTTCTGATTTCTTCTGGGAAATCAGCTAGCCCGTGGAAAGGGTTATCTAGCACATTCTTTTAGACCACAGGAAAATAAAGAAGGAATTTTTTCGGCATGGAGAGTTGTTTTGGCCCGTGCGCCTGTGAACATGCTGATTAAGATAGTGAGAGTCCACCAACTTTTATGTTTGCTATTATCCCATATCTTATGTTTTCCTTGTGATAAATGTGTTTAATTAAAACAAATACATATCTTTTTCATGGAGATGCATTTCTCCATGATGTTCGTTCTCTGTATTTACAGTTAGCCAGTTTGGTAGTGGAATTTCAAAGGAATGACACCCCAGTAAAAAAAAAAAAAAACAACAAAAAAAACCAGGTGTGAATTATATGTTTAGGCATTTCCTTAATAACTTGAAATTGCATAGTTTTTGAAATAAAGCATCACACATCATCTGTTCCCTAGGTTGTGCATTCACTCAGTTTTTAGAGTGAGCAGCCAATTACACATATAAAGATATTTAAAATATTCTACATAGCTGTTCTATATGTAATATACGTTCAAATCTTTGTAAGTATTTCATCTTAAATCACCATAAGAGGTTTTGTTATGTATTAACTTACATACATGTATAAGTGGTTTCCTGACCACGTAACACCCAGCACAGCCTGTCAGCATCAGACATGCACCGAGAAAGGAAGTTGGGATGGTGAAAAGCACATTGCTGCATGTTAGTTAGGGCTGTCCATGTCAAAAAATCATAGAAACCCAGTGTAAACGGAATCAACGAGAGCTTCGTGGTGGTGATTTGTTAGTTTTCTTGGCCCATGTAACTGGGAGGTCCAGGAGGTCCCCAGAGGAGCCGAGCTGGACCTGGGCTCCATGTGTGGTCACAGCTCTGTCCCCTCCTCCGGGCTCTGGTCTCTGCTGTGTGCTGTCCCTTCACTCTTATGTAGAAAGATGGGGATGTCACACTAACTACATATCCTTAAAGGTTGCGAGCCAAAAAAGAGACATTCATTCTTGGCATTTTAACCTCAGATTTTGGGGTTGATTTTCACTGGTCCTGCTTGGGTCACTTGCCCCATCCTGAACCGGACAACAGGGTCCAACCAGCAGCCCGGGGCAGAGCCACGTCCACCTGTGTGTCCTGGGTGTTTGATCACGGGCCTTGGGAACGAGCCCATCCCACCCACACTCCTGATGGGATGCCCACGAGCGAGAGGGTTTCCTTACCAGGAGATGGAAGAAGGGAGTCTGAGAGCCCAACACCACAGAAGCCCACTAGAAATGAATTTTGGAAGTTGGCCCCAATCTAGTATGGGGCATGAGACAAACGTTTGAATTGGAATCAGTTAGAGTTTCACAGAAAAATGCATATTTTTGATACGAAGGATAATACCTGCCAGTGCTTGATATTTCAGAAGTCAGGTGGAGCAATTCTTTCGTGCTGATATGCGCTGAGAGACATCTGGTCAACGTTCTGAGCCTCGGGTGTGGTCGGGAGAGATTTATGATCACGTTCATAGACCTAGAATCAATATTAAATTACCTGGGGTCATTATTGACAGGAGGTGTTTTACATTTTTAAGAGAGAAAAGTGTCATATAGATGAAATGCTAGCAGCAGGCTCCCACAATGGTGGGGTTGGGGCCTTTCTCTGGTTCCTGCTCTTTGGGGACATTAATTCCAGCCTCTTACTTTTGAGCACGTTTGACCCTTTTCCAGCACATGTCTCGCCCTGTCGCCTCTCCCATCCCATTTCCCTTTCCCAAGGGGTTTGAAAAAACATAACAAAGATCTAAGAGAGTAAAGAAAACACCTCTGGGTGGCTACCTGCATAGTATTGCTTCATTTCAGAGAACTAGGAGCCCCGACAGTCACGTTTATTGGAACACTGCCCCTGACAGTCAAAAATGGGGAAAGAACCAATCGCATCTTTTGCTAAAATTTAAAATTTGAAACATTGAACAATTCTGCTCTTAGCTGAGGCAAGAGGATTCCCATTCTGAACACCGAGTTTCAGAAATCCCAAATATCACATGTGTGTACACACTCATGCACACATGCAACATAATGTACACACACGTGCACTCACATGTGTGCAGCACACACACGCAGTCCAGAATTTCTTTCACTCAGCAACTATTGTTCAGCTCTGGTGTGATTGCCACAACCTGTAACCTTAAACATTTGCTCTCTTGACCAACACTGCTCAGGTCTCAAGGAAGTAGAGTTGATATTCATTATTTGTGGACTCTGTATTTGCCAATGTGCATACTTGTTAAAATTAATTTGCAATCTTCACATCCACACTTGTAGGACTTTTGTATCAATAGCTGTTCTCAGATATGAACAGATCAGCCACGTTTGCGTCACCTGACATGCATTCCTGGCTCAGGTCGAACAAGGTGATGCCCTGTGCTCCGGTTTCAGCTCTCATACTGTGAACAAGCGTCCTGTACGTGGTCTATGTACTGCCACATTTTTGCATTTTTGTGCTTTCTTTTGGTAATTTGGGTGTTTAAACTGGTCCCTGGACATAGAGCTGAGGTGCTGTCCATTGTTCCCAAGCACAGAGGCTGTGATGTGCCTTGTGGAGAAAATAATCGTGTTAGAAAAGCTCCATTCAGGAAAGAGTCACTGTTATAGTGCTCTTCGATGTGAGTTGATGCTGTGAGTCCAATGTTAATATATTTTAAACAGGCGCACACACAAAGCAAGGTTATGTATTGATTGTTGGATGAAAATGTGACCCGAGTCTCACACGAACCCTACTGCATATTTCCCCTGGGAGCAATGGCTCAGTGTTCCCTCATTCTGTGTTTGCAGTGACTTTATAAAACACGACTGCCATGAACGGGAACCGACTGTGTTTCGTACCTCTGGTTACGCCCTCGAAACAAAAGGCAACCGTGCCCAGATGCCAGGAAGGCTGGGCGGTCATGCTGCTGTCCGGATCAGTGAGGGACAGTGTGGCAGAATGTGGAGAGTTTTGAACAGCAGAGACTCTCACGGAAGAGGAAGGGTGAGTTAACTAACTTGCCAAGCCCTTCCTCCATAGATTCTTGTGATGGAAAGTATCAGTTCCCAGCGGTGCCAGGTGTCCATTTTCATGATTCTCCTCACGTTCCCTTTGAGCCTGGTGACTGTCTTCAATTTGCAACTTTAGACTATCCATTTTACTGCCAAGTTCGTAGACATGGTGGCCTCCACATGAGATGTACGAGATATGATGATAATTCTCTATGTTGGCAGCTGGATGGACCTGAATGCTAGACTCAAGAATAGTTTTACTTTCATAAAATTATTTACTAAGATTTCTTTAAAAATGCAAAAAGAGAAAAAAATCAGCATTGCCTAATTTTGCACCTTTCATCTCTCACAAAAATCAACGTGACGGGATAACAGACTTAAACCTAAGGCGTGAAACTATAAAAATTCTAGAAGAAAATGTTGGAAATACTCTTCTAGATATTGGCCTAGGCAAAGAATTTATGAAGAAGACCCCAAAGGCAATCACAGCAACAATCAAAATAAATAAATGGGACCTGATCAAATTAAAAAGCTTCTGCACAGACAAGGAAACCATCATTAGAGCAAACAGACAACCTACAGAATGGGAGAAAATATTCACATGTTACACATCCAATAAAGGGTTGATAAATTAGAATCTATATAGAACTCAGGAAAATCAGCAAGAAAAAAATCAAACAACACTATCAAAAAGTGGGCAAAGGAACAGAAACTTTTCAAAAGAAGACAGACTAATAGCTAACAAACATATGAAAAAATGCTCAAAATCTCTAATCATCAGGGAAATGAAAATCAAAACCACAATGAGATATCACTTATCTCCAGTGAGAATAGCCTATATCAAAAAGTCCCAAAACAATAAATGTTGGCGCAGTTGTGGAGAGATAGGAACACTCATACACCGCTGGTGGGACTGCAAACTAGTGCAACCTCTGTGGAAAGCAATATGTAGATACCTCAAAGAGGTACAAGTAGAACTAAGATTTGATCCAGTAATCCCATTACTGGGCATCTACCCAAAAGAACAAAAGACACTCTCTAAAAAAGACATCTGCACTCGAATGTTTATAGCAGCACAATTCACAATTGCAAAGATGTGGAAACAACCCAAGTGCCCATCAATACATGAGT
>NW_012155729.1:1867733-1869494 GCF_000956105.1 Propithecus coquereli | reverse complement strand
CCGGCTTGAAGCCCGGCTGAGTTTGGGCTGAGCTGCACGTGTAGCTGGGGAAGCCGCCCGCTGAGGGAAGGGTGTTCTGTGGCCCTTTCGGTGGCTGTGCTGGGGGATTTCTTGAGCAAGGCGACCCTCAACGTTGCCTCGCTGATTTCACGTAACTTATTTCTTATCAAAAACACTCGAACCATCCCTTTCCCAAATCCCCCCGTCCCGTGGCTGGATGATGCGCGGCGCCCCCGGTTTGCTGGGAGCACCTGTCTGGAAGCCCGGAGCCGTGCGCTGACCTGTCGCTCAACTGGAAACCTGAAAGTGGAGGTTTCAGGGGACGTGCACGAGGCCTCTCCGGCGCCGAGACCCCAGGCCTCGGCCACCACAGGGATTCTAGTTCGCGTGAGGACGAGTTGCCACGAAGACCACCCCCTCGGGGGTCCGGGGCTTCCCAGGCCACGGCCGAATGGAAGGCAGCCCGGGACCCACTTCCTCCGAGGCCGGGGCTGGGTGATGCCTGCCGGCAGTTCCTCATTCCACGCGCAACTTTCTGATTAAAAAGCAATCAATTAAAATCAATCCCTTCATTTCAGACGAAGCGTCGTAACGCAGGCAGCATCTCGGGGCTCGCGTCCTGGCATTAGGAGAGGCTGTGAAATTGCACAGCAATAAATAATAAAGTACTGAGATTAAAATCTCTCATCCTTATTCCCAAATTGATTTTTAAAAATAATGAGGGTTATTATTTATATAATGATTGGGCAAAACTTAAAGTTCATTAAAATGTCTCTGCGTCTTTGATTTATTTTTTTAAGTGGATTTTCAAATATGTGAAAATGGTCTCTATTATCCAAACGTGTGGACACAGGGTGTCTGTTCTGAGCCACATGCATTGCTTTGACGTCAGCCCTAACTTCATGGCAACAGGAACTCGCGTCTGTACCTGAGAATGACAGGTGTGGGTAATCAGTAAGAGCCCGCTATTTTACACCGTTTCTGCCTCCTGGAGTTCAGAATACATATTGCTAACATCTCCTGTGTGAGCGGGTTCAACTCCAATATTTTGTGAATCCCCTTGATGCTGGGACGAATCCAGTGGACAGGATGCGTTGGTGGTTACTTTCTTGAATGATGGTCCTGTCTCCAAACACGTGGCCTCTGCCTACCTCCAGAGAGACTCGAGGTGGGGTTTAGTGCGTTTAGTCCGTTAAACAACAGGAAAGCTCAGGGTTATTCACACTGTTTATTCAGCAGCTGTTTCCTGCACACTTACTCTGTGTGAGGCTGCGGGGACATCAGTTTCCATCGTGCCCTAAAGGACCCTCCCAGGGGACGGGGTGGGGGGTGCTGCACCGGCAACCAAGTGTGTCCCCTCTGCAGATGCTGCTGCGTGAACCAAACCTGTCATATCTCAGACCAGCGTCTGGGCTCGTGGTGCCACGGCTGGCGGTCGGCTACTCCGCACAGGTCCATAGCCTGTCCCCAGACCCCTGCCTTCTGTATCTGAGTGTCATTTTATAATTTAACTGAATACGAGATGAAACCCATGAAATACAAGACCAAAAAGAATGGAAGAGCTGCGTTATTCCTATAAAGTTAATTGAATGCTTTTGAAGGACTAAAATAAAGGTAACTAAAAAGTGCTGTTGAGTGAGACGTGTGGGAGGAAACTACAAATGGTCAAGAAACTTTAAAAAGAATCTGGATGGATTCTCAGGTATCTTTAAATGTAATTTAAGTCCATGATCTATTTTAAGAAACAGCTGGACTTTTCCC
>NW_012155729.1:1864157-1867683 GCF_000956105.1 Propithecus coquereli | reverse complement strand
GAAGTGTCATTTGGATGAGAATATAATCAAGTTTGTATATTTTAAATATAAAGAAATTTTATTTTTAATCTTTTATATTACAACTGGCAATAGAACACAAATTCTATAAAAAAGCTTTATTATAAGAAGAGAATTGGCAATTTTGCTTAAAGAAAATAATTTTTATTTAAAAATGCATACAGAAATGTACGAAGTATGTGTATATTTTGTTATTTTTCTAAACATTGGTGGCCCTTTAACAGACATTTGGATACACACAGAGGTCACCTTTAATAATCTGCCAAATTTCAGTAACATAAAAACCACAGCTTTACATTATTTTTTTATTTCATTGGTGTGAAGAATTTGTCCAGGATATTCCACCCTTGGTTTGCAGGGTGTCAGCTGACGTTTGGGTGTTTTGATGCGGGGCGTGACCTCTGTACTCCTTCAGGGTCCTGCCAGTGTCGGGCCAGGACTGGCCCCCAGGTCCAAAGTTGAAGACCTGCTGAGGGTGGCACCCAGGCCTGGAGGGCTGATTCAGAAGCATGGGGTTTCCTCTCTTCCTATAAAGGATATCCCCAGCCCCTGAACTGCAAACCTGCACATGACTGCACCTCCCTCTCTCCTGTAAGGTCACCCCTGCTTCACTGCTGCAAGGTTGATCCGCTGTGTTGTTTGGAACATTTCCTGGCGGTCTCAGCATCTCTGACGGGGACAGCTCCCCATGTGCACATGTCCCCCAGCAGCCAGAGTCCTAGGGGCAGGACTTCAGGACCAGCCACGGTGCATCACCGTGTAGCAGTGAGCAGAGTGGACCCTGCCTTCCCCGGGAGCTGTGTCCTACAGGGAGAGGGCAGGGGGCAGAGACCCTGCAGTGTGGGCCATGCACGGTACACACGGGGGCTCTCCTGGGTGGGCCCTCTCCACGGCCGAAGGGTGTGTGGAGTTCCCCAGGAGGTAGGGACCGGACCAGGGGGAAGTGCCCTGGGCCAAGGTGATGTAAGCAGCTCAATGATGGTCCCAAGTAGACGTCACCTGGGACATGCACGTTCTTCTGGGGGTCCCCTCCCTCTCCAGGGAGGGCTTGTCTGTGGGACCCCGAGAGCAGGGCAGGAGAGAGGCTGTGAGTTCCGGGATGAGGTGGGAAGAGGCTGCGTCCATCCACACCGTGTGCTGGCTCCCCCGCTTCTGTCTCTCCCTCACACTCTCTTCCTCTCTCTGACTTGCTCCTGGGGGAGCCCCCTGCGTGTCCAACTGTCCCACGGAGAGCCCCAGTGGCCAAGGTGCCCTCCTCCTCCCCCAGGCCTCCTCCTTCCTGCTCCTGCGTCCTCGTCCCTTGAACCCTGCGCTCTGTGGCTTGGTCTTGAAGACAGAGTATTTGCAGAAGATGATTTTGGGGGGAGACAGACCGTCATCCGGACGTTTCCAAGCACAGTCTGACTGCAGTCTCGCGCCGAGATGTGTGTTTCGGAGGATTTGGTCCACTGCACCGCCTTAGGAGGGCAGGACTCCTTGGGGAGGAGGCTGCTCTGACGAGGATGAGGAGGGTATGTCGAGAGAGGAGGACCGAGTTAGAGACGTTTACAAGGTGCGGAAACCCCAGCCGATCGGTGATTGGACTAAATGTGCAGCAGTCAGGTTTTTGAAGACACTCCCTCCAGGGGAATGGCTGTCAGGCGGGAAGATTCGTGTTAAATAAGCAAGAAAAAAAACCCATTAGGAATGGAATGCTAATGGACTAAAAGATAGCCATCGAGGCCACCAAGCAGGGAATGGCAGAGCAGCTCCTGATGGCTTTTCACAGGAGGAGGGAGAACAAACATTCCCGGGCATGGCGCCTCTGCTCCTGCTGTCTAGCCTGACGCCAGACACGAAGGCAGCTCGGCCCACATGTTGAGACGCAGACGCAGCTCGTGATCAGAGCTGTGCTGTGGGAAGCTTCTTGGGGACCCTGAAGGGTGTAGACACCGACTGGGAAGGCCTCCCAGCCAAGTGAAAAGAGAGGGGTGTGCATGAGGTGCCGGAAGGGGGTGCTCTGTTGGGCTTTGCTGACACACGGTGTGTGGAATCTGTGAGCCAGGGGAGAGGAGGGCCCAGCGGAGGTCATTGTCCCCGTCTGGGATAGCTGGGCCTGCAGCCAGGAGCAGGCAGGGAGCCCAGCACGAAAGACAGAATCAAGCCAGCAACAGAAAGAGAGGAGGAGTGGGGATAGAGATGGGAGGGAGGGAGAGAGAGGAGGAAGAGGGAGGGGAGGAGGGTGGAGGGGAGCAGAAGAGAAAGGAAGGTAAAGAAACCCCCTCCTCCCTCCCTCCATCCCCCACCCGCTGGTCCTTCTCTGCAGCCCACCAAGACGATGGTGTCCTCAGAGACAGAGCCGCACCCCACCTTCAAACCCTTTGCCCTACGTCCGGCAACCTTCAGATCATAATCCGGAATCAGAAGGAAAACACTCAAGAGTACCGGGCACAAGTGACATGGAATTAGGCGGATTGCAGAGGAATTTCCCTTTTTGGGGTCGGGGTTAGCTACAGAATTACAGAAACCGCAGTGTTTATTGTGCTGGGAATCTTCCTGCAGATAGAAAAACTAAACTCCCGTGTAACTAACCATCTGTCTTTCTGATTCAGAGGGATTTGCCCTGGAAAGTGCAGATGAGCTTCGCAGGAGGGGACGCAAAATACCCTACGACTAAGGAAATAAAACCGCACGAGGGGCAGGAGCTGCGGAGCGAATGGGAGGAAAGTCGTCGGGACACCAGGCTTCCCAGGGCGGCTCCCGTCCCCCACCGCACACGCAGGCATGTGAAGACCAGCGTGAGGGCGTCTGGGGTCTCGTTCCTGCGTTTCCGGCCAAATGGCCTCCCCTGCCTGTCTCACTTCCCTTTGAACGAACGTGAGAAGTACTTAGGAACACAAAACCAGTTCTTCATCAATATTTACAAAACAAGTCTCATCTTGGCAAAGATTTCTGTAAACTCTGTAATAACATGCCTTCTGTTTTGTGACTTCAGGTATGATACAGTTCAAGGCTCTGTAATAATAAGTGATGAAATCACCATCATAATGACATCTCCAAGTTATTTTTAACGGCCACTCCCGATTATGCTTTTTATTACGCTGATACCTCTCGCTTTTGCAGGGAGGGGGTGCAGCGCAGGTCAGATATTCGATGTGGAACCAGGAAAACACAGAAAAAGTGGGAGAAATAAGAGGTGGGCATGGCGCGAGAGGCTCGATGTCCCAGGCCCCGAGATCCCAAGTGTCATACCCCGGCCAGGGAGGGGCGGAGGTCAAGAGGGAGGTGGAGGGGTCACGCCGCCCTCCCCGCCTGCAGGTGGGTGGGCAGAACTTGACTCGACTGGGAGCGGCGTCTTTGTTGGTGCTACTATCGCCGTTTTAATTACTGCACTATGGCCCGAGCTGATGGATCATTCCAGCGGAGACAGGGAGGCCTGAGAGTCCTGGATTCCGCGGGCCGGTCCGGCTTGAAGCCCGGCTGAGTTTGGGCTGAGCTGCACGTGTAGCTGGGGAAGCCGCCCGCTGAG
>NW_012155729.1:1856701-1862237 GCF_000956105.1 Propithecus coquereli | reverse complement strand
TTAATTTTTAAAATTTTTTTTTAAAAAAGCGGTTTTAGGTTTGTAGCATGATTGAGCAGAAGGTACAGAAATTTCCCTCCAAATCTCCTTGCCCCCCAACGGCCTTCCCCACTATCAACGACTGCCCTCCACCTCCACACCCCGCAGAGGGCTGCGCTAGTTACCGTCCACGCACCGCGTCACTGACACGTCTTGTCACCCAGAGCCCACCATTTACTCAGGGCTCAGCTTTCACTGGTTGACGGGATCGGGTGATGACCTCCAGGCTCCTTGCGTGCCTGGTGGGCAGCTGGAAGCTTTTCTTAACCAACTTTTAAATCTGACTGATCTCCTGCTAATGCAACTCTTGCTGCATAAGAGCTTTGCAAGTTTTAAAAAGCATGGACCGATCCCTCCAAAAGGATCAATGCTAGGAAAAAATTGTGTGAAAGTTCTGGAAAATGCAGTTATTCTATGTAGACCTGTCCTCTGTTTCAACTGCGGCCTATTAAGGGGGTCCTGCAAATATGTGGCCAAACTGTGGCTCGGAGAGTCTTCAGATGGAAGGAACCTGGGTGGAGAATGCTGGGAAACACCCAGCCCCCCAAACTTCCGCTCCTCTCTGTGCTCCCTCGCGCCCTGCGGAGCTGCTGGGGCCTCCTTTCCACCCTCTGAGCTCCCACAGGTGACACTGGGCAACGCTAACATGTCTGCTTTCTCTTCCTGGGTGTATGTGATATTATCCCAGAGCTACGGATTCTGATAGCTTGTTTAATAACACGGACTGTTCCGAAATGTAAATCCACTTCCATGTTGAAATACAGAAATGTCTGGAGTGATTTAATACTTACTCTGCTATTCTGCTTTCAAACTGAACTCTTAGTCATCCCGGAGACAGTCACAAGTAAGGTCTACCAGTTATGGCTCACAGTGAGAACTGAGAATCCCAGCTAAACTTATAAGACACAAAACCAAACTAGAACAGTCGACTGACCAGATGGCCGGAGACAGCACCAAAGCAGGGAACCCTCGTCCCAAGGAGAGCCAGAGATCACAATTATCTACCTGACAACTTTGAAAAGCAACCTGGATGGAGAACAGAGCCAGGTCTTTATGTTGAGATTTCTCAGAAATATTTGTGGAAATATGTCCTTGTACCGAACGCAGGTGGGTTGGTCAGATCTGTGCGGACGCAGTTTACCTGGCCGTCGGAGGGATCCGGGATTCAGGTCGCTCTGTCAGGGAAATCCGAGTCACGGCACCAGAGATGTCAGGGTGGGAGTCGCCTTCGGTTCCTGGTGCGCTCTTGGCCAAAGAGTGACCAAACTACTATCCTGGCCCTCTGACTTGGACAATAAAACAGGCCTGTCTGTGAGAGTGGAGAGGGACAGACCGACTCACCAACCGACCCACTCACTCTCTCACTCTGAAGTCTCGGGTTGTCCTTTCATTGGCCCAGTCTGGGGGAGGGCTCTCGCGAGGTGTGGGATGTTAAATGATCCACAGGTGTCCTCAAAATTCCTTCTGTGTATATAGGAGCTCCCTCTAAGGAAGCCCACCTGGGGGGCAGGGTGAACCGCAATGCAGATTCAAGCTAAGGACATAATAATTGCTCTTAGGTTACTCTGGGTCACTTTCTAAATCCCATCATGCCTGGGTGGAGAATTCCCGGATTGATACAGCGTTCCCTCCTTCCCCAGGTGCAGCGGTGCTGGGATGGGATTAAGGGTGGGGCAGCAGCACGCTGGAGAGCCCGCCCCATCCTTCTTCCCAGGTGGGCCATTGCTGGAGACAGCACCAAAGCAGGGCGCCCTTGTCCCGAGAAGAGCCGCGATGCTAACTATCCACGTAACAACTTTGAAAAAACAAGAATAATCCACAATTTGTAAATAGGCAGTGCACAGTGGATAATTATTTTACCTTCATGTGTTCTTTCTTGATCATGTTATATTTAAAGTTAAAGGTGGTTGGGTTCTGCAGCTGCTATGAGACAATTTATGAAATTTTTTTTTTTTTAATAGAATGAAATGTGTGTTCAGCGTTTCAGACACTAGAGGGAAGCGTGTGACTGGGCTGGGCCTCCTCAGGTCCCTGACAGAGAGAGGGAGGGACAGGGACAGGGAGGGAGAGGGAGAAGGAGGGTGGAGAGGGGGAGAGAAAGAGAGGGGAGGGGGAGAGAGAAGCATAAAATCCGAGTGCTTCTCTGGATAATGCGCTTTTTTGGTGGTTTCCCCATTGTTCTTTCTTTCCCTCCCTCCTTCCTCACCTCCCTCTCATGCTTCACCTTCTGTTTTTCTTATAATGGTGATCTTCTTAACAGTTCAAAAGACAACTCGTTCCCCAGGCACACAGAGAACCCGGGACGAGGAGCCCATTCTCACGGTGAGGGACGCGCAGTCTACACTCGCAGTTCCTGGTTTGGTTCTCGAGCACCGTCCCAAAGTGCGTAAAGTCAGTCGGACGTAGTTTCCAGGGCTGTGTTTCCTCTCCCTCTTTCTCCTATTCTTTCTTGCAGATGAGATGTTTTCCAACGATGTCCTTGAGCGCATTAGTTATCTGACACCTGGCAAGACAAGATATTCTAACCCCATGCTGCCCCGTCCAGCAGTCTCTGGCCACGTGTGGCCACCGAGCGCTTAACATGTGGCCTGCCCACGTCGAGGTGAACCGTTAGTGGAGAACACACACCGTATTTGGAGACTTAGCATGACAAAAAGAATGTAAATATCTCATTAGTGTATTTTGTCAAATATTAAAATATTTCAGATGAGTTAAACAGTATGTTATTAAGATTGTTTTCATCTATTTCTTTTAACTGTTTAATGTGGTCTAGAAAATTCGAAATGACATCTGCGGCTCGCGTTGTATTTCTATTGGACGCCGCCCTCTCGTCTAACTTTGTACCATCAGAAAGTTCGAAGTATCGTTTGTTATATCCTATTGTTTTTAAAAGTAAAACAAATGTATGGAGAAAAAATATGCTGAGGATATAATCACTGAAGAGGTCTTTAAAAGAGGTCCCCGCAGCAACTCCTGGAACATTCTTTCTCGTTTGAGGCTCCTGTCAGTTTGGTGACCTCTGAATAATTTGTCTTTACTGAAATGTGGCAAGGAAAGCCTTTTTTCTTTTCTTCTCTGCTTTCCTGGAAAGGCTGAGTCTTAATGTGAATTACCAGTAAATCCATCAAACTTGGACAAAGGAAGGTGCCATGTTCTATTCACAGGACTTCCTGGGCCCCGATCCCGTCACAGTCGTCCTCCGCGTGCGGCTGTGAGCTCTGCGTGGTGACAGCCAGCGGCTCGCTCCTGTCTGAGGTTCTCTGCGCCAGGGCAGCTCACTGAGATCCGTCTCCCTGAAAGATTCAGGCGTCTATCTCTTAAATAAATACGTTGTGTCGCAGGCTGAAGAATACCACGCCACATAGTTTTTTCTCCCCTTAAAATATCAGAAAATGTGTGTGGTTTATAAAAATTCATTCTCTCGCCAGGAAGTTTTTTCCCTCATTCTCGGGGTGATGAAATCAGCGGTGATAGATGATATTACCCTATTTTTTTCCTCCTACACATACTACATTGCAATGAGGTTTACTTCCCTGTTGCTTCGGTTTATTAAAGATCACCCGCCACTAGGAGCCCAGGAGTCCGACACCTCCGTGGCTCCCGGGGGCTCCACATGTCCACGTTGCTCTAATCTTGCAATTCCTGATTCACCGTGTTCCTGCCATGCTGGATTTTGTAAGATTCCAGAAAGCATTTTGCAACACACGGGGCAGGACAGGCATCATTTGTAATACATGGTAGTTACTCCTCTTTTATTTATAAATCATTTTGCTTGGAAGGCTTTCATGTCTTTGCAGGCAGTGAATCCTCAAGTCTGTTTAAACAAAGTAACTGCCTCCTCTTTAATCCTATTGGGTTTTCTTTTTTTACACGACTACAATATTTTCATAATAAGCAATAAAATACTTTTTTTGTCGTGGGTGTCTGCACGTCACGCCGGCTGCAACGTGGTCGATTAACCGTGGGCTGCAGCGCGGGCTGATGGTCCCACTGTGACGAGGTGCAGGTTGAAGACGACCGGGAAACTGCTCTGCCACCTTCTCCAGTCACGGGACAGGGTTTGGATATAAAAACCAAGTAACTGCTGTTTTCAAACAACCAGAGCTCCCAGGCCTGTGGCCTGTCCTTAGAGTGGAAGAAAGTGGCCCCGGGGTGCTGGGCGCTGTGATGGGAAGGTCGTGGAATTCCAGTCTGAGGCCTCCCACGGTGACCTGGACCCTTTGGGCGTTTCCAGGCCTGACTGCTCAGACGGAAAACGAGGGTAATAAAACACTTATGGGATAGGATGGATACTTACGGGTGAGGGTTTAATGTGACGATGTTGGCAGTATGCACCGCAGTATGCAGCATCATCTCACGTTTATCATTCACGTTGCTTCACTAATGGTTACCATCCGAAACCCAGTCATCCTTCCACACGGCTTTGCCAGGACGTCTCCAGCTTTGTGCATGAAGAAACAAAAGACAGGGAATCAGCGAAGTGCCCAGAGAGATCAGTATGCCCGAATATTTCTCTCCCTGGTTCCTGCAACCCTGTGGCTTCGACAAATTTCAAACCCACATCCAGATTTTCTGGGACCAAGACCAACATGTGGCTGACTTGCAGATTGCCTGGTGTGCCTTTGGGTGGTGGCTTTGCTACTCACCCCACGGCCATTCCCCTGGGCACCTGTCCCAGGCAGAACTGGGAGAACTGGGCGAGGATGGGGACAGGTGTCTGGGTGGCCCTGGGGACACTGCTGCAGGGAGTGAGGGGCCTGAGTTCTGCCCGCTGCTCCACACCAGTTGGGGGTGCAGATCTGAGGGGTAACGCGGACTTCCCCACATCTGACCTCTCGTCTTCTCAGACCCGCTGTCTCCACTCCAGCGATTGTAGAGTCTCAGGCAAACACACACAGGACCTGCCGCCTTAAAGCAAGTCGCAATCACACTGGAAAAAACAGTGTTCCAGTTTGATTTGGAATGAAAGTTAATAGCATCAATTAATAATGCTATAGATTTTTTAATAGACTTTATTTTTTAGACCAGTCCTAGGTTCACAGCAAAATTGAGCAGCAGGTACAGAGATTTCCTATATACCTGCTGTCCCCCCCCACACACAGCCCCCACCACTGTCAACGGCCCCAGCAGCGTGGGGCATTCGTTGCAGTCAATGAGCACCGACACGTCATTATCCCCCGGAGGCCGCAGTTTACACAAGGGCCCGCTCTTGCTGTCGTGCGTGCCGTGGGTCTGGGCGGATGCACAGACGTGCCCCGCCACCGCGCCAGCACACGGAGTCGTCTCATGTCCCAAACCCTCTGTGCTCTGCGGACGCACCTCTCAGTCATCTGCTGTAGATTTTGTTATCCTCAACTTTACATCTCAGTTTGACATTTTTCTTATTGAAACCTGAAGGTAATTCTGTCCCAGTGACTTTGTTCTGATAATTATTATTAGCCAACGAGTCAAAATTCCGCCCAACTTGGGTGATGCAAAGGCAATACATGGAACCAAA
>NW_012155729.1:1851458-1853798 GCF_000956105.1 Propithecus coquereli | reverse complement strand
CCGCATACATTTTTTCAGTAGGGATGTTCTGGTAGGTACTGTGGCCTCAATTAAAGCCCTTTTAATGTGGATATTTGTACTTCCTGCCTTGTAAACCTTCTCTAAGGAAGTCGTGCAGTGTAGCTGGCTCCGGCCTTATCAAGAATCTCTGCTCTCTCTTTCAATTCTGCTCTAAAACCATTGTTAAGAAAGACATTTGCAGGAAATTTTTTTTCTTGAGGTGTTTTTTCATGACCATTAATTTTTTACTTGCATCACATTTTCCTTTGACTCTAGGAAATTTGATTTTTATTGTCCTCTTAGGAGGCTTGAGGGCACAGGGTATGAATACCCTAGCATTTTCCCCCCCGTAGACTCTTATTTAAATTTAGATTATGGCCACATGAAAAATTTGTTGGTAAAAGTAATCAGTAGGGCCATATGTTAGAGTTTCGAAAATCACCCTAATTTCCATTTAACTCGCATCATAAAAATCACCCTCCCATTCAATCAGACTATTATAAGGTGTTTTAGATGAGTGATGAGTGAATGCCTGCAAGACGCGAGCTAATAAGAAGGCCTTGATCTTCCCGAGAGCTATGAATCATTGTCTTTCACACGTTTCGGTTCCCCTCTCGCGCACACACTCACATGCACACACATGCGTGCGCACACACGCACACACACTGCCGAGAGCAAAACCATAAAAAATAAAGCTCTTAAGAGTCCATAAAAGCGTGAGTAAGACTTTAAATTTTATTTTTATTTACTAGGAATTTATGGAACAAGAGCCGAGTTGCGGTGTTATTCATCCCGTCCTGCCTTCGGCCCTGACACCCTTACGTCCCGCGGGGACTGACTCTCGCTCGGGGAAGATACAGCGCTCCCGGGGAGAACCCTGTAGTGTCTCCAATGACCGCCAACCAGCATGCATTCCGATCGATGGCTTTAATTTTTAACGTGTGCTGTCATTAGAGTTAACAACTGTCTATACAGCCCACCCAGGTCGGTTAAGGGAAGGCCTCATTGCTAGTTAGATAATTATGAGATGCAATTCATTTAACATGCCCAGTGATTCACGTTTAATGTCAGTGTCACATGCAGGTTTGAATGACCTGTGTATGGCATTGTGGTATTTTTAAAAAGATAGCTCATTGCAGGACAGGAGTGTGATTGGGAAAGCCACCAGCTTCAACAACCACGCTATTTTCCTTCTTGCTGTTTGGCTTGACGCTGCTTGCAGGATTGAATCTGTGGCCTCCTCTCACAGACAGCTGATTCTTGCCCCACCACGGGCCCTGGCACCTTACGTGGTACAAGGACAGTCATCGCAATAGGGCATATTTGCCTGATCTTCCTTCCATAGGGGTAAGGAAGCCAGTGAAGTGTGTTTTGCTTACTGCCAGAGGCTACGCATGACATACAAATATTTTCTGATAATTCAAACAACATTTCCAGTTAGGCATTAAATACATTTTGCCTGTTATGAAGATTGGCCTAATGAAAAATGATGCACAATGCCGGAGGGAATTGGTTCGCAAAAGGAAAGAAGAGTTCAAAATTTTCGGTTTCATTTTCTAACTTCGGCTATTAAATTTTTTCAAATGACTTTCCGAAGTTACAAATCTACTTGGTCTGGGTGTGTGCTTTACCTGCTATGAGAGTGGACTTCCAGCTGGTTTAGATAGTTAGGAATTTACTGGAAGCTGCACTTCAGGACTTACTTTTCAGTGGGTTTGTATTAATTTTCTGTTAATAAATAACATCCCCCCAATTCCCCCAAAGCAAAGGTGGTTCTATCCTCAGGTCCCCAGGACACGCTAAATGACATGTTAAGTCTTGGAAGTGATTCCTAGACTAGCAGAGCAAAGCACATTGTGAATCGAATGCGGACATGGATTTGCAAGGGGACTCAGGAACTCAACTCTGAAATCTTTATTGAAACAATTTTACAGCGCACGTATCTGTTTCCCTTACTATCCATGCAAAGAAAGGTGCCGCTCCGGTGTGGCTACAGGTGCGAGGATGGCCTTCGTGGAAGCGGGTGGAACAGTCCTAATTTCCCAGGGTCTTGTAGTTCCACACATTCTACTCCACCAGCATTTTCATGGAAATGCTCGGATAGGTTCGGACTAGAGTTTTCAATTTTCTTCCAAATTGAGATGGAGCCCAGACATTTGGCCGCAGAAATTACATCTAAAAACCACCTAACCTGAGAGATTTGACTTTCTGGGGAACACAGGTATCTCTCTCTCTCTCTCTCTCCACATCCCCTGCACTATGGAGTTCTTATCGCTTTATTACTTACTGACAACATGGGAAATCTTTGTTCCAATAAGATAAAAGAAACAACCTGTTTCA
>NW_012155729.1:1849241-1851408 GCF_000956105.1 Propithecus coquereli | reverse complement strand
GGTTGGTGGGATTTAAGAAGCAATTTGGAAGAGTACAGTACTACGAGTGTTGTAATTTGATATTATATTAAATTCTACTTTTCAGAAATAAAAGCAAATGTCGCCGAGCCACGCCTGGCATTTAGAGTCCCCAAAGCAGTGGGCTGTGTGAACTCACCCCCAGGGACCCCCGGCCCCTCCTGGGGGCAGAGGGCCTGACCCCACAGTGCCGCGGAACTGGCCGCCCAGGGACGGCTTCAACCACTGAGGCTCAGAGTTGAAGGGAAACACCTCGTGAGCGGTTAGCGCGATTATCCTGTGGGCCGCCCTTTCTAGCTGACTTGTGATTACGTTCTCCTTACATCACACGACAAACTCATGCTCAGGACGATTCTGTTATCCTGGAGGTTTCCCTCACCCTGTTTCTTTCTTTTTTTTAAATTTAATCCTCAGCTTGTCTTCAAATGAATTAAAAGTTCTGATTTATTTCCAGGGCCTTATTAAAAAAAGCTCCCTGAAAAGCAAATACTATTTGTAGCGGTGACAGGCAATTAGCAAAGCATTTAGATTTATTATAAAGCACTTGTGAAAGTGGTGTTTTGTTTTTCTTTTACAGGAGTTTTAAAAATTCACTTAAAGATAATGGGCTGAGATTGCCTGATGCCCAAGGACGGGAGAGATCACGCCCAGGCCTGTGATCGCGTGTTCCGGTTGCCATGGCATCTAGGTATTTCTTACCCATCTCTCCTCACTTCCAGGTTTTTTTCCCTAATAAAATCACTTTTTAAATTTCTCACTCTGACTTTATTTACTTCTTTAAATTCCTCCAATTGTACAAAATTGATCTAAAATGATAGTTAACATGTGTTGAGTCCCAGCACGGTGGGCATTACCGCGGTTTTGTGTCTTATTAAATAGGCTTCCCGAGAACACCCGTAGGAAGGTAGCACGACTTTCCTTTCAGAGGCCAGCAGGCAGCGGCTCCGGCTAAACGAGACTGCGCCGGAAACTGCCCGGCAGCCGGGATCCGGGCTGGCTTGCCTGGGGCAGCTGCCCCGTTCTTTCCAACGGTATCAGTGCCTCTCCCTCCGGGCTTGCTTGTTTTCTGCCAATAAAATTAATTTCCTCTGATTCCCTTCCAAGTATTCTTCCCCTTCCTAATTTTTACTTTCCTCTAAAGCATCACGTATAATCTGGGATCATTCCCAGGCCATTTAGGGCTAAAACAATCTCACCGTGCTCTGGGAGATGTTTCCTGCGTCTATTGTCTTGACATTGACTTACACTCAACTTTTGGTCAGCACTGAAATGAAACCCACAGTTAACTTTTCCCAAATCATCTCTCGAGGTAAAAAAAAATATCCTCACGTTCTTTCAAATCTAGTTTTCTCCTAAAGAATATATTTTATGCACGCACGCATATACTTACACATCACAAACATACACATATACACATGCACACACATATGTACATATATGAGAAAATAAACAGGTATTATCAAGCCTTTACAATGCAAATGTTTCATTTCCTGTACACCATTGACAAAAGTATTGCTAATACTAATATTAATAATATAGTGTATTATAATATAAGCTATTTTAGTATGACTATATTACAACCACCTTTAATAACCATAGTATTAATAACATCACTAATAACTATATTATTATACTAAGTACAGAGTATGTTGTTAATAGCCGTAGTCACAGCAGCAGTCATTTCCTGAGTACTTTTCTGTGCCCAGCACTGCGTGGCGCCATGGCCAGCGCCATCCCCCCAGCTTCAAGGCGGCCCCATGAGGCCGGCAGGAGAACCCTTCCAGGTGAGGAATCTGCCACCTGCGCACGCTCCACACACGGGAGGGGCTGCGCCCGTGCCTGGCGCCTTTCACGCCTGCAACCCTCACCAGCGGAGTGAGGTGCTCCTGGTTGCTCGGGGAGTCTGGTTTTATCTGCAGGGCAACTTTGACGACCCTACATTCCACGTTTTGATTTTTCTTGCCTTTTTCACAGAAGGCCTATTTCTTTTTGCAGATGAGATGGTTAAGTGCCTTAGGTGACTTATGAACATCCCTGCAAATGTGCTATGTGAATATGATCAGATGTTCTCAAATATTTCTCGAAGCTTTAATTTCTGGTATCTGGCCCCACTTGCCTTGAGAGTCACTGAAAATTTCTGTAAGTTCTA
>NW_012155729.1:1808445-1846004 GCF_000956105.1 Propithecus coquereli | reverse complement strand
TACGCAGTGCTCTGGGATTTACATCCTTTTGCCGTCTTTCTTTAAGTTCTGAATAAAATACAAATTAAGATAAAAATAGCCCTGGATCATCTTTCAACCACGCTCACCCTTGCGCACAAGCTCACCATCCGCACGGTTCCCAAACCCTCCGCATGCCTTTTGTGGCCACCTAATGTTTTACTGATATTCAGAAATACTATCACCATGGGAATTTGCAAATTTTCTCCCTAGAAGTTGGATAAACTGTATTAACATAATTCCAAATCCGATTGCTTTGATGTGGTGAGGACAGAAAGCCGTTTTGCCATTTGCAGTCACGAATTTGAGAAGACAAAAAAAAAAAAAAACGTGCACAGGTCCATGAGGATATTTTAAAAATAACGATAATTCAGCAAATATGTTTATTCTCGGTGTGGTATCCTTTGGCTGCAGTGCACCCAGTGTCCACACAATTCCAGATAACACCTTTGTGAATTATCCTGAGCAGAGAGAAGAGTGAAACACACTGTCATAGACCCATCACTAAATTTCAGCAAATATCAAGGTTTTGCTACATTTGCTTTATTTTCTCTCCTTCCCTTTCCTCATGGAAGTATTTCAATGGAATTCTCATTACACGTCATTTCCTCCCTACGTCCTTCACTAGGCGTCTTCACACAATGTGAATACTCTGTCGGCCACTGTCACACCGACAGCGAAGAGTGCACTTGTCGTTATTATTTAACACCCAGTTCACACTCGGACTTCCCCACCCGTCGCAGCAACACCTTTTTGCAGCCGATTTCTTTGACAGGATCTGCCGAGGTCCACGTACTGTCAGAGGCTCTGTGTGTCTCTTCCCCCACTCCTCCCTTTTCTCACGTCACCAACTTGAAGATGGCCCCGTGTGGTGTCGAACTTTGTGTGTCAACATGGCTGCATCACGTGCTCAGATACGTGGGCAGACGTCGTTCTGGGTGTTTCTGGGAGGGTGTGTTGGGATGAGATTATCGTTCAGATTGGTGGATCTGAAAAAAGCAGCTTGTCCTCCCCAAAGGCTGGGTCTGGTCCAATCAGCCTCAGGCCTGAGGAGGACAGAAGCCTGAGCTTCCCTCCCCAGGAAGGGTCCTCCAGCAGGTGGCCTTGCGACTGGGCCCCGTCTCCAGCCTGTGGACTTGGACTTGCCGACCTCTGTAACTGTGTGAGCCAATTGTTCGAAACAATTCACGATATATACACATATCCAGTTGCTCCTGGGAACCCTAATCTACCTTACGGTCTGAGTGTGTCTTTTGCTTCTCTGTGGGGTCTTCTTGAGTCCCCGGCTCCTCTGTTCCTGTCTGTGCAAGCTCCAGAACCACGCTGTCCATGGCAGTAGGTGCCATCCCCGGGCAGCTGTTTAAGTTCAAAGGAACTAGAATGAAACAGAACCAAGAGTTGAGTTCTCAGTGGCCCTGGCCACGTGCACACGTGTAAGTGCTCAGTAGCTGCAGCATCCGAGTGCTGCTCGACTGGAGACACGGAGATGGGACGTGTCCGTCACCACAGAGGGTTCCTCTGCATGGAGAATATTCTGTATGCGGAGCGTGGACTGGCCCTCGATGTTCTCTGTCCCTCTGTTGCTTCTCACACAGGCCTTGCTGGAGCTCAGCCCCACTGCGAAGTTCCCCTCAACCCGCGTGGGCTGTGGCCTCTCCCTGTGGTGCATCCTGTGCTTTCTGCCTCTGGCCCCGTCTGCACCAGCTGCCCTGGCTCTTGGTCCTCTGGACTCTGGCTGAACCGCATCGGCCTTCCCAGGTCTGTAGCTCGTGGGACACCTCAGCCTCCATAAGCTCATGGGCCAAGTGCCGTAATAAATCTCTCTCTCCCCACCCTTTCCAAACACACACGGGTTGAGCATCCCTAATCTGAAAATCCAAAATCCAAAATGCTTCAAAATCTAAAACTCTTTGAGTGTCAACATGGCACCACAAGTGGAAAATTCCACACCTGATCTCATGTGACAGGTCCCATATATTATTAAAAATATCACGTAAATTTACCTTCGGGCTGTGTGCATAAGACATTTATGAAATATAAATGAATTTCATGTTTAGACGTGGATCCTATCCCCAAATGTATTTGCAGATATTTGGAATATAGGCAAACATTTCAAAATCCCCAAAAAATAAAAAATAAAAAATCTGAAACACTTCTGGTCTCAAATATTTTGGATGAGGACATTGCATGTATGTAATACGTGTGTACATGCATGTGTGCACATGGTGTGTATCCTGTTGGTTCTATATCTCTGGAGAACCCTAATTAATGCATTGAATCAAGGGCTCGCCCTGCTCCAGGTAAGGTCTCATTCATAGGCACTGGGCACTAGGACTTAAACACGTATTTTGGGAGATGTAATCCTACTCATAATGCCCCCGGTGAATGCTGTCCCTCGGAGGGTCAGCACGTCAAGTCTCCAGCATTGTAGGGAGAATTAGATTAGGATATCTTGTCGACAAGAGAGTCGTAGGTGATGTGAGAGCCCTTGGTGTGCGGGGGCAGTGGGGACTAGTGGGTGGGACGGGGTGGGGAGCTACCGTGGCAGGAGGCAGCCCTGTGGCAGCCTCCTGGGCTCCCGCACGTCTTGCTGGTTGTGCCAAGACTGGAGGCCCCAGTGCTCTGCTATCCAGGCCATTTCTCAGTGACGTTTATGCCATTGGTCACCTCGAGACAGGAGGCAGCGACTCCTTCTTCCACACAGAGGACAGCAGGCGGCTTATTGCTTGCTACGAAAACAGAGGATTCCCGAACTGGAAGTCCCAGACTGTGGTGCAGCATCCACCGGGCACGCAGGGGGTCCTGCACAGACACGATGCACACTGCTCCGCGCGCCACAGGCTGCAAAGCCCTTTGTCTCCGTCCCAGGTGTCTCCCGCCTTCTGGTAGCAAGAGGTGACTCCACCAGCTGGTGTGAGCGGCGGGTGGGGGGCGCCAAATCCCAGCCGGCAGGTGTGCAGGTGGACAGGTTGGTTCTGCAGGGAGGATTCTCCTGCCTTCCGCTTAACCTGCAATTTCAGGAACGGATCATATTCCCACAGGCTTTGCTACTTGCCAAGAACTGTCCTAAGTGTGCATGCATGTGTGTTCATTTACCCTCCCTGCGAGGGTTTTATTATTTTAATGCTGTGGGAAGTAGGGCAAAGGGCTAACAGTTCCCAAGGCCACAGAGCAGGAAAGTGGCGAGACCAGGACACGCGGCCAGGAGGCTGGCTCCCAAGTCTGTGCCCTTCTTAGGGGACGAGAGGGGACCCAATGCACATGAGGCTGTTTCCACACCCACCCCCTCCCCACCCTTTCCCTTCACCACTTCTAGACTGTGGGATGGTGGGAGAAACAGGCAGAGAAGGAGAAGAAGGGAGGGCGAGCAGAGCCTAGCAGCTGCAGGACAGCGGCGTGGTGTGTCACTGAGTCCAGTGGCCCCCGGGGTGCAGAAGCCCCAAGCCCCAGAGCCCAGGTCTGTGCTGTGCCTGCCATCCCGCAGCCTGGGGCGACAGGAGGAACGTGGGCTCCCACGGATGTTGCTGTGTATGTTTCAGCGGTTAATCTCTTTTCCAGAACATTAAAGTAGGTGAACAAATATTGAAAATTGAAAAGAGTATTAAAGCTCACAACCTTATTTTAAATTGAAATATTTTACTTATACCCAAATCAGAATTTATTATAATTTTACCTTCCTGGCTTTAAAGGTAGCAAAGCCATCAAAAATATTTCTAAAATTGACTTCTTTCCTTCCTTACCCCATTTTCAATGGAGCGTTGTAAATTAAGCCAAATGAGAGATAGTGCTTTGGATGGATTTAAAACGTTAGCAAGAGGTATGAATATTCTTTCTGAATTTAAAAGTGAATGGAAAGGAAAGGTGAAGAAATTGGAAATGTACGAGTTATCAGATGAGAGTATCAATTATTATGGGAAAAGTGGATCTCAAATAGAAATTTGGGAGATTATTGATGTCCTAATTTAACATTTGACATGAAGAAATGTAAAATAAAACAAAATGTCTTCAGACTTTGAATTTTTAATTCAAAAATGTTATTCTGCATGAACATATCTGATTTTCAAAAAGCAGCCATTGCCTTAGCTCTGAAACATTTCAATGATGTAAGTTCTGGACAGATTTCCTCTGAAGTAGTTCGTTTTAAGCAACCTACAATGTCAGTAGTTTGTAACATAAAATCAAGACCATGTTTGCATTGTGTAAAAGTCACTTGTGAGTTTTGCTTAGTGAAATTTCACTCCAATTTGGAAGTGGTCTTGAGAATTTTTAAACAATATGAGTCACAGCAGTATCCTAGGAAATAAGTTTCCGTAAATTGAAGTCAATTTAAAAAATTTGGGATTGTTACCTGGTCTGGAGAAATTGCCAAACATGGCAATTCTCTCACGGAAAATGAGGTGCGCAAAGAAGTAGATTTAGAAAATATTATTGATGAGTTTGCTTTCATCAAAGTTAGGAAAGTAAAATTATAACAAATTTTGGTTTGGGTGTAACTAAAATATCTAAATGTAAAATAATGTTAATCATGCTGTGAGTTTTAATACACTCGCTTTTAAAATTCTCAATATTTTTCAATTAGCTTAATTTTCCATAAAAATATCAACTATTAAAAAATTAATGAAAACATGCCTATGAAGTAAAATTAATAAAAACGTTTACGAGGTTGGAGGGCACATCGTCCCTGCACTAGCCTCCGATTTGGCTGAAGATGGCATTATTGGATCCTGTCTTTATTGAAAATATTGATATTTTGTTCACGGTGGATTTTTTTGCATTAGTTTTTATTTTTTAAAATATTACATGGAAATATTATTCATCTTGACAGCTGAGTGCCCGGGAAAGTGTCTTTCTTGCCTTCCCCTAAAGCCGGCCTAGTGGAGAGCTGCGGTCCGAGGGCTGCGGTGAGAGGCTCTGTGGTCTCTATTTCCAGCCACTCTGTGCCCAGAATGTTCTCTGGTGCAGCTGTGACCTGAACACATTCTCCCCCGGAAGCTGGGGCTTCCAAGGCGCCAACGTGTGGCATTGTAGTAGGAGCTCTGGCTGAATCTGACATAGAAGCGGCCTTCCGACAAGGCCACAGATTTCAGATGATCCCTTTGGAAATATTTCAAACATTTTTGAATTTTGAAATGTTTGAGGAATTAGGAGACCATCCAGCTGGAATGTCGTCCACGTGGGGGAAGCCCCTCTCTCCCCCGTTTCATAGATCCTTCTCTTTAGACAGCTTTTTCGATGTGAAAAACCAGGTTGAAAGTCCCACTGGTCAAGTTGTGAGGAGTGCGAGGCCCTCACTTCACAAATCCTCCCATCTCAGAGCTGTCTGGGGAGCATTCTAAGCCTGTGTGCTCAGAAATAACGCACCAGAAACAACACCGCAAGATGCTGTCTCCGTAGGCAGCTGGGCGCGGTGAGGTGGGCGCAGGGCTGAGCTCTTCTTGGTGGCTGCGGAGACCCCCTGGCGGGCAAAGGCAAGAAGAGGCCAAGCCACCCTCAGTAACCCAACCTGGGCCATTCTTGGTTCTTGGAGGTTAGTGGATTTATCATAAACTGGGTTGGGCAAGGCAAGGGAGAAGTCTGCGCAGTGGCTGAGGGGTAGAAAGCGTTAAACCCAGTGCAGGGTGGAAGACATTTCCTCATTCCTTGGATTTTTTCTTCACGCTCAACGTGTGACGTGAGGCATTCCAGGGGATGAACTCACTGCGCGGTGCCCTGTCTGCCCCGTCAAGGAAGCGCTTGCTCCTGGGGGGCTGTCTTACCATTTCTCTCCGGGAAGTTGTCCCACACTTGCCCTGTGCTGAGAGCCATGAATTCTTTAGCTTTCTAGGGAAGAATATTAAGTGTGAAAAACATGAAGATGAGTGAGAAACATAACTAGTTTCAGGATCTTAGTTCATCCAGTAACATTCTCTTAGGAAAGCCCATGTTCTAGTGTTGGTTAAAAAACAACAACACAACTACAGCAAGGACACAATTTCTCTGCGTCCGTCTGAGGGGCACCAACACTGCTCAGGCAACTTGGCCCCGTCAAGGGAGCAGGCAGCACAGACAGCCAGAGATTTCCACCCAACTTTGCACCACTTGTTCTACTGTGCTCACCGTAGACAGTCTTTTCCCAAGTTCCTGGGATCTAGTTTAGGATAAGTTTCCTTTCTCTCCCGTAACTATCAACTGTTTCCTGTACATTTAGTACATGGGCAATTCCGAACACGGACTGCACAGATAAGAAGACAGGCCTGCAGATTCTAAACGCACAAATAAAGATGATGATGATGGAGGAAACTGTTAGGTGGACAGGGAGAAGTCTGAGAAACAGTCACTGTCAAAAAGTAGAAGGTTGTGTTTGCTCACATAGAAGGTTTTATAAAGTGCTTTCTGGTGGTTTTTCCTTCCGTGTGACACCTGCCTGACACGGCAACACAAGAGTGCTGGATGCAACCGCATCGTGTCTGCACGTTGGAGCACGAGGCTGGGATTAGCTGAGTTTCCTCATCAGACAGAAGCCGCCCTTGCCTGAGCGCAGGCTGTGAAATGCTTTCTAGAACGACCCAGTCCACTGTTAACCTAGTGGGCCTTGTTGTTATTGGTGTACTTTTAATGAGAGTCTGAACTCATTTCTCATTGTCTGGTGGGAATGTGGGAAATTGACCAAGGAGGACTCACGCTGTTACCCTAGATTTTTTAAGAAATATGATTTCTCTTTTATAGCCACTTGCTTTTTTCTTCTAAAGGAGAAGTGCAGGAAAATCACAACGAGCAGATGATTCCGGTCCACAGTGTTTCACACTCCTTACACTGAAGAGCTATCCGACATTTTTCTTTTTTCTTATTGAGCGGATGTTTGCACAGTTTCTAATATTAATAGCTTGCACAGCGTCTTCCTAAGCATTTCATCTGATTGATCCTCTTAGGAGGCCTACGGGGCCGACAAAGGCTGCAGTGGCACTTCCGATGAATGCGCAGAGGTATTAAACAATGTGCCCAAGGTCACGCAGCTCACATGCAGTTGTGACTGGATGTACGAGCCCACCCCCCATCGTGTGTTGACGCCCCGCCCTGCGCCCACACCAGGTGACTGTATTTGGAGTAAAGAAGTAATAAAGGTTAAGTGAGGTCATAGACCTTGGTCCTAATCTGATGATTAGTGCCCTTGTAAGAAGAGGCACCAGAGAGCTCCCCTGCTCTCTCTGCACGGGTGAGGACACAGCGAGAAGAGCGTCTGCAAGCCCGGGAGACAGCCCTCCCCAGCACCCAGCCACGCCAGCACCACGTCGGACTTCTAGCCTCCAGGGCTCTGAGGAAGAATGTCTGTTGAATTAACACAATACCTGGTTTCTTGTATTTTTCTATGGCAGCCAGAGCAGGAACAAATACCTAAACATGTGGAAGCCGCTTTGGAACTGGGTGATGGGTAGAGGTTGGAGGACTTCTCCGGGACCTGCTGGGAAAAGCCCCGATGGTTGTGGAGGATTGTTAGAAATGTGGGCGGTAGAGATGATCTGGCGAAGGCTGGGGAAGGAGCGAGGAGGGCTGGAGAGAGCCCCCTTCGTAGTCGTAGAGAACACAGATATCACATGAGAGGGACATGTGGACAAGTGCACACTGAAGTCACGCCGCGGTCTCAGAGGAAGTGAGGCCGGGCAGCTGGGAACTGGAGGCAGGTTGTCCTCGTCACAAAGAGGCAAAGCACTGGACCGAACTGGGTCCTGGTGTTTTGTGGAAGGTGGAACCCGTCGACGAAGAAATTGGATATTCAGCTGAGGATATTTCTCAGCAAAGTGTGGAAAGTGCAGCCTGGTTTCTCCTTATAGCTTATAATAAAATGTGAAAGGAGAGAGAGACATTATAAGAATGATCAAGCAAAAAGGAATCAGAAGGTAGAGATTTGGGAAACTCTCAGCCTATCTGTATTGCCTGTGTTGCCAAGAGGAGGAAGTTCATTCTGAAGACACTGAGGATGTGTCTGAGCCGCCACTGGACATGGAGGTTCGTGGGGTGTGGACCACGAATGTACCTACCTCCTCAGCGGGAGACAGGGGTAGAGATGAGATTACACCCGCAGGGACACTGCCAGCGCGACTGAAGGAAACAGAGGACGTGGGACAACGTGAAGGAAGGAGGTCAGGGCTGGGATTGCTGCAGGGCGGGACCAGAGAGCTATGCGGTTACACATGTTTCACCTGTCGAGACAGTGGAAGGGTGACCCTGATGGGGATTCAGAGATCACCAGGGCCACCTCCTTGGTGGCAAAGGAAGGGCATGTGCTGCTCCTTCAGGGTCTCCCAAAGGTAGTGACGAATCTGAATAATTGCCACAGTCCAGGGACCTCCTCCTGCAGGAACAGACCCATGTCAGCCCTAGGCTTTGTGTGGCCGAGCCTGTCTCAGACCAGAGCCCAGGGATGTCCCTCCTCTGCCCCTGACGTGGCCGACCTTGCAGATGTCCAAGTGCAGGCGTGCAGAGGGCCCATGGCAGGGGAGGTGGGAAGGGCGAAGGCCGAGGAGACGGGAGTTCACTCGATTAAGAGACACTCCGAGGCCGACTGTCCATCCTCTCACCAGTACGTTCACAGAGGGTTTAACCTTCGCAGAGGAGAAGGATCACAGTGCACATTGGTTGGGGATGCACCACTTGTATTTTGTTCTAGATACCTTATGATCTCTGATCTCCATGAGAGGGTGAGATGAGCGGAATCTTCGCAGCTCTGTAGGATGGGAAGGGTGGAGCCCTGGTGGAACCGGGCCTGCTGGACGCGGCACCTGGGCGTCTCCGTGGGGCCAGCTCAGGCAGCAGTTCCCGGAAAGGTCACGTGTGCACCGGTGGGTGAGGTGCTGTTCTGGCGGCTGCGCCTGCGCTAGGCCAGGAGGCTTTCTGCACCTTTATCCACGTGGCCACGTGATTTCTTTTCCTCTCATGATATAAAAAGTGCAGTTCTTTGTAGTAGTCTTCTTATTTCCTTGGTTCTCCAGTGGCTGGGGGAGCTTCGAGCACGCAGGCGACGGCTGGTGCAATCAGAGCCACAATTAGACAGCGATTTACATTATGTAAAAGATCCATCACGCCAACTGGCGCGACGTGACAGGCGTCCCGCTTGGCAGTGATTGCCGAATCCTCCCCTCGCAGGGCTGTGGTCACAATCGCTGCTGGGCAAACGCCCCTGCAAGGTGTCGCTACTGGCACTCTGACAGGTGTGCGTGTGCGTGTGTGTGTGCATGTGTACATGTGTGACAAGGGGTGTGCATGGATAGGCAAAGTTGCAATCCCAGAGGAGGCTGTGTTGAGTTTACCAGATTGAAAGGAGTATCAAAGGTGGAAAATGCATTAAGAGAAATTAACATGGGTAAACAGGAAAGACTTTTAGTTAAATTTCCTTTGGAATCACGTGCAATGTGAGACGAGAAGACAGACGATGTGCAATTTTACTTTATGGACTTCGGCATAGGTGGCACTTCAAAGGCTTCAAAATGGATCTGATCAAAAGTAAACGGTTGGTGGCAGTTTATGTGCACGCAAGTGATTGGACACATGAAAGCAGTTGGGTGGAGAGAGAAGGCCTCTGTCTCATGCCTTTAGGTTTGACTCAGTAAGCTACACTGTAGTAAAAATAGATTTCAGTCTTAGAACCAAATGAAAACTCAGGTATATAAATAATTTTTCTCTATTTTTCCCCCCAAGAGTTCCATATTAAAATGGCAGCATATTTTCATATTCGTAGTTGAGAGAAATGACTTTTCTAAAAATTCTGCCTTTAAATAAGACACTGAGGCTTGGGTCCCAAGGGCCCCAGATCACTCTGCAGGCGGCGACCGTGGACGCGTTTCCAGAAGACAAAACGTAGCTTTGCTTTCTCTCGGTGAGGTTATTGGTCCCAAGTGCAGAGTTAACACAAATGAACAATTTAGCTTTCTTCTAGAATATGAATCTTACTAATTGTGGTTATGAAAATGAAATCTGAGCTCTGAATCAGTGAAGGGCGGAAGGAGAAGGCCGGCATTTGCAGAAATTGAGACAGGAGCCCAAACCAAAGTCCATCTTCAGGGAACTCGAAGAGTGTCTGGAGAGTGCTGGTGTGCACGGCGAAATCAAAGGAAATCTTGGGACATTTGTAACCTAGCAGGCGTCTCCTTTCTTTATTTAGGCAAAGTATTAGCAAGTTGATAGGCCCGACTTGGATATTTGTAACATGAAACTACACTCGCTTTTTAAAGCGTAACTTTCATTTATTCATTAACAATTGTGACAAGTAAATGTTACATCTACCCTGTGGCAGGCCATGAGTCAGGAGCCCGTGCGTGTTGGTGAACACTTTACGAGGGTTTTATGAAGCTTAGATGGCAGCAGGACAGACGCGTACCCAACAGACGAATCCGGTAAGCACGAGTGTCGCGCCACACAACAGCCAGTCATGCAGCTAACCTGAGTGTCCATCAGGGACGAGCGGGTAAGGCCCACGTGGTGCACACACGACGGAGTGTTATCCAGCCATGAAAAGAATGAAACCCTGCTATTTTCAGCATGGATAGAACGGAGGTCGTTACGTTAAGTGAAATAAGCCCAACACGGAGAGACAAACATCGCACGTGTCACCCCTGCGTGGGAGCTGGAAGGTTGGACTCGTGGACGCTGAGAGCTGAGTGACCGACACCACTCTGAGGAGGGGTGGGGTGGGCACAAAACACATTAGAGAGAAGGAATGCATTCTAGTGCTTGATAGCACAGTAGGGTGACCATGCTCAGTGACCTCAGGAGAGGGACCCTCTCCCCCCTCAGAGCCTGCGACCTCCTCGAAGGCACGTGCCACTCTGACCGCTGATACCGCAGCGCTCTGCCACTTACAGAGTGGGGGGATGGAAGTCGGGACTGGGCAGTGGGGATTCGACAGCAGAGAAAACAGCAACTGCCGGGGATGGACCCCCGACCCCACAGTGACGACAGCCCCAGTCGGAAAAGGCGCATCAGCCCTAGGATGTGCTTGGGAGACACGGACGTGTCCACTGTGCTTTTCAATGTTCCCATCAAACACTTACAGTAGACGCTGCGCTGGTGTTGACCGGGGACTAGCGGTTGCTGGGTGTGCCCGGTTCCCCTTCTCTGGCCTCTGCTGAGGGGGTGGGGTTCTTTTCTCACTTCCCCTGGGCCAGGGTCCCCCAGAAAACCTTGTCGAATGCAAAGAGGATGGAACAGCGATTACCTGTGTCACTTACTGAAATGGGATGTTCCTACCGATGCTCTGTCTGGAGTTGTCCTCCTGCTCTGCAATCGCAGTGGCCTCATGTCACTCACGTCACCGGGCCTTCCACTTGCAGATGGGGACACTCAGAGCCACAGAACAGGAGGGGCTCACACCCATCAGCAAGGGCAACCGCACCTCTGTCCTTCCCCAGGAGGAAAGTCCTCCTGCCACGACTCACCTCCTCCTACCCCCGGGTCCCCCACCCTCAAGGCCGCTCTCAGGTGGGTCTGTGGATGCATCACACGCCTCCCCCAGCGTCCCCAAGAACAAATGATCTCCAGCCAGCCTTCCCCGGGGTCCGCGTGCCCCTCTGTGGGATGTGGAAGAGGAGCGGGTCATGCGGTTCCGGTGCCCCCACACCCCAGGGCCATTTGCACACAACGCAACGCTGCGCTGGCTGTGTGACTTTGAGGGAGGCAGATCTATCTACACGAGCCTGGCACTCGTTAGCGTGTGAACATATGCTGCTGGTGGCTGTTTGCGGGCTGGAGCCGATGGGTCCCCCGGACCAGGCCCCGCCGGACTCCCCCGGCTGCCTGGGCCTGTGCCGCTTCCGGCTAAGGCTCCAGATGTTGTTTTCCTCACACTGTGAAGTCTGTGTTTTAGCGAAAGGGTTGTTTCCTTTCTCAGAAGAAACAGCCAGATCTGTGGAAAGAGCTGAGTTTATGTGCCTGTCTGCGGGAGGGAGCGGCTCAGTCTGCACCGGCTCCGGGCAGGTCTCTGCCCTGCAGCTCAGAGACTCGGGCGGAGCCACACGCAGGCTCCAGGTCTGCTCGCTGCTCCCGCAGGTGGTCCTTCAGAGCGTTTGCACTGAGCCGGCGTAGGGAACAGAATACGCCTCCCTACAATACTGCCGTGGAAGGCAGCTGAGAAGCAGCGGCCATGGGGCCTCCACTGGCCTGAGAGCAGGACACACTCACAGAGGCCAGGAGCCCTCTGCCCTCCCCAGGTGAGCACGGCTGACCGCTGCAGACGACGCTGGGCTTCTACCGTCCAAGACGCGCACTTGGGGATCTGCACGAACTCGTACTCGCTTCCCTTCCTGAAACTTGCTGCTCCAGTGACCTGGAGCCCTTCCTTTTGTCTTGTCACTTCTCTACACATTTGCCGCTTTTGTTGAAGGTGCTACAGAAGCCGGAGCTCTAAGCCGTCTCTCTGAGATCTGCTCATCCCCTAAGTGTGCCCCGTGGAGATGTGGTGTTTGCATTCCCATGTGCTTCTGCTTGTTTTCCTTTTGTTAATCCGCCTTTTGTTATAGGAACCACGACCAATGAACCTGAGCTGGGTGGAAGGAAAAGCTACTTTTTCCTCCTCTTCAACATTGTTCTAGCAATAAGTTACGTGCTGTGGATTCTGCTGAATTAGCAGGCGCACACACACGCAGAGCAAGATAACAGGAAAGTCGTATGGACGGTCTTGGAATTTTAGGCCGTAGTTGTGTTTTTCCTACACATAGAGACACACACATGTGGGAAAAATGTATCAGTGTTTACAGGTCCTCCTCACCTCGCTTGGTGTCCTACTGAGGGCACCCGAGGGCCCCCATTCCAGCCTCAGCACCCCCCGTCCTGCCTCTGTGGTGCCGAAGACCTGCCCTCTAGACCTGCCATCTACACCCGCCGTCTAGACCCGCAGGTCTGATCTCAGGATCAGGATCCGACAGTGGGAGGAAGCCGTGGGGGTGTCTGGACCAATCCTCTACTGCACACGTAAACCTCTTTGGGTAACTTCACTTCAGAGCTCAAAGAATTTGCGCCGTCTGCAGAACCCTCTGCATCGCTTACTATCACACACCGCGTTCGAAGGCCCCGGTGCACTTCTCTGTCTGTGTCTCGCATGACTTTCGCTCTGCTGGTTTTCACTCGCTGCACCTGACACTGTGTTCACATCAGATCGTGGTTTTTTTTTCACACACACTCACGTTTTCCTGACACTGGGGACACTGGGTCTCTTGTCACCTTGCACCCTCTGCTGGAAATGTCATTTTCCAAGATCTGCCTGTAGAACTTGTACACGTTCTTCAAAGTATAACTCAAATATCACCTATTCCACGAAAGCCCCAGATCTCCTCACCTCGTCGCCCTTCCTGTGAGGACCTGGGGAAGGTTCCTCTCTCAGCTGACTGTGTTCATCGTTGCTCTTCCTGATCGATCGTGACGACAGGTTAGCAGGGCTGGGTCGTGAGCTGAGACACCGGGAAGCAGGTTTCTCTCCTGGGGGTGAGAAAGGCCTGAGTTTAGAAATCTCCTTGGGTTTCCTTTTTGGTTGTAGAAAGACAGCCCACGGGGCAGGCTGGGAGGGAAAGAAGGGACGACAGTGAAGGAGTGACCTGCGGTGTGCAAAGGCCAGCGGTCACCTGGGTGTGCGGGGGATGAGTCCACGAGGGAGGAGCAGCAGAGGATGAAGGCAGAGGACAGAGAAGAGCAGCCTGGCAGTAGGTCGTCCTCGGAGAACAGGTGACCTGGGACCCTCTCCAGGATGGTGCGTCCAGAGCCCCCATAAGAACAGGGTGTCCTGTCCCCAACGTGATGTGCTGCTGTGGTTTCGTCACTCCCCCAGTCCTCTCCACCCAGTGTTTGGCAGAGCAGATTCAGGGGAACTCTAGAAAACAAAGCTGGCTTCTGTGTTCAGGTTAATATACGCTGGGGGGAAGGAAAGAGCCACAAGACACAAGGAGGAGGAAAAACAGGTGAAAACAGAAGAAACTTGGAAGAAGTCCGCCCTCCAAACAAAGTCCAGTTTTATTGGCTGGGAGACTCCAGCTAATTTTATTGAGTGTCACAGGACATTGGCTCCCCTGACTCTCAAATGGGACAAATAGTAATATCTTCCAGGAGGGGAGGTATTATCATAAAGAGGTTTTGTGTGCACAAGTCTTCAGTCATCGTAGTTTGTCAAGGTTTCTGCCATTACTTCCGAGTCACAGATGGAGGACCTGACGCAGTGGCCATGATTCGCTTGAGGTCTTGCAGCCAGAAACGACGGACCCGGGATCCAACCTGTGTTAAAGCCATTCACTGGCTGGCTCCCTCTATCCCGTCAACCCCTCTGGATTCTAACCCGTCTCAGGGAGGAGTGTATTTCACTCACTCTGCACCCCCTGCGGCACCCGTGAGCCAGCTTTGCCCAAAGGAACGCTGAATGTATTGTTGAATGAAGGTGAAAAAGAAGAAAAAGATTTCAATCCCACTATCGAAAGGAACGGGGACAGATTTCGTGTCAGCCGTGCTAATCAAATCTGTTAGTGTGCACTTTTGTCCTTTGGGTGGGGATAGTAAGACACCAAACACAATTGGGAAAAAATGAGGCAAGTGTAAAAAATTTATCACCAAGGCATGTACATAGACAGGAGAGCAGCTAGTAGGTTAGGAAATGCTCTGCAGAATCCCTTGTAATGAACTATTAGCTAAAACATGCAAAGCGCTCGGGATTCTGGGAGGAGCGTATAAATACCCCGAGTATTTGTCTGACATTTTTTCTCCTGATTCCGTCTTTCCGCAGGGCTGGGGACGTTGGTGACCCACAGCCTTGGGAGGAAAGACTGCAGCTGGTCCGCACCTTCTCGAAAGCCTTCAGACTGTTTCTATTTTTGTAGAGCAATTCTCCATTAACAATAAGTCCCTAAGATCTTCTCAACCAGCATAGCAGTCGTTGGCCAGAGTTCAAATTTCTGATTCTAAGGAATCCAATTTTTGGCTGCCAGCATGGAATGTTCATAAATACGGCTTCATACTTAACGGAGCTCTGTCCGTGCTCAACGAGACAGCAGAGTATTCGGGCTTCGAGTGGGGCATTTTCTTGGTCCTGTCTTTGTCACCCTGTGGCTCAGGAGGAGCAGCGCTCAGCACCTCACATCTGTAAGCTCATTTAATCCTCACGCGGCCCTTTCTGATAGGTGCTGCTCTTAGCCCCATTTCACAGATGAGGAAACTGAGGGCAGAGAGCTTAGGTGACTTGTCTAAAGTCACAGAGCTGCAGGTGGAGCTGGGTTTGGACCAGGCCAGCTGGTCTAAGAGTTCATGCTCCTCTCTCCTGGGAAGCAAGTGGTACCTTCGCTAATCACAGCACAAGCCAACACGCACACCCTGCCGATGTCGGACACATGTTTATGTGACCCAAGCATGGAGGGAGATTTGTTTTAACTTTCTGTTTCTGCAAAGTTGTGGCCCTGCTTTTGTCACCCAAGGTTGTGTGACCCAGAGAGCTCAGTAAAGGGTCCTTACTTTCCACAGCTCTGATTTTGTGTGTTTCAGCCCCATTTTCCTGCCCGCTCTCCCTGCTGGTGTGTGACGTGATATTGCCGGGGCAGAGTCCAGGTGAGCAGGTGGCCGAGGCCCGGAGTGGTTGGATAAGGACTCCTGCAGCTCTCAGGAGAGACCCTCAGGGGGCTCCTGCCACGTTCCTGGGTGTGATCGTGGCCTCACCCAGTGTCCAGTGCGAGGCCTGAATCCCGGCGCCAGGCAGCATCTCGGGTCTGAGCTACAGCCGGGAATTTTGAGACTCCAGGATTCTGCCGTCAAAGGATTGATCGCAGTGGGGTCCCCAGCAGAGGGCCTAGGGCCACTCTGAGAGGCGCCTTTTGTCTGATGTTTAGAAGATGTTTTGGGGGGGCACAGTTCAAGTTGGAAAATAACATCAGGATTACGATTTAAAAAAATACTTTATGTTTGAGGCAATGGATATCCCTATCACCCTGATGTGGTCATGATACATCATATACACGCAGCAAATATTAATAGCACATGTACCCCCAAATATGCACACCTATGATAGATCAATTAAAAAGCTATTAGATTATGTAAAGTCTCACCAGAAAATGAAATTAAAAGTATTAAAAACTGAAAAAATAGTCTAAACTCACTTTACGGTGTAGGTCGATGAAGTCCAACGCTCAGCAGCGGAGCCCGTCCTGGTGCCTGGCTGATGGGTGGAGGGTGTGAGTCACCGCTGGGGTGGGGGCCCCGGGGCTGCCTGGCTCTGGGGACGGAGCATCAGCTCCTGGGGTCCAGCTCACGCTGCCTTGGCACAGCGATCCTCCCTGTCCGCATCCCTGGTAGTGGACGGCCCCAAGGACACCTTGAAATAAGAAATACTCTTCCATTTTTACCCCACGCCCCCTTTAGGGAGGGTCCTGCTGTCCCTGCACATCTGTCCACCAGCCGAAGTCACCAGGGCTGTGGTCAGTCGCTGGCTGAGCCCTCGCGGGTGCGATCTCTGTGGGCTGCTGTGCTCGCAACAGGGAGGGGCAAAGCCCGCGTGCGCCCAGGGTGTGTCCCGGCCCCTTCTTCACGACACATGGACGCACGGTTTTAGCTCTGCCCACCGAACGACATCTTTGACCTGGCTCTCCCACCCTGCCCTTCCCAGGTCGCCAGGTCTCAGCTCCCTCATCAGGTGGGGAAGTGTCGCTCCACGCCAAGGTGTGGTCTGGCTCAGCTCTTTTCCCTCTACAGGCGGCGCTAGAGAAAGGGATACGCTTGCTGTCCTTGCCTCCGCGTGCCTTCCTCGCTCTGCCCAGGGTCCGAGTACGTCTCACAGAGAAGTCCCTGACGCCGGGGAATGAAGGATGGGCTTTGGGTGCTGAGAGAATCACCCCCCGAGGCGGCGAGCTGCAGGGCGAAGGGAACTCGAGCGGGTGGAGTGACGGGGGGTGATCCCACGCGTGAGGAACAAACCGAACGGGGACACTGAACTGCTGACGCGTGCGAGAATGGGCGAGGCAGCTCGTGGGCAGCACAGGTGGGGTCCCAGCGCCCGCTCCCCTCGGTGGTGTCCTCAGGGGTCAGCCCGGCTCAGCCTCTGGCCCCGGCCCTCCCAAGGGTGCCTGCCCGTCTCCCTTGGTCCCAGTCGGTCTCCGCACAGTCACCTGTCACGCTCAGGGCGAGGCGAGCTCCGGCCCCAGAGCGTGGGAAGTCCACGTTGTGCACCACCGGGGCGCGGAGACGCTCCACGGGCAGCGCAGCTGGACTCTAAGGGGATTTGCTGTCCGGGAGCTGGAGGCCGCGGCACTCACTTCCTTCTGGCCGGAGCCTCAGAGAGGAAGCCTGGGGCTTCAGCGACCCTCCTCCCTGTCCTTTGGAGCAAGTCTACTGGACAATTAGACCAATAAACACGGACGCGGGGGCAGAGGGATGGCGAGAGAAGCACGAACAGACACGCATGTGCACACCCGAGTGCCCAAACAGACGCATGCACACACCCGAGAGCCCAAACACAGACGCATGCGCACACCCGAGAGCCCAAACACAGACGCATGCGCACACCCGAGAGCCCAAACACAGACGCATGCGCACACCCGAGATCCCATCACGCAGCTCCAGTTGTGTTTGCGTCGCGACAACTGAACGAGCCCCGTCTATACATCAGGCGCCACTTACTGAGCTTTGACATTTTAAATAACATCTTTGATCCGGGGTTGAATTAAAGAGTGAACAGAACTTACCTGTATAAAATCAGTTTGTAAATGACAAATGTTAACAGTTGTTATTACTTTCATTGTTATTGATAGTTGTTACTAATTTAAAAACCATACCTTTGTTTTATAAGGAGAGGAGAAAATTCACTGGTAAAAAAGTGGGGAAAATAGATTTAGGTTTAATTTGGTGAAGAACAAGTAGGATTTTTGGAGGAAAAGCAGAAACTGTGAAAGCCCGTGTAAAGGCGTTCACCTGGCCCAGGTGCACAGGATGGATCGGAGGCGAGGCAGCCCCGGAGGCCACTTGGAAAGCTGGCACGATGCCGAGCTGGGTCCAGCACGAGGTGGCGACGTGGTGGTGAGAGCAGGACCACGTGAGACACCAGAGGAAACGTTTTAGGGCCCGCACGTGGGGACACTCCCTCTGTTAGCTGTGCGCGCTGCGTGACGGCGGCCCCAGGTTAAGCGCCAGAGCACAGCAAACGTCTGTCATCGCGCACAGCTCCTGCAGGGCCGGGAGCTGCCAGTGAGTTGGCGGGTGGTTCCGGCTCAGGGTCCCCCGTGAGGTTGCAGGTGAGTTGCTGGCCGGGGCAGCATCATCTGAAGGCTTCAACGGGGCTAAGGATCCACTTCCAAGTTCTCTGTGGGCTGTGGTCGGGGGACCTCAGCTCCTCGGTGTGTGGGTCTCTGCAGAGAGCGGCCCCAGGCATGACTTTCCCTACGGGAGTGATGACAGAGAGAGAGGAGAATGAGCATGACCGTTCCAACCCAGCATTGGCAATATCACCCCTTCTGCTGTACGCTCTGGGCAGGGCGACACAAGGGAGTGAGTTCCTGGAGCCCACCCACCTCAACTCGAGGTTTTCAAGTGGAAGCGGTCGGGAAGAAGAAAAAGCCCATGGCTGAAACCACGCCTGGGCAGTGATGGGTTTGTGGGGACATGGTGAGCTGTGGGCTTGGGGAAGCAGCCTGTGGGACGTTGGACACGGGGCCAGTGCAGAGGTGGAACTGTTCTCTCCAGGTGCTGTTGATGGAGCGTCTGCCGTGGAAGGTGCCTATGCTCTTACCCGGTTTTCAGTATCAATGTAAAAGTGCAGGAACACAAACCAGGAACGACGTACGTTAATATAACAAACAAGGTGGAAACACATACTTATTCTTGAGAAAATGACATCCATGGAATTGTGACATTTGCAGATATCCTGAGTGAAAGGAAATTTAGTGAAGGGAAATAAGTGGGTGAATTTTACTGCTCTTTCTGGCTAGGTCTTTCAGAGAGTTAGTTTTGGGGTCCCTGTGTACCCACATAATCAAATAAAATAGGTAAAGTGGTATAGCTTTGATGAGGATGTGTCTTCTATAGTCTTCTAATACAGGTGCTATTCTTCAGTATTTAGAAATTCCCTCCCTTCCTCCCTCTCTTCCTTCTTCCTTGATTTATTCTCTTCTTTAATTTTTTTTTTAGAAAAGCGCTCTGTATATCGAGTGTGCACTCAGACGCGTACACTGGCATTTGACACCCATAATAAAGTGTTTTGCGGTCGATGAGCAGAGTTTTCTTCTCCTTTATGTTTCAATTAGTGTCAGCATCAGTTCATTGCAAATTAGTGGATACAGGGGGAAAAATAGGACATAAAAAGGGGTAAGAATGTAATAAAAATCAGAGGCAAATAAAATTCCCCCTACGGATCATCCAATATTCTTATCTCCAATATTTCAGACAGCTACTATTTTCTATGTCTAACACACATTAACCTTTTTTTTTTTTTTTTTGGTCTTATTTATTTTAACAAAGTTGAACTCTTTCCTTTGCTTTCTGGAATTTTTTAGGTAAGATAACATAATTTTCCACTTTTTTACAGAGCTTTGAAGAGTTGGGTTCTTTCTCCTGCCCCCCAACCCCATATAATCAGGCAGCCAACAGCCCACGGAGCCCGAGCTCCAAATGAGGTCTCACACAGCGCAGGGACGACTTTCACTGGCTAATTTGAGATACCTCCATTTATGCTTGACAGGGAGGCATTGTGTCCTGTCTATTCAAGATTCTTCTTAACAGCATACCAACTTTGAGAAATGTATTCTTTCTTTAGCATCCCTTCAGACCATTTAAAAAAATGTACATTTCTACTAAGAGATTTTTCATTTTTGCATATATACGTATGTATGTTTATACATATTTCTATGGACATATAAAAGACTCACTTGTATACAAAATACATACAAAATTTACCAACACACTCACCTGCATTCTACGAATTCCCTTCAAATGGGATGCTACACAAAAGAGTTCGTGTTTCAGGGATGCAAATACATGAAGACACTTGGTAGTCAGAGAGCTCTCAGGGCCGAAAAAGGAGGCAGCCTCCAGCCCAGCCGGACACAGCTGGGGGTTTATTCTGGAAAGTGTCAGTTCAGAGCCCTAAACTGCTGACAACTGCCTCTCCGGGAACACGGGCAGGCCTGCTGAGTGGACGTGGAAACGCATCCCGATGGAACTGGCAAACAGTTCCATGGAGTGGGCAGGCGGGAGTACATTTAACATTTCCTGGTCAGTCTCTCCAACGTAATTGCTTTAGGCTAATCCCATTTTAAAGACCCCGGAAAGTGCTGGGGTTTAGGAATTAAATTGGATTCCATGCCTCCAACCGGAGGGGATGCGAGGGCCTGGTTTGGGTGCTGGGCTTGTCCGGGGGCTTTCTCCTCCCTCCCACCCCAGCACCCTCTGCTGTTCTCTCGTGGGCCCTAAAACCACGCAGCACACACTCCTCTGACCTGTCTGAACAACAAGCTGCCTACGGCAGCTGACCTGAAGATCTTTGAAACCAAATTTGCATGTGATTGTTTAATCCCCACCCCTGGGCCCTGGCTCAGAGACTGGGATGATGCTCGGGGGTCTGTTTTATGTCCTGATTTTTATTCACGATCGTGCCTTCATTTTTGGGCTTCAGGCATTGCAGAAACAATTCCAATCTTGCAAAATGATTTTAATTTGATAGAAGTCTTAGTGTTAATTCAGGTGTGATGAACATTACTAATTTGGAACATCATTTCTTTCAGCAAAACTGGATTAAAGAGGTGCCCAGACTTGACTATTGGTGGAGTCTCTAGCTAGCCTTGTCAAAGCAGGGGAGACAAAAGCCATTCAAAATCATGTACTTCTTTTTTTTTCCTTGCAATGAGCGTGCTTTATGTTTCTAATCCGAACAAGGAGAGTGACCAGACAATTGAAAAAGCACTTTTTGCAGAGCTAGGTGCCAGGGGGTTTCTTAGAGCGACTTTTTCTTTATTTAAATGTTGGAAGCGCCTCTAAGAGCCATCTTCCTCTCAGCCACAGTCTTCCCAGAAATCACGGCTGAGTCAGATTTGGGGTGCGTGAATGGAAGACAGTTCAGAGAGAAAATGTTTTCCCTTGATTTAATGTTTCTAGACCCGAATTCTAGGGGGGTTGATTCAAATCTGAGACAAATACCGAGCTGGGGATTGAGGGGCATTTCTGTTCGGCTCCCAGAGGACTCTGCAAGTCCAGCGGCGTCTGACACACTCGGCGCTTTTGCTTTCCTCCCTGTTAGGCGAATCCTCTATTTTACGCTGTACCCCCAAAGCCACTGCCTGGTTCTCTTTTATTTGCATAGCCTGGGATGCTTTCCTCTAAGGATTTGCCACACAAGAACGGATTCAACGGATTCCTCACTCCAGTTTGCAAGTTCAGCGTCGCGGTGGACAGTCCAGCCGTGAATTCCAGGTGACCGCACCCCGTCGCTTGGCAGCAGGGCTCTGGAAGTTAGTTGTGTAGATTTTCTGTTCCTGAGCACTGAGAGCAGCTCCCAGCAGGAATTACCCTCGGCCACCTTGGTGTGGCCAGAGGGGGTGGGTGGGTCCTGCCAGTGGGGTGCAGGGGACACCTTCTGGGGCCTCCTTTCCCCGACTTCCTATTGGCCACACTGTTTCGCAGACCCCCAGAGACAGAGGTTAACAGGGCAGAAAATGGAGAGTAATGCAAACAGTTTTGCCTGCAGCAATGCAAATGAGTTTTGTCTGGTGGGTATCCCATTGATTTCCTTTCCATAGACAGGATAACCGCAAACATTATCTTTCCATGGCCTCTAGGACGCTTGGCAGCCTGGCCCTGTTAACGAGTTCCCCAGCAACCCGACCGCCCGTGCATCTCTGCGCTTCGAGTTTCTGCTGAACAGGTCAATAGCTTATTGTTTCCCGCTTATTGTTTATTAATGAGCTAAATACATTCTTTGACACATGTTGATTTTATTTTTACGTGGAAGTCATATGTCTAGCCTTGGGAAATGGTAACTTATCACTCCACACATGGTCGTATGTTCTTTGCTTTTCAATTAGTCTCTTGCGCTCCGTGTTACCCAATGGCACGAGGCACTGTCTCTCCCCCCCGCCCCCCGCAGCCTCTCCCTGCTGTTAGTCAGGGTGCTCTAGAGAAACAAAACCAACAGGACAGAGAGACGGGTACATATAAGGACATATAGGGGAGACTTATTTGTTTATTTGGAGACAGGGTCTCACTCTGTGGCCCAGGCTGGGGTGCAGTGGCATCATCATCACAGGTCATTGCAGCCTTGAATTCCTGGGCTCAAGGGATCCTCCCACCTCAGCCTCCTGAGTAGCTAGGATTGCAGGTGCGTGCTACCATGCCAAGTTAATTTTTTAAAAAAATTTGTAGAGGTTGGATCTTGCTGTGTTGCCCCGGCTGGTCTTGGCCTCCTGGGCTCAAGCAATCCTCATCCTTTCACAGTGCTGGGATTAGAGGTGTGAGTCACCGCACTCGGCCAGAAGAGATTGATTACAGGCATCACCTTACGTGACTGCAAACCTTAGGCTCTGCTGCACCTGCGGACTATAAAGTAGCAGATGAGTTTCAGCAGCCGGGATGCGTCAAAGCACAGTGTGAGCCCAGGGAGCATCCCACAGCCACGCCCTGCCGTTGTGACCTCAGCACTCTGCACAATGGACGCATTGAAGGACACGGTGTGGGCTTCTGCCTCCAAGCCACGAACACAGCCAGTTTGGAGTGCAATAGACCCCTCACTGCACAGACAAGGAAACCGAGGCTCAGAGAATCTGCGATGCACCTACAGAGGGCGTCAGAGCCTGGGCCATTGTTTGTTTCCTCAGCTCCCGCTTCCACCAGTAAGTGCCAGCCGCCCCGGCACACCTGGGCTGCCCCCAGCCACAGGGCTCCCGTGAACATGGGAGTGAGCTCGGGAGGGCTGCTCCCCGGGTTTCTCCCCCAGCAACCCATCCCTGGGGTTGTTCCCAAATCTCCAGGAGTCCAGGTAAAGGTTGCCAGGGCTGGAACGCTCACTCGTTGATCCTATGTTGGAAGCGTGGGCTCCTGTGTCTCTGCCTCAGAGTTCAGTCCACACATGAAGACACTGAACTTTGGATTAACAGAGAGAACAGAGCCCAGAGAGGACCTGGACCCAGAATGCCTTTGTCTCCCTGGAAGCACACTGCCTGCAGATAGACTTCTAGTACTTTTAAAGTTCTCCTTTTTGCACTGAAGTGTAGAGTGTTTATACACTTCATGCTTGATACCCAGGGCTTCGAACAGCTCATCTTCAGGAAAATATTCCTTTTTCCAAAAGCCAGGAGGAGGGCCTGTGTGGATACGACCACCTTGTCGGGCACGAACGTTACTATCAATACTTGGAACTGATGTTCTTGTGCTAATACGGCAGGAGAAAAGAAGGCGAATTTGGAATTTGAGGGATTTGATTCTTATTTTAGGTATTAACGGAGCCCGTTGGATAATTTTGACCAGTGTGTTAGGCGTTGCGGCCCGCAGCTTCCTCGTGCGTGACGATGCTGCCGCGCTCTCGGGCTCCAGCCTCAGAGCCCCGTGCACCTGGCAGCCAGGATCCCGGTCTTGCCTCTGTGTGGCCCTGCAGCTGAGTCTCAGAAACTTTTCAAACTAAGGATAGTTTTTGAGCCCTTTCCAGCTTTAAAAATGTAAAACCCATGGGAACAAAATATTCAAACAGAAGAAACCAGCCCCTCCTTCTTAGGCACTTCGGGATGAGCAGGGCTGTGCCTCCGATGACCTCAGATGATAGTCTCAGCACAATTCTTCCCGCTCACAAGGTCTCTAGACCCCTCAATTGTGTCTTCCCTGGTGTGCGGCTGGCAGCAGCTGCCATCCCAAGAGGAGAATGGCACCCATTAGCATGTGGTGGGAAATTGTGAGGATTTCCAGAAAGCGGTCTCCAATTTTCCAGGAGCACAAACTGGACAGGCGCCGAGGAAGGCTTCGACCAGGAACGGTGGTCAGAGCCGCGTGTCTCCCCGCTGGACACAACAGCTAGGCTGTGGTAATGGTCGTCACTGCAGCTGGTCACCACCCTCACGCCAGTGTCAGGTGGGATACATCCAGCTCAGCACCGGTTTCCGCTGGTGTCTGCGCTGTGACCGTCAGTACAAACACGGCTACCCCCCTCTTTTGTTTCTTGCACCTGTTCCATTAGAAAGCCCTTTAAACACAGACAGTGCAAATTACTGCAGAAACGGAATCACGCAAGGGGACATTAGAGAAAGCCCTACTTTTAACCGAGGCTACGAGCCAGAATGCCAAGGAACACCACAGTTTAAAAGAGAGGGAAGTGGAGGAGGCGTGTGAGTTGTGATGCTTAGGGACTCAGTTTCACCTCCAAGCAAAACGGTGCCTGTGCCCGCCCACGCCCGGGACCCGCACCTCGGCCTCACACACAACTTGGTGGCACTCCCTCAGTTACAACAAACAGGCAGATGGACAAATCGGCATGATGGACTTTTCTCCACTGAATGAACTATTTGGTTTCACAAATCGTGAAGCTTTGCAGACACGTGTTCCCTCATGCTTGTGGTTTTATCATAAAGCAAATTCTAGGACATCACAGTTGCTCTTTTCCGTTGTACTTTTAGGGGAATGATAGGTAAATATGGTACCAACAGGTAGGTCGAATGCGTAGCAAGTCTGGAGGGTGCACCAGGACGGTGTGCTGGCTCAAAGTAGCTTCTGAGTCAGACGGATCTAGGTTCAAAGTGCGGCTCCTCCACGTGCTAGAGCCATGACTTTGCAGATGCTCTGAAGAGGGAGATTTTGAATGCGGAAGACCTCAGGCTGGGGCGAGACAGACCTGCCTTCGGTGCCAAAGATGCTCCATCATTTGAAGCCACGTGTCCACCCGGGAGGCAGGGAAAAGGTGGGAACCCTCACATGGTGGCGGGGAGAACAGTGGCGCTGCTCAGGAAAGGCTCAGTCTTCTGGCTGTGTCGTTAAGTGTGCGGTGATTGCTTTAAGCAACACCTTGTCCATTCAGGTGCGCGTCTGGCATCTTCCACGAATATGCCAAGGTTCCGTGAGGGTGTTCTTTGAACCATGGGTTTGCAAGCCGTGGTGCCTCCCACATCCGGGGCTATTAAATAAATGTGACTCAATTCCTTAGGATGCCTGGGTGTCAAACAGCTTGAAAGGAACTGGGGAGATTTCAAGGCCAAGGTTGCTTCCGGCAGGTGGTAGAATCTCCACAGTGCACCAAGAGAATATAGCAGCAGTGCCGCACTGGTAGGAAACCCTTTATGGAGACCTCAGATCTCCAGATCCAAGTTCCGGAGTCACCTGGTCCAAGGAGAAAAGGAAGATGAGAGCAGCTCTGTGTTCCCAACTCAACAGGGGAGGTGACGGAAGTGCATCTGAGAAACTTTCGAGTTGGGACATGGCGGAGATGCCGTGGTCTTGATGCTCTATGCCGCACGGCTTCTCAGGGAACAAACCCATCAGCGGAGACTTGGTAATTAAAAGTTGTTAATGTCCCCTTTCCTTCACCTCATAAATTAAAACGATTTGACATAGGAAGAAGAGAAGACAGAACTTAGTTATTTTTGGTAATTGCAGTGTCAAATTGATAATTTGCTCAATTTTCTTGCAAAATTGCCTAATTGAGAACAACTGAGCAGATGGTTCTTGGTGGTGGTGTGCTCACTTGCTCACCCTGCAGCCAGCCCCGGGCTCACTTCCCATTCCAGGCAGCTCTGGTGTCGGGGGCGAGGCTGCTACGGGCGGGGAGAGCTGCCCCCCAAAAGTCCTGCCTGTGGAAGGCACGTGGGTGCTCCGGCTCCTTCCAGAAGAGGGTGCTCCAAACACGCTCAGCAGCCTCGTGCTGGAACAGTGGCCAGAAACCACTGTCGGCCCCAGGCTTGTAAACTGTCTGTCTTCCACAGTTGCCAGGTAAAACTCCTTCTTACCTAAAATCTACCCTTTATCTTTTTCCTGTCTTTAAACATATTCCCTTCTGTCTCATGATGCAGGTCAGGTGACAAACAGCCCTTAGGAGACGGCTGCTGTTTCTGTGGTTGTTCATGCAACGCAGGACTCGAAAGCCAACACAAAGCCGACTCACTCAGCGTTTCTTGTTTGGAGAGCGATTCAGTCCTGAGTCACCCCCCATTGGCCGGCGGGACCCGCATGAGCAGGTGCTTACCTGGAGGATGGAGGGGCTGCCTCCAGGTGCGGCGGGTGTGCCCTGTGCGCTGGTGCCTGCCATCTGCTCTCGCTTCTCCTGGTTGGTGTTGCAGGTGACCATTGGTGTCTCCATGTCACCCGTGAGCTTCCTGTCGGTTGTGTGATTGTGTGCCCGCCACTTAGACCTCTGTCATCTTTGAACTCTACCATGCACGGGCCTGGACCACCAAGGCTGTGGTGCACTGGTCTTCGATCCTGACCACGCATCGGAATTGCCTTGGAGCTTCATGAGGACAGACGGCCAGTGCTGCCCTGCAGTTCTATTTTAACAGGCATGTCATGGGGTTTGGCACACACACGCTCACACACCTGAGCTTTATGGAGATGCCAGTTTTGGAAACCGCTACTCTCTGCTGCAGGAGAAGATCAGCTTTGATGCTGACCGTCGTCCTCACTGTCCACTCCATTATGGCCAGGCCATCCCAGGGTGCATTTGCGGAAACTGCGCAGACGCTGGAAGGGATCTGGGTGCAGTTCAGACATCCTTACAGTATTTGGGAAATCCCACGATCTGTCCCGTCTTTGGAGTGGGACTCCCTGCCCCAGAGTCACAGGTGTGGCCCCATGCTGGCTCTGCCGGCCTCCCCACACCCTGCCCCTCATGCAGGAGCCCTGCTCTCTCTGGTGGTGTTCAAATTCCCACACGCGCTTGGGGAGCCCCCCTGCATGCTGCCATCTTTGGAACACACCCCCCTTGCAGAATCTATAGCTCTTGTTCCAGAGGAGTTCCATAGCTGTACTGGATAATTTTGTTGCCAAGTAATATAAAATGTCCCCCCAAGAGGATACTTTTCCTACCTTCTCTGGCTCTGCTGGGGCATTTGTTAGGCGGGTTATTTTTTTTCTGTAGCACACAGCAATGCTTTGCATATTGACAGCCTAAGTAAAGTCAGTAAAAATGTCCTGAAAGTTGTCAAGGCATGCCTCATGGAGCTCCTTCTGGGAAATATGGTTTCTACCCAGAATAGAATAAGGGTTAAAAAGTACTGGAAAAGATAAGTTGTTGACACACTCACTACGTGTTTATGATGGCACCTGTGCCATGTGGCCAGCATGAGCTGACCTCCAGGTGGCTCAGGGTGGACTCCCATCTCAGCGCACAATGCTCACGTCCTGACGAGACCATAACGTGCATGTTTCCAGGAGTGTGCACGCTCTCACAAGTATGCACAGTCACTCGGGGTGGGTGGGCAGGGTGCGGACCGAGGCCATCTGCACAGAGCAAAGGTAACAGCACCTAAGACCATGCAGAGTAGATATGAGGGAAGGGCCACCAAGCTCCTGTGATGCTCCCTGGCCCTCGGACGGTGTAAGATGGTGACAGAAATGTCCAAGTTGCCAGATTTTCAGAGTGGAGGCTGTTTGCATTACGTAAACTCTCTTCCAGTCTTAAGAAATGAATGGTTCCTTCCTTGAAAAAGCAAAAATATTCTGGATGGGAAGTGTGGATGTTCAATCACTTTAAATCAGAGTTTTTTATATTTCAAAGCTCTCTGGCTCTTATACTTTTTAAAATAACATGAGGTCAGTCTTGTATTGTAAATGAAAATAGAAACAGCTTAATTCAGTGACAGCTGCAAGAGATTTTGCTCTTCACGGACTCCGGAGCGTTGGCCTGAAGGCCACGTGTCCACCCACCAAGCGCCGACTTGTTTCTCCAAAGCGGTCTCCAGGGGTGGCCGTGGGCGTGTGGGTGGGATGTCACATAGACATCTCTTTTTTCCCCTTACTTTACATGTGAACACAACTATCTCTTCTCAAAACATAGCCTCTCCACGCTCAACTGTGAGGGAGAGAGCTGTACGCTGGGCCAAGCACGCGTCCAGGACATCTGGGGGAAGGTCTCCCAAAGCCTTCTCCCTAGCAAGTACGTGCCAAAGGACATGGTACATTAATCACGTTTAAAATAGTCAATTCTGTTTAATTTTCTCTCCTAGTGCACTGACTGTGAGGTAAACGTTAGAAGCTATTTCTCTGTTTGTCTGTGAACTTCCCTTCCACGTGTTCCCTCTACTCTTTTGTGCTAGATGGGCTGTCAAAGAATTTTAAGATTTTTCTCCAAATAAGCCGGGGTGAGAGAGAATCTTGTTACAGAAATGCAGACAGCTTTCTAGACTTGAAAGTGCTCTCACGATAGTAAATAGCATCCACCTTCAAGCATTCACTTGGGTTTTGTGGAAAGGAAGAATATCTGATTTCAAAGGGTCATTCTGAGGCCTGCTCCCACAGAGGCAGCGGAGTGTGTGGTTTGAGGAGCGGACTCGGAGTGCGGACAATAGGATTGGAGTTCACCAGGTGCCAGCCTGGTGTCAGGGCAGGAGCCTCGATGGGCTCAGTTTCCTCATCTTTGATGTAGGAATAATGACGCAGGAATTGTGACATAACGTCTGTGACATGCTCAGAACAACACTCGGAGCTCAGTGACGCTTGGCATGTGCTGTTCATTGTCCTCGAAGATCCTGGTCTCTTTCCTCTTCCCGCTTCACTGAGAAATAGATATTCGACTGTGCCTCGTGGCACCAGGCGACCTCCGGCATTTACTCAGAAACGTAGTAGTGCATCGTTTTTAAAATATCCTCATCTTTCTGTTACTGTCTGACCTTAAACGGTTTCCCTGGGATAAGGAGAACTTTACTACATTTCCATCAAGATAACAGTCTCAGCATAATTTTCACGGCTATGTCCCTTGCAATATTCCATTTTGGTCACCTGGAAGTTCACATTTTTTCCTTATCTAGGAAAGTTCAGGTAGGTTTATGAAAATATTGCTATAGCAAAGTAAATGATTTGGAAGGAAAAATTCTAACCACTGTGGTTTTCCACTTACCACTTATTTGTCGTGATAACAAATAATTGGTATTGGGTTCCGCGGCCCTCCCCGGCCAGCCCATTGCTCCTGGCCTTGTAGAAGGAAGGAAGTTTCAAGGCTCACTTAGCCCAAACCTGTCTTTTTACGGACAAGGAAACTGAGGCCCAAAGAGATGAAGTGAAGCGGCGCTGCTTAGACTGACAGCTGAACCAGACTGTTAACTGGGGACCTCAACCCCACAGTCGCGTTGCATGTGGTCCGCACATATGCACACGCATATAGTTTTCACAGACACGTTAATAGTTTTTTTAAAAATTACTCAGAACAAGAGTTACTCCTTTTAGATTGAGGAAGAGAAAAGCTATAAGGTGCATAGCCAGGTGTGTTTTCAAACCACCATTGTGAGGAATTTGAATTTCAGAGCTGCACTTGAGCTTTTTGAGAACAATCTAGTCATTTGCAAAACTTGAAATAAAGCCGCAGCAGGGAACTTGTGAAAGTCACTAAGTCTGTTCACAGGGATCGTGGCGGAGGTTACTCCGGGTTCCTCTGCCGTGGACTTCTTTGTAGATGAAGAAGGAATGTTTTCCTTTTTGAGACTAATTAACTCCACGTGAAGAAGCCGTTTGGGAACAGCCAAGGAGACATTCTCTTTCCTTTTCATTCTGGGAATTGCCAAGAACAGGCAGCTGAGGTCAGGTTAACTGCCCAGCTCAAATTTTTATGTCACTCGTACTGACCTAAAAGAAAATAAAAAAAACTAACTGAAACATCACGTTCCTATTGTTAACAAGGCCTAGGAAGGGAAGACTTGTGCCAGATTCTTCCGGATCAGACTGTAAAGTAGGTTAGCTGGAGCCGGTGCACGGTGTCTCCCGCTGGGCTGCGGTAACAGGATTGAGACGCGGATGAGGCCGTGGTGTTGAAAGGTTCTGGAAGAACTGGGCCAGAAGTGACGGAATCCAAAGGAAAGGCTCTGAAATCACCTGCTCTGAGGCAAGGGTCTGAGAGGTCCTTTCGGTCTGGCAGGTATCAGACAAGGCTCCCAGGACAGTCGTGGTCGCAGTGGGGCCAGCATTCCGGCCCCAGATCCCTCGCCGACCTGGAGCCTGTGATGTTTGGTCTTCACCCGGCTCCCGGCATAGACCCTTGTCACTTCCTGCATGATGCGATGGGAGCAGCTTCTGCTGTCATGTGTGGTCTCGGTCCCAGGTTCCTGGCAAGACCCTTGGAGTGTCCAGAAGGACGAGTGTCTTTCGTACCCCAGTGAGAGGACTGGGGACTGGGGCCCTAGAGAGCTGGAGAGTGGGGCCCGGGAGCAGAAGACCAGGCAGGACTCGAGGGCTGGAACGTCCAGCCTCAGCCTCACCCTTGGCCTCCCAGCTCATCACTGAGAGCCAACGATCCCATCGGCCACGCCATCCAATTACACCTCCACAAAACCCCTGAACGGTGGGGCTCAGGCTGCCCCCGGGTTGGTGAACACCTTGACAAGCGGGGAGGGCAGGGACCCCAGCTCCCCTGAGACAGAAGCTCCTGCACTCGAGACCCTTCCCGCCCTCGCACTGAGTGCCTCTCTGTCTGCCGGTTCATTTCTACCCTCGGTGATGCCTTTAGAATAACCTGGTAGGGGAAGTGAAGCGTTTCCTCCAGCGCCATGAGCCATTCTAGAAAATTACTGACCTCCAGTTTGGGGCCTCAGGCACCCCCCATTTCAGCTGGATGGGGCAGAGCTTGGGAGGTCTTGGGCAGCCTGTGGGGCTGAGACCCTTCCTTGTGGAGTCTGCCCTAACTGCAGAATTGAATTAAATGGTAGAACTCCCAGTTATCATCCAGAGATTTGGAGAACTGGTTGTTGTGGGGAAAGAGCCCACACATACGGTGTTAGACATGGTCGAAGGAACAGACCCCACAGCCTCTGTCGTCTGCGCAGGCAGCAGGATTCGCTTGGTCTGGTCTAATTTCCTTACTAATGGGCATTTGTCTTTAATCTTGGGAAGGCTTAGAATTAAGAAATTTAGAGAGAGTGAAATAAATCAAACCCATAGTAGCAACACTTTTTGGTTGTTAGGAACAATCTGTTTGTATTTTGTATTTTAAGTAATTGTAATATTTAAGAGAATCTGACACATAGAGTATCCAAGGAATTAGACTCATGATTCCAAATTAAAACGTGTAATTGCATAGTTAACTTTAGACTTGTTATTTTAAACTGAGAAGTGTAATTTAGTAACACTTGTACACAGGACTGGAATATTTAGGAGAACCACTGTATTTATAAATTCATTTATTACATTTACTTGAGTTGTTAAGAACGTACAAAGTTTTTGTTTATACGTGAGATCGTGCAAGTGAATGTGAAGAAGCCATCATACATTAAATTCATAAATACAGTGTGAAATATCCATCAGTACTTAATAATTAATTGAGTTTTGAAAGCCCCCATACATAATAACTGCTAAAACTCACCACATTTATACATAGAATAAAATAACATAAATCCCCAAACTTAAGAAGCAATGTTCCTGTATTTGATACCCAAAAATCGAATGTTAATAAAATAACAAAAACGAGGAGCAGCAAATACTGTGGCCAGGCCCCAACGTCTCTCTCCAGGGTACCAAGAAACTCATGGCGACATTAACCAGGTTGTTTAAAATGCAGACATGTATACGTTTACTTTGTTAGACAAGTACTCTTATTACTTAATGGAAAAGAGGGATGCAAGTTTCCCTTTCAGAGGCAGAATATGCCCCTGGGGAGAACAGACTCCATCCATACTAGCTTTCAATAACGCCGCCAGCACGCACCGCGGCTCTCTTACCTCCGCGGCTGCTCTAGGAACCGAAGCTGCTGTGGTCCTGCTGCCTGGTTCTTGCGTCTCGGGCTTGGGTCTAGCTGGGGAGGCCGGTGGGGGTGAGTGCACCAGAGGAATGTGTTGTCGAAACCGCGAGCGGATGTTGGCCTAGGTTCCGTCACTCATCACGTTACGATCCAATTATTGAGACAAGAAGGGTTGCCTAGGAATGTTTTAATACGACAGATGTCTGTCTTGTGGGGAGATTGGGAGGAGCTGCCCCAAATCCTTGACTCATGGAGGCCACAGCCTGCGTTAGGATGTCCAAGGCACATGGCCCCTTCTTATACAGCCCCAGGGGCTGCGGGGGCTGCAGCAGGTTTCTCCAGGTGCCTGATGGGAGGAATTTCCCAAATCTTTCTCTTCGAAAATTTGGGAGAAAGGGTTTTAAGGAGAGCTTGGTGGGCAAAGGGCCAGGTAGTTGGGTCGGCTGATTGGGGGGGTGAACTCCCAGGGTCGGGAGGCAGAGGTTAGCTTCTCAGCTGGGAGATTTCTGGTGGGAGGGGCCCTCTCGAGGCTGTTGGATCTGTTCCCACGCCTATCCACGGTCTGGTTGGCATCAGTGGGTTACCCCAGAATGAAGAGTCTGAAAAATGCTTCAAAGACCAATGTTGGGCTTTACGACAGCGATGTTGTCTGTGGAAGTGGTGGGGGAGTCACAAACCTTGCACCTGTCAGGGAGGACAGTGCCATCAGCAGTCACCAGTGACAGCAGCAAGGAAGTTGGGGAACAGTGGCTGGTCAATATCTGGCTGTATCTATACTTTCATAAAAATCAGACTTTCGTTACTATTTATACCATATGGCTCTACATTGTTTTAACACAGACGGTTTCAATCTTAACCCGTAGGTTGGCTCCCCCCAGCCTCCCGAGCGAGGGTGGTAACCAGCAAGGTCAGGACCCCAACACACCGGGCAGTGGACGGAGCACTCGCTTCTCCAGGCAGCGTTTCCACTCTGAGCTGTGGCTTCTCCTCCATCTCCTCAAGGAACTCCAACTTTCCTATGCTGTTGTGAGAAAATGGGTGGTTGGCACGACAGCACAGAAGGGAGAGGTGTTGAGAATTGTTTTCTGTCTCCTGAGGTGCCATCCCTGGCCTGGCGGCTCTCAGGGTCGTCACCCTGCCTGCGGCAGGAGCAGACGAATCTGCAGTCTGGGTCCCACCGACCAGGCTGGCACAGGTGTCCTCTGTTCTGGTTTAAAATGTGCCTCCTCTCCTACTGCCCTCGAGCCTTAAAACCAGTTAATGTAGATAAGTAGGCAGTTATTGTCGTGGTTACTCTCATTTTACTGATAAGAAAATAGTTAAGTTGTTTGTCCAACAAAGAGGGGTTTCATTTCATTCTGGAGAGACACCAGCTCTGAGTTCTTTGCATAATCTAGCACTTACTACTCCATAAACGCTTGCTAATAGTGAGTGCGTGACATGACCTTCCCCTCCAATAACTCACAGGGCAAGGTTTGATTAATCTGAAATAAGGAGAGGGAAGACTAGTCTGATTGAGTAAACTCTACTTTGTTTATTTTCTGAACTGGCTTATCATTTTCAAGTGCACATCAAAACTCGAAGGAAGATTTAAGGAGGAATTTAGGGATGTGCTTTGATAAATCGATGTGGCTAACGATAAGGATATCAAAGGTGACGGTACCATCAATAACTCTATAATACTTGAAGATACTTGTAAAACTTTTTCTCTGAAATTATTTAAACCTTATCTTTGATGAATTTTGTCCTTCATTTAGGCTCTATGCGAAGCAAAGTTCTTGCCAAGAAAGGCAAAACTCAGTGTGGACCTAAAACAAGCAAATTCATGGCTTCTGGATGAACTGGGTTTTACCCCACTTATGAGATCAGGCAGATGATTGCCACGCCTGAGCGACTGTGTACAAGCTGGGACAGCAGACAGAACGCACAACTTCTATTCCGATTATTGTCCCTCTGACCTGACTTTTAAATAAGAACGATTACTGCACACTGGCCAATCCCTGTAAACAAGCCACGGATAATTATAGCAACGACAATATACAGTAACGATATTACATGATATGCACCTATGATTTGAACCTCAGGCCACCCTCACTCCTACCATTCACCACAGAATGGCTAAAATACTTCCACCCTCCTGGCCCCTTGAAGTTTTGTCCCCTTTTAACCTAGAAGAAAGGGGGTCTGCTACTATTCTGTTTCTTTGCTTTAAAAAAACATACATTAGAAAACCTGATTTCTTAAAACTTGGCCCTCTGGACTTGATTCTTGAGACATTTACAACCATAACTTACACCAGGAACTTGGGTCTTCTGGAAATACCATCACTGCCTTTTTCTTAAGATGATTTGCATTTTTCTTTGCTCCTTATGAATTCCAAATGTCTTTCTGTTACGAAATTACAACATGAAGGCACAGTAACTACTCAGGGCTAATGCTTATTTCTTCTCTGGAATTTTAGTTTTCTTTTCTTTTCTTTTTTATTCTGTTTTGGTCATATGGATTCGACTAAAGCCTTGGATGTTTTCAGCCATTCAAAGGCAGAAACAAGGCAGGAGACGTGCTGCCGACATGCGTTTCCCCTCTTTAGTTAATTTTTATTCTCCCGTTTTAAAATTTCTCATTGCAAGTTATTATTATTGATAACTGCACTTTTGTGGTGCCTGGGCTCTGAGAAAGCTCCCTTTTCTCCATTTCTCCTCCATGTTCCCGTAAGAGCTGTGCTTCTCGTGCGAAGCCCCGCAGTCCCCGAGGCTGAGAACGTTCCCAAGCTCAGTTCGTCCCCGTAAGGAATGCCGGGCCTGTGGGACGCTGCTGGAACCCCAGAAGAAGATGGACTCCTTTCTTTGCGGCCCCCCTTAATCTTGGCTGATTTTGCCTCACATGGTGGTGGGAGGTTTTCTTCCACCCAGTCTTCATTTCTTCCTCCCTTTCTACCTACCCTGGGGTTGTCACCAGTGAATCGTTCAGGTCTGTCCTCAAATATCACCTTAGGTCCGTGGCCCTGTCTGGCTGTGGCACTGCTGTGCTGCTGGGTCCCTGCCCGTGCGCAGGTGCTCGTGGGTGCGCTCCCAGGTGGGTCCAGGCCATCTCCACCCTGCTCTGTACTTACAGGGAGCTGCGTTTTACGGAGCTTTTGCTGCTGGAGCCCTGGGTGGAGCTTTTGGGGAGCTTCTCCTCCTCTCTGCTGGAGGCAGCGTTTCCCCAGCCCCGTTGGGAGGGCTGCTGAGGTTTCGCTTGGGCAGTCAGGAAACACACCTGTGTCCTTTCACCCCCTCCGCCCTCCAGGTGGTGAAGGTGTTGTGATCTTGCTGGCGTCTGGGCCGCCTCACTGCGGTTGGTTTCTCAGCTTGTTGGTCAGCCAGCTGGAGCCAATGCCCTCTGTTAAACTCTCTCCTAACATTCCTAGAATGCATAGTGCTTTCTGAACAGTGCACCTTGGATTCTGCAGCATGGACCCTGAGATACATCCCTCTCTTGCTGACCTTGATCTGGTGTCTTGACTGTGACTCACCTATGAGGCTGCAAGATCCCCCCACCTGTGACTTATCTGTGAGGCTGAGAGACCCCCCTGCCTGTGACTTACCTGTGAGGCTGAGAGACCCCCCTGCCTGTGACTTACCTGTGAGGCTGAGAGCCCTCCATGCCTGTGACGTGCCTGCAAGGCTGAGAGACTCTCCCTCTGTCAGCACCACGGCAGGCGAGGCCTGTGGGTGACCCTGGAAGGGAAGGGGCGGTGCAGGCAGGAGGTGGACGGGAAGCCCATACTTGGACGTCTTAGCAAAATAAACGAGACTGTGGGATAAAGGAGCTCATTTCTTCATTACGTCGACAAATGCACGAATTTATGGGCTGCGTTTTGTTCTGGACCCTGAGATGCAGCCGTGAGCAGCACAAAGCTTCTCTCTCTGGAACTTATAAGAGGATTATAGACAAGTAAATAAAACTGAATCTGTTTAAGTAGATTAATTCTAAGAAGAAAAATAAAGAGGGTGCGAGGGGAGTGGTTGGGAAGGCTTGTGGCCAAGGCTCTTTTCGGGACTGTTTTCCAGGAGGGCCTCTCCTGGGAGGTGATATTTGAGGACAGACCTGAACGATTCACTGGTGACAACCCCCAGCTCTGATCCCACGTCGAGTGACCAAAGGAGCTCAGGAAACTTCACCCCAAAATATCACCCCTCGATGTAAAGAGTACTGAGAATCACAGGCCCTTAGAGACCAACAGGGCTTGGAAGGGGCTTTCCCTCTGTCTGCACAAACCAGACCCGTCAAAAACAACAGCTGACTCCCCTTCCCCTCCCTGGCATCTGGAGATAGTGCAGGAAAGAAGACCAGGAATGCACCAGACCTGGCCCAAGCCATTTTAAATATAATACCTGTCTCTCAGGTGAATTGAGTTTCCAAAGAGAATCATTCACAAGTGGATCTGTTTTCCCCCATCCGTTCACCCTCCCTGGTGACCACTTATTGCCCCTCAGCAGAATTTCCTATTTCCTCATCTCCCCCCACCAAAGGGGGCATCTGAACCTCTGGCCCACGGGGTGCTGGGTGCTCGCTCTGCGGTTCTCCCGTGTGTGGTGAGCGAATCTCTTTCTCGCACTGATCTGCCTCATCGTGAGCTGATCCTTCAGTGAACCCTCCAGCTCCTCCACATGATGAAGAGGAGAGTGAACAACATAACCGTGTCCACTTCCTCATTGTCAGAGTGACCAGTGTGGTGAGTCACCAGGTTAGTCTCTATTTACACAAACATTAGCAACCAAACCCAAGCTACCCTGGAACCAGACTCCACGGCTTGTGAATGAAGAGCAAGGGCGTGAATGTCCGTTGACACAAACGCTTCTCCGGTGAGTCGGCCTAATGAAATGAGACTGTCTGCTGGAGATGGACAGGATGGTTACCACCGACCGCACCACGCTGACTCGTGTCCGTGACGCCACCGTTTCACTGGGGATGCGCTTGTTCATGTAGCAAAATGCCCGACGGCAAAAGCTGCAGTAGAAAGTGCAGGCTGCAGGAAGTGTGGAGGTGGCGGGGCTGGGCCAGGTGTGGACCTTCAGGGAGGACCCTACCTGTCCAGGCTGCCCACTGAGGCTCAAGGCAGAAATGGGAGGGATCGTGCCAATCACTGACTTTCATCAGAAAAGACAAATTTCCTAGAACCCCACGTGACCTCTGCCTACACCCCGCTGGGCAGCTCTGTGTCCCACGGTCTCTTCCACCTGTCACGGAGGCTGGGGAAGGAGTGTGAACTCTCGGAGCCTCCGTGGGGGAGAGAGACGGGGGCGCTGAGATCTCGTGCAGAGTTGCTGCCCCGGGATTCTGTGCCGTGTTACGCAGAAGCACTCGTGTGTTTAAATTAGCGGGCACAAGTCAAGGGGGTGCCCTCGTACCGCTCCTGCCCCCGTATGTCGACAACAGTCAGCTTTAACCGCTCAAAGCAAAGATTCTCCGTGAGCAGAAGTGCAACATTAAACAGACGGACGGGGCCGATTCATTTCAGGTTGTCGGTGTGAGTCATCTTGGCCTAGGATAGTATCTCTCATAAATTTGCCATTTCCCAGAGAGTGTTATTTTAGAACGTGATTTGTGAATTGATGCAAAAAATGTACCAAAAGGCATTGTAAATCAAAGAAAAACAGCAGCAAAAGAAGTTATTCAGATCGTTTGAGCCAGTTTATTTGGAAGTCATTTCAGACCAGGTATTAGAGAAATC